>NW_027118799.1:315553-631107 GCF_036417845.1 Apteryx mantelli
TGCATAAATGGGAGGCACATCACACCAAGGTCTACACTCTAGTCTCTGCACGCTCAAACACTTCTAGCTTTCCTCCTCTTGAACCTCTTCTCACCCCTAGATGGTACAAACAGGGACTATGCTAATGATGTCCACAGGGTGGCTGGATCGCAGGCTGCCCAGGCCCAGGGACTTCTTCAGTGGCACCTTGTCCTTCCCGGAGATCAGTTCAGCTCTGTCACAGGGCCCATGGTGCTGCAGAGCGTTCTCAGGCATTTCTGCACAGCCCAACTCTGTTTCTCCTTGGCCTCAGGTACCACAGCGTTTGCTCTGTTAGTGGAAACCCTGTTTCACCTTTACATTGCTGCCTGCTTTCTGTGCCAGCATGCCTCTGCTCTGAAGTGGGCCACTGCATACACAGTGTCCTTGGCTCTTGGTAATATGGTTCCCCATGACCAATCGGCACTCTGTGCCACAGCTGAGGTTCTGCAGCACAAATATATACAAGTGGATGCAGCCTGGGGCACAGACAGGAGCAGATGGAGATGCACAAGCTGTCACAGGGCTGCCACATGATTGGAATACCTGAGATGTGGTGGGTTCACTCACACAACAGGAGGGCTGCAATAGCAGGGTACAAACTCTTCAGGAGAGAGTATCAGGGAAGCTGAGGAGGGAGGATGCCCTTAGTGTGACAGGGCAGCTCAGATGTGTGGAGCTCTTCCATGGGACAGACAAGGGGCTGGGTGAGAGCTTGTGGGTGCACATCAGAGTAAGGGTGACATTGTGATGGAGTTACAGACCACCCAGGCAGGGTGAGGAGGTGGACACAGTCTCCTCTAAGCAACCTGAGGAAGTCTTTGTGTCACAGGCCCTGGTTCTTATGGAGGTAGTTTGATCTTCCTGACATTCAGTGGAAGGGCAAACAGGAGGGTGCAAGCAGTCCAGGAGGTCTCTGGAGGGTGTCAGGGACAACTTTTTAGCACACCCACCAACAAGGGCCAGCAAGGGTGATGCTTACCTAGCTCTGGTACTCGCAAACAAGGAAGAAGTGATCGGGGATGTGATCATCAGTGGAAACCTTGGCTGCAATGCCCATGAAATAGTGGAGTGCCAGATCTTGAGGAAGGATAGAAGCAGAGTACAGACACTGGACTTCAGAGGAGCAGCCCTTGGCCTCTGCAGGGCACTGGTGGCGCATCCCATGGCAGGTAGCTCTGAAGGGCAATGGAGCTCAGGAAAAGCTGGAAGATTTTTAAGGAAAGCACCTGCCAAACACAAGGATGGTTCATAATGAGTGCATTTATGAATACTTTGGAAAAGACCCATCTGTTTCCTTTCTGAAGTATATTTGAAAAATTAGAAGTGGTGGATGAATATTTGGGATGGCAATATCTGGGACTGTGATGACCTCCCTGGTTCAGAGTCAGACCCAGAGCATGAAGGGGAGGCAGCTGCCCGGCCGGTGGCAGAGCAGCGGCTTACCAGACTGCATGCAGTCAATTTGAAGGGACCACAACTGCTGGTGATTTTAAAGCATCAGAGCTGCAGGATATGCAGGGGCGCTACAGGTAGCAGCCCCATGAAGGGTTATTAGAGTGGCTGTTAAGGTTGTGGGATGCTGGGTCAGATGTGGTTTATTTTACTAGAGGGGAACTTGCTAAGACGGGGGCTTTGCGCCAGGATGCCAGGCTGCGCAACACCCTCCGCACCCTGCAGCAGCAAATTCTAAACGTTTCCCCCTCCCTAATGGAGTGGGTGCTGGGTGCAGCGCGGTGAACCTGGCCGACTGCTGTGGACATCGATGATGGGCTCACCAGGTGGGCTACTATCACAGCAGGAATAAACCAACTGTGGCAATTAGCAATGCTGTCCAGAATTTATTCCTCCGAGTTTATCAGACCAGATCAGATCCCCATGAGCAAAACCATCTGGACTAGGATGCTGCGAACCGTCTTTCCACATCTTCTGCTGTGAGTCTTCAGCAGCACCTGAATGTCACCTGCTCTGCAGTGTCTCTGGTGTTTATGGCACAAGTGAGTCTTCTGAAGGTCCTTGCTGCAGCTCAGCTTCTCTTTGTGCTGCAGAAAGTGAGCCCTGGGTAACTGAAGCCCTGTGGGGATGAAAGCTCTGAGCTGCCCTCGCCCACACCTCTATGGCCTTTCAGCATGCTCTTAGGAAGAGTGGGAAGGAGCCAGGGGAATGAGCACTGGTCTCTTCAAACTCATGGAGCAGAACTAGAGTGAGACAGGTGCCACAGCTTCTCCTTGCACACTCCATGAGTGCTCAGTGGGCAGAAAAGCAGAGTCAGCAGGCATTTGGAGACTTGCAATGGGGGATGCCATGACTCACCCTCAGAGGTGCCAGGCTCTGCCCTCTGAGGAGAGAGGAAACCCAGACCTTTCCCAGAGGCAAAGGTACCTGACTTGCTGGGAGCCAGAGGAAGCCAAGTTACTGATACAGACTCGCACACAGGATTCCTCTTTCCTGCATGGGAGGTGCACAGCGTTCTCCTCCGCCCCTGTTTTAGGTCAAGGGGAGCAGGAGGGCATGATTCCTCTCAGCTCTCTTTGACTTGCACCTCATGACAAGGAGACTCCTCTGCCTCTCCACTGAGTGTGAAAGGGAGAGAGGAACCCTGGGAGGTCATCCAGGCTGCCCAGCTGCTCAGAGCATGGTCTGTAGTGAAGTCAGACCAGGAGGCTCTGGGCTTGTCCTGTGGCGTCTTGAAAACCTCCAAGAGGGAACACTCCATAGCCTGTCTGGGCAATGTGTTCCAGCACCTGACTCTCCTCGTGGTCATTTTTTCCTTTATGTCCAGTCAGAATGGAGTGGCTTCACTGCTCTCTAATTCTGCCACCTGAAAGTCTGCGGAAGGATCTCTCTTGCCCAAGTATAGATGTCTTTAATATAATATCTACATCTGACCTTATCATCGAGCCTCTCTTCTGATTCCCCAGGAAGAAAAGGTAGAATTTAGGAGGCATGACTTATCCTACTTCATGTGGGCAGCTGAAACCACTCTAGAAGTATCTGCTCCCATTGTGGACCATCATCTTTCCTCCAGATGAAGACATGGTCCCCTTGACCAACAGGAAACATTATGAAGAGAGTGATTTACCAGAAGTGCTCTGCACAAATGAATGAGAAAGCAATGGATTTCCTTAAGGAAGGCTCTCTCCATGGACCCCAGAGGAAGTACAGAAGAGCAACTTAGACTTTGCAGCTTTCTCCAAGGTGTATACAATTGTCTGAGACTGATTGCACCTCCTCCATTCTTTAGCTATTTGCAGTTATCACTTCTGTTTCTCATTCCCCATCACAGCTGCCATTCTAGCTGTAGAAAGGGGGCTTAACATGCATTCACCCAGGACAAATCAGGTCCAGTTTGCCTTCACACAGTGCTTTGATATAGCAAAGAAATATACATAAGAACTCAATTTTGCAAAAGCAAAAGCTTGTGCCAAATTATTCCTTTCTTGCTCAGAAATGCCCCAGCTCCCATCTCATCCTGGGCATCATCTTATTCTAGGTCCACATCTGGTTAACATAGTGCAAACTGCCAACAAAAAAGAGACAGTTTAGTCCTCTTCCTCAGTGTGTTATTGGGAGTTTGATCTCATTGCAGTTCCATGCTCTTGTTGGAGCTCCATGTTGCTTTCTGTTCATACGGGACACTTGAAGAACAAGGATGCAACTCCAGAAGTGGCTGATAGGTCCTGCCTCTGCCTTCTGCCTGCTCCACAGTGCAAGCCTTGGCAAGTAACTCAGTTCTCTCTCAGGTGTCAGCTGTGTGGCATTCAGAGGAGGCCTGAAATGGCTGCACTGCAAAAAACTGGAAGTATCAAGTATCTGGGTGTGGGATATTAAGGTCCTGCTACCCCCCAGGAATAAGGAAATACGAATACGGAGATATGCAGGTGAATTTTTTCCACCTAATTTCAGTTGTCAGAGCATCTAGTGCAAGCTCAGGTCTAAATCTTAGCTCTGAGCTTAAGCTAAGCTAAGATCCGAGCTGAGACCTAAACTCTAAATCAGGCAGCTAATTCCCCTGCACTAGCCCCCGGCTGTACAAAAGCTTTGAAGATTTCATCTATTTTAAGCTTTGTTTTCTTAATTATACCATCTAGACCAGGATTATGGCTGGAAAGTCAATCACTGAAGCTTTGCTCTGGGGCGAGTAAAATTGTTCCTGCTATCCACCAGAATGGAGAGAGGCAGTGAACAGCCTCTCTGTGAAGGATAATGCCATGCCATACCCAGCAGCGTGGTTCCAAAGGTAGTTTATCTTTGATGTTATTCCAGCTGTGCAGGTACTGTACTTCTGCCAGCCCCAGCTCTCACTTGCCTGAGTGCTCCAGGGTCCTCACCTGCTCTGTGGCAAAGTCTGAGTTGGGTTTGGTGGCAAACCCTGGTGCTGGCATTGCTAGGCAGTACGATGTAAAAAACCACTGTCCTCTATCCTGTTTTTCCCCCAATCCATCCCTCAAAACTAGACGTGCACACTTGGGAGGCTTCTATGCAACTGTTCAATTTATGGACCAGCCATAGCATTTTACCAGCAGCTGTTTCTTTCTTCCTTTACAGCAATGATCATCTCAATTTTGTAGATTTTGTTCTCTTCAGGGTTCATTTCTGAAGTTCTTCAGGGTAAAATGTCCCCTTGATTGCTTCCTGACTGTAGTCTCTTAAACAGTACACTGGTATCTGACCCCCTTCTCACAGCTCTTGCCATACAGCTCGCAAGCTACGTTTCCTTACTGCACCCCATCCCTGCTCTTCCCTGCTAGCTGGGGAGGGGGCTCCGTGGGAGGAAGTTCCTGTGCCTATGGCAGAATCTGAAACCCTCACAGCAAAGCATTTTCTCCAGCTCTCAAGTCTTGTTTCTTTTGCTTTGCTTTTTTTTTTGCAGAGGGTGAGCTGGGGTGGGGAGAGGGTTTGGATGTAAAAAGTGTTCACTATCCTTGAAAAATGAAGACCCCAGGAAGAGATTCTGCCTTGGCTAAACTGAGATATTTTAAGTGTAGACAGCCACAGCTTGATGTACCCTGGCCATCAATGAAGAGAATAAGTTGATTTTCCAATGGGTTGCAAATCATCCTAAGGAATATGCCTCGGAGGAGATTCAGTTCAGAGAGCTAGACACCTGACTGTGGGTGTTCTTGTGCAGGTACCTCCACATGAGCTGCGTAGTTGATCTCACATGGAAATGTACTCAGTTCATAGGGCTGGGGAGTAATTCCACCGATCAGCCTTTAATTGCTTAAGCAGCTGTCTAGTGCCATTTTACATGTCCTAGGATATCCAGCCTGTTATCTAGCTGTTGCAGCAGGTGGCTGCCAGTTTCTTGCATGCCCTGGTTTCATTTACCAGCCCCGTGCAGATAACTTTACACACTACAGAGCATCCCAAGTGCCCACTTTATGAGCTGGGAGAAGAAGGAGCTGAAGACTAAAACTTTTGGTGGTGAGTGGAAGTTCAGGGATAAAAAGGGCGGGTGTTACATAGCGTGGCTTGTGATTTCTGATTGAGAGGCACCACTCAAACAGTGGGATCTGGGGGATGCGGAGCAGTTTTCGGATACCATGAGGTTCCTTGTGAAGACATTGGGTACCAGCAAATGGGGTCGGATTGCAGGAGGCCTGCAGGCTAGGACTGAGGAATATCAGGAAAATTGAAGTTGCAAGGATTATATTTCATCCCTGAGAGGCATTGCTTGAGGACGGAGGATGATGTGGGGAGAGTTACGCAGGGCTGGGGCTGCAGGGATGTGTAGACTGCATTGAAGCAAAGCATTAAAACTCTGTGAGTGCATGCGTGTCAAAAATGGAAGAGGCACCCCACATCAAAGGTGCTTCTTGAGGGAAGAACCTCTGTCCCTTTCTGTTGGGGCCCTTGCGGTACTTCAGAACAATAATCTATATGAAATATAGAGTATGGAACTACACTGTTTAGGATTAGTTGCTTAGCACAACTTGCTTAGCATAAGTAGCTAAATTTGCTGAAGCCTTAGGCCTCAGACTGTAGCTGCTGCTATGTGCTTTGAAGTAGTTTACCAAGGACACTGGTGCAGCTGGGAATGATACATCCTGAGAAAGTACAGATAAACTAGCAGAAGCCAGTGGGAACCAAGGTTAAGGGCTAGACAGCTTTGCCAAACAAGTAGCAAGGTACGAGGCATGACCGCTGTGTGCGTGATCGGTGCAATGATTGGCTACCTGTGACATAATCTGTATGAACCACAAATCAAGGGCCAGAGCGCCGAATACTTGTACTTATAAAATAGGCAAATTGCTGAATAAAGATGGAATTGAACCTGCATTTTGTGAATGCGTATGATTCATTCCCGTCACTCCCGCGGACCGCGACATCTGGCGACCCCGACGTGATACTGCAGAGGAGAAGCTGGCTTTGCTAAGAGTTCGAGTAACGGGAGTGGATACCGCCCGGGAGGCTCGTGCCCGGGGAAAACGAGCCTGGCCGTCTGAAAGAAGACGGGAAAAGAAAAGTCGTAGCTACGCAACTCTTCTGACCGGTGAGTCAGGCGCCCTTGTGAGGCGGCGGGCGGTATGGGAAACGCTGTATCAGCGGTAGAAAAGGCCACGTTAGAAAAGTTGTTACAAGTGGCAGCACAAACAGAGCGCCAGGTGGAGCGCCAGGCGCTGGTGGACTTGCTGTGGTGGGGAAGGCGGCGCGGTTTGTTACGGGAGTCCAGCCAGGTCTTTAGCGCGGTAACCTGGAAGAAGGTCGGGAAGGAACTGTGGGAATCCATCCAGAACGGAGAAAAAGAGGCCAGGCGTCTGGCCAAAATATATCGAGACGTGCGGCTCATGATCGAACAGCTGCACGGGGAGGCACAGGCGACTGCTGCCATACGGAGGGCGCTGCAAGTGGAGCCCTCTGCAGCGGCACTTTCGCCGGGGAGTGAGTGCGCGGAAGGAGCGGAGTGCGCGGTGCCCGGAGCGGAGTGTGCGGTGCCCGGAGCGGAGTGCGCGGTGCCTGTCTTTGATACACCATCCGCGGGGGGGCCCTCGGTGACAGATGAGCCCTCCCTGCCGTGTGCGGCACCTCTCTCTAAGCTAGAGCGGGAGGCTTGGGGGACTGGCTCAGGATATGAGGACTTGCCACCGTACAAGAAAGGGGACGTTGCTGATGCCTTTGCCGCCCCCCCGCAGCCGTCCGCTCCCCCTATGGAAGTGGATCCGGCCACTGTGCCTTTACCTGAGGAGAAAAGCGTTGATCTGACTGAATATTCAAAAAAAATGGAGGAACTGTTGGAGGAAATGAGGAGGTTGGATAGGGGGTCGAAAAAGGCGCATGTGAGGGAGGCGTATAAGAAGGCACATCAGGCTATTGTGGACGGCCTGAAGGCGGTTGAGGAACGGTTCTCCGGGGATCCTGCCGGCGGATCCCAGGAGAACCAAGAGATCGCCCCCAGAGACTGGGTGATTACCAATGTACTCAAAGGGACGTGGTCCCTTGAGGAGGCGGAGCAACATCTGCAAGCCTGGAAAAAAAACCCTTTAACACAGAAAGAGTATCGAATGATTTTGGACTGTTTACCGAGAGCACCGGAGAAAGCCCTACCACCTAGGGACCCTGACTTTGACATGGCAAAAAGGTGGCACGGGATCATTCAGAATGCTGAACTGGTTGGGGACATGCAGTTTTTCCCTATAGTAGCCCCGGTCGTGACCACGGGTCAGGGACAGACGAGGTGGGAGCCTCTGGATTGGCAAGTGGTAACAAAGCTGCAACAGCTGGTAATGCAGTACGGGATAAATAACCATCAAGTGCAAGCGCAGCTGAGAGCACTGGTAAAATATCAGAACCTGGTGCCGAGCGACATCCGCGCCCTTGCCGAACTGATTTTGGGGCCCACCTCTTTGCTGGTGTTTCTGAATAAGTGGCAGGAACTGCTTGGTCTATGCCAATTATCTAATTTGGACTTACCGGCAGATGACCCGTTACGTATGACATCTTTGGACATGCTGATGGGCAACGGAGCTTTTAGAGACCCCGCTCGACAGGCGGCACTGCATCCCCGAGTCCTGATGCAGTCAAAAAACGCTGCCTTAGAGGCATTCGCTGCACTGCCCCAAATAGGGAAAGCTAATCCGCCTTACCTGTCAATAAGGCAGGCGGAAGACCAACCGTTCCTGCAGTTCGTGGACAAACTTAAGGAAGCCGTTGATGCGGCCCCGAACGTGCCACAGGATATGAAAACAATCATGGTTAAGGAGATCGCTACGCAGAACGCCAATCCAACCTGCACAAAACTGCTCGCCACCTTGCCTCCAGGAGCGACTTTGCTCCAAATGGTGGAAATTTGCTCCCGAGCACCCATGGAGCTAGAAAAACAAAAAGCGAAGATCCATGCTACTGCATTAGCTGTAGCTATGAAACAGGGCCCTACACAAGGAGGGGGCGGCCGCAAAACAGAGAACTGCTACATCTGCGGACAACCTGGGCACTGGAAGAAACATTGCCCCCTCAGACGACTGGCTAAAGACAACCGTATCTGCCAGCGTTGTGACAAGTTTGGGCATCGGACAAGTGAGTGCCGTTCAAAATGCAAGAAAAGCGGCACCCCGTTGTCGGGAAACTGGAACAGCTGCGCCTGGGACGCGGCGAAGAAATATCCCATGGTTGCCTCTTCGAACACCATGCAGCCACAAGAGGGAGCGCCGGAATCGATCTGGCCCTGGCAGAATCAGTAAGCATTGCCACTGAGCAGGTCCACTTGGTAAATTCAGACGTTTGTGGCCCCTTGGGGGGGGGGCTGTCAGCCTTACTGATAGGACGATCATCTGCCTTTAGACAGGGAATTTTTGTTCTCCCTGGATGCATCGACGCCGACTACCGTGGACCTATAAAAATCATGCTGAAGGTCTTCTGTCCCCCAGTTACAATACCAGCAAAAAGCAAAATTGCCCAATTGATCCCTTTCAAGTCTGCGGTCCCCCTGGCCAGCGGAGATGATAGAAGAGGAGGTTTCGGCTCTACGGGGACGCCCCTGGCCTTGTTCTCGACTGCTGTGTCCTCGACTAGACCCATTCGAAAGGTCATCATTACCTCTCCAGACGGAATGAATCACCTAAAAGCCGAGATGATGATGGATACCGGTTCCGACGTCACCATAGTACCTCGCGACTCCTGGCCTGCCGCTTGGGCGCTAGTGGATAGCACCACTGCAGTACAGGGGATTGGTGGTTCAGCCCCCACCTGGAGAAGTGCGAGACCCGTGAAGATCTGCGACGAAGAAGGTCATTTGGGCGTGGTAACACCATACGTAATGAATACCCCTCTCTGGATCTTAGGCCGGGACCTTCTGTCTCAGTGGGGCCTAGTTCTCTCGTGCCCTTTTTAGTAATGGCCGCTGCTGACACTTCTCCGCCCACGCTGAAAATTACATGGAAGACTGACGAACCAGTGTGGGTCGAGCAGTGGCCGCTGCAAAAGGAGAAGCTAAGGGAACTTAACAAATTGGTAGAAGAACAGCTACAATTGGGACATATTCAACCTTCAACCAGCCCATGGAACACACCTATCTTTACCATACAGAAAAGGTCAGGAAAATGGAGACTGCTACACGATCTGCGAGCTGTGAACGCAACAATGGAAGATATGGGAGCGTTACAACCAGGACTGCCATCACCTACCATGCTCCCGCGGGAATGGAGTCTGCTAGTAATTGATCTGAAAGACTGTTTCTTTAGTATCCCCTTACATCTGGAGGACTCCAAACGCTTTGCATTCTCAGTGCCAACGATAAATCGATCTGGTCCTTCGAGACGCTATCAGTGGGTCGTTCTACCCCAAGGTATGAAAAACTCCCCCACGATATGTCAACGGTATGTAGACCGAGCCTTAGAACCCTGGAGGCAGAGACATCCCGAGGCTATAGTATACCACTACATGGACGACCTATTAGTCGCAACAGAAACCCCGCTGCTAGAAGAGAGTCAACGGGAATTGAGTCAACAACTCCAGGCCTGGGGTCTTACCATCGCCCCTGAGAAGATCCAGCAACACGCACCGTGGAACTATCTTGGTATGGTCATAACCGAGACCCGAGTCTACCCAATGAAAACCTCGATCACGCGGAAGATCGCAACAGTGAACGATGTACAGAAACTTCTTGGGGACATTCAATGGATCCGTACTTACTGCGGCATTACCAATGAGGAAATTCAACCGCTGGTGAATTTACTTAAGAATAGCAAGAACCCCAGAGAAGCAAGAACGTTGTCTCCTCCAGTGCAGGAAGTCATGGCTAACATAGAGAGGAAGCTTGGAAATGTACAAGCCTATCGCTATGACCCCATGAAACCCATTGACATAGTGTGCTACAATAAACAACAGGAGGTGGTTGGCATAATTGGTCAAACAAACGAGACAAATCAGCTCACGATCCTGGAGTGGGTGTTTTCGCCAGTCCAGCCACGCACAGTGATTATGCCCAGGAAAGATGCTGTGGGAGAACTGTTACTAAAAACAAGACAGCGCGTCCGCATCATATCAGGGAAGGAGCCCTCACGCATCATTCTGCCTCTGGTTTCTTTGGATCTCGTATCCGAATGGACCCAACAGAGCATTTCATTCGCCCTGGCGACGTGTGGGGTTCCCCTCGACAATCATTATCCAAAGCACCCACTACTGCACACGCAATTGATGCTTGAAGAAAGGAAGGTAATGGCAGATGGCCCCATCCACAACGCGAAGTCCGTCTTTACGGACGCTAGTGGCAAAACAAAGAAGTACGGATACGAATACGTGAATGTACGAGGAGAATGGGCTCGAAAGATCATGCAAGGTGCCCCCGAGCACTCCGTGCAAATTTTAGAACTCATGGCAGCTGTACTCGCGTTGAAGGACTTTGCAGAAGAACCTCTTAATCTTATAGTTGATTCACTATATGTGGCGGGTGTGTTACAACGACTACACTCTGCTCTTATTGGGCAGACCGCTAACCCCAAGATTCAGGCGTTGTTGATACAAGCAAGCGGCCATTTAAATTCTCGCGTTCAGCCATTCTGGTGCACACACGTCCGTAGTCATTCGGGACTGCCGGGAATATTGGCGGAGGGCAACCAGCGCATAGATGCCCAAGTCTCAGCCGCCGGTGAAGAAAAAACTAGGTTACAGCTGGCACAACGATCTCATGCGTTTTTTCACCAGTCAGCTAGATCTTTGCAAAAGGAGTTCAACTTATCCCGGGCAGAAAGCAGGGCCATAGTGGCCGCGTGCCCTGATTGTGCACACATTCCCCCGCTGCAGGATACAGGGACAAACCCACGCGGGTTAGAACCTCGCCAGTTATGGCAGACCAATGTCACAGAAGTCCCTGCCTTTGGGCGACTGCGCTTTGTCCATGTATCAGTCGATACATTCAGTAAAATGACCTGGGCCACTGCCGCAACCTCCACACGCTTTACTGCCTGCCGCCTGCATTGGCTGCAAGCCTTTGCCGCGCTGGGGAAGCCGGCTCAGATAAAAACCGACAATGGACCTGCCTATACGAGCGCCGCGTGCGCTGAGTTTATGAGAGCTTGGGACATTACACATTCCACGGGGGTCCCCTATAATTCCACTGGCCAGGCCATAGTGGAGCGCCGTCATCAGGATTTAAAACGCCTTTTTGCTATTTTGAAAAAGGAGGGGGAGGTATCTCTCCCCGTCCATGACATCGTAGCAAAAAGCTGTTATGTGTTAAATTGGCGCAACCTCATTGAAATAGACCAAGGGGAGTTGATCAGCCCAGGGGCACGCCATGCACAGACTACGAGACCTATTAAGACGCTCGTGTCCCGATGGGTACCACAAACACATTCATGGCAGGGGCCTGTGGAATTACTCACTTGGGGCCGAGGGTATGCTTGTGTCATTGCAGGTACTGGTACAGAGTGGATACCCGCGAAGTGGGTTCGACCGTGGTTGAAGAAGAGTAACGTTGGACCTGCGGACGACTGCCCACTGGAAACAGCCCGTGAGTCAGCTACTACCTGCGCTTGAAGACCAGCGGCAGGAACTGGAAGCTCTTGACAGAGGACGAAAACAAAGCACCAGCCTCACCCGGAACGAACGGGATTGTGATTGTGAGCGTGCTGCAATGACTGGGCACGAACAAAAGAGTGTTGGGGGGGTTGGTGGAAGAGCGGTCATCAAAATGGGTAACCTTGAATTCCGCCTTAAGCAGCGGTGACGTGCATGGCCAGGTGTATACGAACTGCAACGCAACAAGCCACATAACAGCGAAAGCACTGCCGCCTGGTATATTTCTGATATGCGGGGATAGGGCCTGGAACGGTGTGCCACGCATCCTGCGTGGAGGCCTGTGCTACCTGGGGAGATTGAGTCTGTTCCACCCCAATCTCACCCAACTGCAGAACTTGGTCTTGATGAAGCGCGGGCGGGGCAGAAGGAGTGTGCATGAGCTAGAGTGCAAGGACATTGGCGATCCCGTATTTTGGTCAGGCTTCCGGCAGCTGGCGACTGCTACGCTACTGCCGGGAGCCGCTGGGCTTAAGGCGATGAAATTGGCGGAGCAACTGGCTTGTTGGACCAAAAATGAGTTAAATATTACATCACGAGTACTAGATGAGATGTCTCAGGATGCGCTGAGCATAAACCACGCTGTGTTACAAAATAGGGCCGCTATAGATTTCTTGCTCTTAGCTCATGGACATGGGTGTGACGAGTTTGAGGGGATGTGTTGTCTCAATCTTACCGACCATTCACAATCAATCCACGCGCGTATACGAAACATTCAGAATGGGCTATATAAGCTGAAGCAGGAGAATGGCCTGGGGATTGACGGGTGGCTTCGGGGGCTGGGGATCGGGCCCTGGTTGGCAGCAGGATTAAAACAACTGATTACCATAGGTATCGTGGGTATGTTCCTGTTGATTTGTGGGCCTTGTATACTACAATGTATCCTAGCTCGGGTACAGAAAATGGTTGATCTATTATTTGAAAGAAGAGGGGGAGGTGTTGGGGCCCTTGCGGTACTTCAGAACAATAATCTATATGAAATATAGAGTATGGAACTACACTGTTTAGGATTAGTTGCTTAGCACAACTTGCTTAGCATAAGTAGCTAAATTTGCTGAAGCCTTAGGCCTCAGACTGTAGCTGCTGCTATGTGCTTTGAAGTAGTTTACCAAGGACACTGGTGCAGCTGGGAATGATACATCCTGAGAAAGTACAGATAAACTAGCAGAAGCCAGTGGGAACCAAGGTTAAGGGCTAGACAGCTTTGCCAAACAAGTAGCAAGGTACGAGGCATGACCGCTGTGTGCGTGATCGGTGCAATGATTGGCTACCTGTGACATAATCTGTATGAACCACAAATCAAGGGCCAGAGCGCCGAATACTTGTACTTATAAAATAGGCAAATTGCTGAATAAAGATGGAATTGAACCTGCATTTTGTGAATGCGTATGATTCATTCCCGTCACTCCCGCGGACCGCGACACCTTTCCTTTGTCTTCCTGCAAGTGGTGCCTCTGATGGTCTGGTCTAATCAGTGCTTGGTGAAAGACATGGACTTCTGGCAGCAGCTCTATCTCTAACAGCCCTCAGTAAGCCCCATTAAACCTCCAAGACACTTTATTCCTGTGATTTCACTTCACACTGGGCAACTTTCCCCTGGGAGTTTGTAAGACTGTGAGAACCCTAATGAGCTTGTCATTGCCTCTAATCCGCAGGGTGGCTAGTAGGAGAAATTAAGAGTTTTGTTAAGCACAAAAGTTTTGAATGAGCACATGATGTATTCTGGTTTCATTTGTTTCTCATGTTTAAGCCTAACAAAGTTACACTAGCGTGTTTCAAATGAACTTCATGAATGTCCATTTCCAGTGGCCATCTAGTGCAATCCTATGGAATAGACGTGGGACAGTGGGACGTCTGTTACCAAAAGTAGCCTTCTAGGGTACACTAATGTCCCAGAATTTCAGACTTTCTTCTTCCTGCTGGTTCTAGTTATCTGCATTATGACCTTCCTGGGGAATATCCACGTTGTTATGTTGGTAATTGCTGAGCAGCATTCCCATGCCTTTCAATTCTGCCAGGCATGGGATGTGTTAGTACCCTATTCACTGTTTTGACGACCCCTTCTACCAGAGAAAGACAGAAGGCTTTCTCAGCCATCTCCTTTCACCTCACTGTAGTAAAAATTTCTACAGCACCCTAATCATTGTGTATCTCTTACCAAAACCCAACACCCTGCCAACCCCTAGCAAAGGGTTTTCTGTCTTTTACACAGCCCTCACTCTTCTAATCAAGATGCTCAGGTTGCCATTGATAATCCCATCCCCAAGCAGCTCTTTTTTATCGTTCATATCATGACAGAAAAGATGCATTTAACCATGCATGCATGCATCTGTCTGAATGTGCGTCTTCAGCCCAAGAGAGATGGTTAGTGATCTGCATGAAGTAGACATATTCAGGAGATAGATTCCAAAACTGCGCAGACTGTTGTCACCTGATCTGAGAAAGAGCAAACTGAGTTTTAATATTTTCCTGTTCTAATATAGCTTTGGAACACCTCCTGTGTTTAGGATAGCTGGGAAGCAGGTACATGAATTATATTCATAATTATGGCAAAAAAAATCAGTGCCAGATGTGTAGTAATGTTTACAGGATTAAAGTTGTCGCTATCATGGCATGAAGAGGTAGTTTTGAAAATTTTAATTCTATCTTCCTCTTTCAACATTTGTCCCTTTGTGGAGGGTCATGACAGGGTTAAACTGGTGGAAAGTTGCAAGTAGCAAGCAACAGGAGCCTCAGACAAACGTACCCGAGGACACTGGTGCAGCTGGGAATGATACATCCTGAGAAAGTACAGACAAACTAGCAGAAGCCAGTGGGAACCAAGGTTAAGGGCAAGACAGCTTTTCTAAACAAGTAGCAAGGTACAAGGCATGATCACTGCGTGCGTGATCGGTGTAATGATTGGCTACCTGTGACATAATCTGCATGATGACTGGCTTAGCAAAGTGTGTCTGTGAAACCACTGAAGCAGCTAACTTTTAAATATGCTCAGAAATAAACAATAAATGTCTCAGGATGCAAATCCTCCTGAGTCCGTGCCATTCATCCGCCACATCCCTTCATGACCATTCTCTTTCCATCCCTTAGTTCCTTTTCCAGAAGACGCTTCACTCTTAGACTTGCGTAGTGCTTGAAATATGCAGCCAGGTCCATGCCTTGCAGGGAGCAGAAAGCGAAGAGGGCACCCATGCTGCTACAAGCTGCTTATCCGTAGATTGTTCTTTTGTGCTTATCACACAACAAACTGGGGGGCTGGAATCATACTGACACAGGGGAAACTCTCTTCCCAAGCTTTTAGGGTGCATTATCAAAAGATCATATGGAGTCCCTCTGTTAAAACAGTGACTTAGCAGAAGTCTGGTAGGGTGGCCTTTGCACTTGTGGAGTTGAGCTGTCTTAGTTTGTGTTAATGTTCTGAGAAACTCTCCTGTCAACTTCTTCGTGTAATCTTATTAAAAAAAAAAAAAAATTAAGTATTTTCTCCATTCATATGTATTTCTTTGAGCTATAAAGTATCATTAATGATCTGCCAATTATTTAAATAGTTTTATAACTTACATATAATTCTCCTGTATAACCTCACCTGCATTATCTGTATAAGGAACATCTCCATTGGTTGTTGAAGCTACCATCAGCTTTTTTGCGTTACTAAGCCCACGGCTATTCAGAAAAACAGGCAAATGGACTATATTTCGCATGTAATCATGTCCATTTATGTTTGAATCACACAGAACACTATTAAGATTTTGGTTAACAGCCTTTATAATAATGTGTGCACTTGTGGAGTTGAGCTGTCTTAGTTTGTGTTAATCATTTGGCCTCCCTTTATACTTGGGAACAGGAATAGGCAGCTGTAGAAAATTATTTATCTCACTTGAGCTGGTTTATAATTTAGGATGAAACTAAAGAGGAATATCATCATATTTCTGTTAGAAGGAAGCAAAAATGTTTGAAAGTTTTACACAGAAAGAAGACCTACTCTGTTGGATGGCAGCATGGGCAGAGCCTTCCGGAAAGAAAATAATGGAATGCAAATGATTTCTGGCCTACGTTCTCTCATGCAGATCTTAGAAACTTACTTTGGGCACTTGCTTTCTCCTGTCACATTCATGGAGCATGTACTGATGCCTTTACAGGAGTAGGCAACACAAGAGCTTCAGGGCCACCCTCTCGCTGGCTGGGGTGAATGCAACTTCTGTTGTCAGTACTTTCAGAAGGAACGTAACATTTTAGATCTAAGAAAGGGTTTGCAGTGGACAAGAATATTTCTGTGTTCATTTAGCAAAGTCCTCAAAGTCCACCTCTTTTATTTATTTACTTATTTCATTTTCAATTCACCTATTAAAAAAAAAATCCATTATTCATGCAGCTCAGGTATCAAGGAGGTGGGTAGCTATTTAGGGGACCTTTATCCACAGAAGAAAGTCTGTTATTTACTGTGCACATTTATTACAGGAAGCAGACCCTGTTGTCAGGAAATGCTGCTCATACTGCTTAACTTCTGGGCCTCCTGGGTGTCTGCTGGCCCATGTAGTGCCCCTGCAGCCCAGAGACACAGGCATGTAGTTTTGTGTGCGTTTCCTCCATTCAAGGTACATGAAATCAAGTGAGGGCTGTTGATCATGGCTGACAAAACGTGTGCTTTGTTTTGTTTTGTAGTGTGGCAGTGAGGATATGTGCTGCATGCCTTAGGGCATAAAATACAGTTTGATGTCTGCACAGAGCAGAGGAAGCAACACCCAGCACAGTCTTGTTTGTACCCCTTGCAAGGGGGAACTCTTCGAGTGACCTGTTCCTTCAACGGAAGAAGCAAATTCCTGAATGAACTGTCCCACCACTGCACCTGGACTTTTCCCTGGTGTGAATAAGGTGAACAGTCTGGAGGCCATGCCATCAGAGCAAAGCAAACGCCTAAGATATTGGTGTAGAGGTAGCAGTGGACAAACAGTGAGGTTCTGTTATTTCTGTGCTGTAACCAGAGGTGTGGCTCTCACACAGTCAAACTGTAGCTATCTATCCAGAAATATCAGAGCCATTAGTGCCTCAGTGAGATTGGGGAGGATTTCTCACAATAAGATGTCTAAGATAGCTAAGTTAAAAGCACTGCTTGTGATTCCAAAGTCTCTTCACTGAAGATGCCTTGGTGGGATTCTTTGCCAACTTAAAGGGGATAGGAGTCATCCAACTAAATAACTTCAAACCTTCCATGCTAGGCATTTAAGACTAAACTCATCCATCTTGTGTTTCTGTACTATTGGGAGTGAGTGATTTAAACAATAAAAAAAGTCTCTCAGAATGAAAATCTCTTATTTTTATTTAAAATGAATAAACAAATACTGCTTTTGATTCTCATTCCAAAACAAAATATTTGTCTTGCAAATCGTGAATGAAAATGAATCCATGAAAATTACAAAATGACAATACCATGACAAGGATTAGAGAAAAGGAATTTTTTGTTTGCTTTTGTTTGGTGAAGGGGTTGGAGAGAACTTAAGGTCTAATCCGTGGGGCTGCAGAGGACAGACTTCACTGATCAAAAGTCCCTCACTTGCACAAATTATAACACATTACCCAGCATGTGGTTTAGTGCATCTGGCATTTTCTATTAAACAGATGAGCCTCCTATGCTCAGTATACTTCCTCTGAAGTACTGTGGACAACTAGCGTAAGAGGAGATGATATAATCCTCTAGACTATCACAGGAGGGCGGGCAATGCACTCAGCTTAGGGCATTTAAGTTACAAATGTGGACAAACTAATTCCACTGCGTGAGGCTGTTCTATTAGTTGAAGTATTGACTCTGACAGCATTGTGTCATAAGGACTGGGCATTTATTTCATTAAGCTTGACCTGTGGACAATTGCATTGTTACTCAACAATTAAATTACTGACCAATATTCTGGATTTTGTTGCAGCTTAAAAGAGAGCTGATGTTAGATGGGTAATATAGACTTTATTTTGTCTCTGTTCTTGTCCTTACCAGGAGGTTAATGGGGAGAAGTAAGTGCCACTTAGCAGAGAAATAAAGCTATTGTTGCTCTCCTTTTCATTTGTTCCACCTGTTTTCTGTCTCTTTCTAAAGGCAAGAAGGTTCAACAAAGCTCTGCCACCAAAATAAACAGGCAAACCAGATTGTGTGACAAGGAGAAGCTGCATCCAAACTGGAGGAAGGTGAACCATCTTGAGAATTTGGTGTGCCGAGGAAGGAGGAACTCCTCAGCTTGTTGCTTTCTGTCTCAGTTTCCACTCTTAGAAAACACCATCACCAGGGTATTCACCAGGGTTTGTAAAGTGCTTTTAGACCATTTGAAAGGCATCCTTATATAAGGTTTAGCTCGTATCATGGTGATATGGTTCAGGAGAGAAACTGGTGTGATTTCATGAAACTTCACACTGCCAAGAAAGAAAGGTGTAATTTCAGCAAACGAATCCTAATCATTTGTTCCGTCCCCCTCCCTTTTCCCTCCACTTACAAAATCCCTCCTCAGAAGGAAAAACATTTTCTGGAGATTATCACACTTCTCTTCAAGCCCACCTTGAGAGCCTTCTTCATCTGCTCGTTCCTCTGGCTGAAAATAAAGGGGCTCATCAGAGGAGTTACCATTGTGTTGAGCAGGGCCACCATTTTGTAATAGGAAGTGTGGTGACTTGAAGGCAGCACATACTGGAAGATGCAGCTGCCGTAGCCCAAGATGACAATGGTGAAGTGAGAGGAGCAGGTGGAGAATGCCTTGTTCCTCGATGAAGCTGAGGGCAACCTAAGGATGGTGTTAATGATGTATAAGCAGGACATTGCTGTCATGACCAGTGAGCCAAGGAGGATGATGGAAAAGGTCATGAAATTTATCAGCTCCACAGTCTGTGTTTCTGCACAGGACAACTTGATCAAAAGCATACCTTCACAGAAGAAGTGGTCAATACGATTGGCATTGCAGAAGGGCAACCTGACAACTAGGACAGTGGGGACAACGGTGACCAGGAAGCCTGCAGTCCATGACCCCAACAGGAGCTGAACACAAAGCTGACTGTTCATGAGCATGGGGTACTGAAAAGGGTAGCATATGGCCACATAACGGTCGTAGGACATAACAGCGAAAAGGACAAACTCAGTGCTGCCCAAGAGGAAGTAGAAGTAGGACTGAATTATGCAAGCTGGGTAGGAGATGGTTTTGTTGCCCATCAACAAGCTTGCTACTGTTTTGGGTATGATGCACGTAGTGATGAAGATCTCCAAAGAGGAGAGGTTGCAGAGGAAAAAGTACATGGGTCTGTGGAGGTCTCGGTCAGAAAGAAAGAAGGCGATGATCAGCAGGTTTCCAACTAAGATCACCAGGTAGGAAGCCAGGAGAATGATTGCTATTAGGTACTCCTGATGGTGGAGGGAGGGGAAGCCCAAGAGAAGGAACTCTGTGACAGTCATATGGTTCAACATATCTGCAACAACTGAGCTGCAGTGAGTAATAGAAGATGGTCAGTGGAGGAAACAATTCCTCAGAAGGTTAGAGGGAGCGGAGAAGGTAGAGAAATGTAGTGTAATGAAAGAGATACGTGCGGTTACTCACAAAAAGTCTAAGGAAAACAGAGAAGAGAGGAGAGGCACGGAGAAACAACATAGAGTAAGGAGACACCATTTCAAACAGTAACAACAAACTTAGTTTCTAGGTTAGAGTAGGAATTCACTATTAACAACATGTAAGTTTTTGCATTTGAGCTCCTTACTCAAGTGTCCTTTTATAGCCAATGGAGAAAAAGATAGACATTTCTCAGTCATTCTTTCTCTAGTCTATCTTAAATCTGTATTTTAGGATGAGATAAAATGCATCCTGGAGAAAGATAAAGGCATCTCTTTAAAGCGACATTAACTTTTTGTTTAGGTAAGGAATGGAGAGAAAGCAGAAAGAGGATGGTGATAAAGGACGAGGCCACTGGGAAATAAAGGTAATAGGAGGGACAAAGCCAAAAAGAGGGAAGACATATATTCTATGATTAAAACTGTGGTCTTTCCCTCCAAGCTTGAACTATTCCATATAGAGCAGAAATCTTTGTAACCAGATTTTTCTTCTTGCTGAGAAATGGTTTTGATAAAACATGCTGGCCATCAGAAGGAAAAATAAAAAAGTAATACAAGTAATACAAAGGAGAGAGAAGGAAAAAAAAGAAAATCCTAGGAGATGAAAAGATAAGTAGGGAACTTCATCAGTTGGGGATAAAAAAAATAAGCGCCCTATCTTGTAAAACAAATAAACAAACAAACAGAAACCCAAAAGACTTTTTTTTTTTTTTCTGTGAACACTGGAAAAAACGAAGCTTGATTTGATGTGGAGTTGGTCCTGAATTCATTACCCGAGCTCTTGAAGATGTTGAATTCTCTATGCAGTCCTCTCAGGACAGTCTACCCCTATGTAGACCATCTCCTTTCCATCCTGCCGCTTTTGCTCACAGAACTTGTATAAGCCCAAAAGAGAGAACAGGACTACTCTGTGCAGCTTAGCTGGACCTGGCCAACAAGTTAAAGCAGAGAAAGGGGCAGGGACCTAGGCACATAGACACAGACTGATCAGCAAGGTCTCATTGCCTGAGAAATATCACAGGCAAAGGAGGACAGTCACAGGCAGGCAGGCAGGCAGTCTAGGAACTCAACAACAACAACAACAAGAATCAAAGAAAAATGAGGTGAAATGCAGCAAAGTAGTTACTTACATTAATCTATGTGCAGGAAACACTGTCAAGGGGAAATAGAAGGCCAGCAGAATTTCTGCAGACCATCATCTCCTTCCCTCTCCTCCCACAACCTTGAGAGAACAATCTGGCATGTCTCATTTCAAGGTTCTTGCAGAGCCTCTTTGAGTCAGCTGCTAATGCCGTTTGTTCTGGTGCACTGTGCTGCCAGACAGAAGTAAGCTCTGATTTTTTTTTCCTTTCAAGTAAAACCACCCAAAGCCCTTTGGCATTCCCTGAAGAATCATGGTCCTCTGTGCTTTCCTGAGATGCTCCTCAGCAGAGTTGGTCTGAGAGGGTGACAAGACATTAATTAAAATGATAGCTGGTACCCAGGTGACCTAATCCCTGCAGAAATGTAGATCCATTTTGTGAAGCAGTCTAAGAGAGAGAAGCACCAAATCTTTAAAGGTGCTATCAAGAAATGTAATCTGTGAAAGCAGCTTCTGTGGAGCTACTGTCACGCTCCTTGCCTTATCTTTCTAATGTTGGACATCTAAAGGATAGATTTTAAATGTTCAAGAGGTAGTCACTTTAGGTTGCCTTAGGTTAGTCAGTAGAGTTTAGGACATGATTCAACTTTTCACAAAATGGATTTCTAAAGGAGATGAGAGGAAGAGATTCATCTTCTCTAAGGGCAGAGGGAGGCCTGAGTGACAGACTGACATGTAGGCATCTTCATTGCAGACCTCTGGGAGCTCTTCAGGGGTGAGACATTGGTTCCTAAGGGCCACCTGACTATCTTCTACCCCTCCAAAAGGAAGTATGAACCTGAGGGTTCAGAGTTATAACTGCCAACATAATGCAGACCTCTCTTACCGTCTTAATGCATCTAGGTTAGGACTAGGCGCCTCTGTTTTGACCTCTGAATTGTTCACCTGAAGTTCAGCGAGACCAATCTCATCCATGGTGACAGTGAGCAAGGCTTTCCCTTTCCCTGAGTACAGGCAGGCTCTTAGTCCACCTCCTTTGTACTCAGTGTGGACAGCCCCAGCAGAGCATAAGCCTCTGTCCATAGGCTTGTTACTGAACTCCAGTGTTCCCAGGGGACTATTGGACCCTATCTCTGTCTAAGCAGGGCTCTAGATCTCTTCTCATTTCAGCCCATTTCTTCATTTTCCAATACATCCAGGGGGTGCAGAGGAGTGGCTGGCGTAGCCCAGTGTCCCCTCAGTTTCCTCATCAGTCTTTCAGGAAGCATGTACCCATGTCGTTGTGCTTCCAGCTGATGTATCACCTCGTGTAGGGTTGATGCACAGAGACATTTGGCCAGTCTTCCTGCATCTTGGGATCTATTTTGACCACAGCACTTGCTTGCAAAGGGTTTGCATGAAGGAATTCTGAAGAATGTGTGCTATGAGTGATTGTCCTTATGAAATATATCCACCTGTCTCTAGTGAGTGTGGTCATGTACACCAGTCAGGATGGCATTTTATCCACACTCAGCATCCTTCTGTAACTGTAAGTTGAACAGAGGGCAGCTGTTCCTGGTGGGGGTCTCTGCTGGACCAGTCTCCAAACACACCTGGAGCAATGCTCCAGATGTGACCCCAGTTGTGGGAGCATTTGGCACCACCACAGCCATCCCCTGAGGTCAGGGCTGGTGCTGCTGGGTGGTGGGAAGCACCACCCACTGCAGCTCACAGCTCTGGGTGCACAGGGGTGCACACAAGTCGTGCTGGGATCCCTCCTCCCCCATGGGGCCAAACCAGGGGGACAAGGGGTCCAAAGGGCTCTGGGGAACATGATGGGGAGACAGAAAGAGTGGAGGAGGCTTGGGAGAGCTGTTACTAGACAGAAGTGGGTGAGGAGCAGGAGGAGGGCCCGTGACACCCAAAGAAGTGACCAAGAGGTGGAGCTCAGTACTGAACTAATCAGCTAGGGTTTTCTTCATTTTGTTCACTGCCTGTAGAGCAAGTGTGAAGCTTTCATCACTGAGGCAACTGCTGTCCTTGTGCTTCAAATGGTTCCTGGAAACACGCCTGTTAGCTTTGAGCATGAACTGTCTTTCAACCAGAAGCTGGAAGCTTGACTTCCTGCTGCTCTGTGTACCCGGAGGCTGGCTCTAAGGTCTTCCAGGCCATGTGTCTCTGCAGCAGGGGCTGGGGCTTGACCCAAAGAAAGTCATGGCATCTCCCTGGTCCCCCTTGTGAGAAGGAAACTACAGAGACACTGGCCTGCCAAGAGGACTTTGCTGCCCAACCAGAAGACCATTTCCTGGAGGAGGATAACCGTATCAGGAGCTTACAAAGCTCTGTCCCATGCCTTTGGCTTCAGGAGTGCACCCTCAGCAAATTTGCTGATGATACAGCACTGGGAGGAGTGGCTGATACACCAGATGGTTGCCCTGCCATTCAGAGTGATCTTGACAGGCTGGAGAAAAGGGCAAAGAGGAACCTCAGGGAGTTCAGGAAAGGAAAATGCCAAGTCCTTCACCTAGGGAAGAATGACCCCATGCACCAGTACAGCCTGGGTGCTGTCTGCAGAGAAGGACCTGGGGGTCCTGGTGAACACCAAGTTGACTGTGAGCCAGCAATGTGCCCTTGCAGCAAAAGCCAATGGTATCCTGGGCTACCTTAGGAAGAGCATTGGCAGCAGGTTGAGGGAGGTGATCCTCCCCCTCTACTCAGCACTGGTGAGACCACATCTGGACTGGTGTGTCTCATTCAGGGCTCCCCAGTACAGGAGACACATGGACATATTGGAGCAAGTCCAGCAAAGGGCCACAAAGATGATTAAGGGACTGGAGCATGTCTCTCATGTGGAGAGTCTGCGAGAGCTGGAATTGTTTAGCCTGGAGAAGAAAAGGCTCAGAAAAGACTCTTATCAAGGTTTATAAGCATCTGACAGGAGGAAGTAAAGAAGGTGGAGCCAGAATCTTCTCTGTGGTGCCCCATGGCAGGACTAGAGGCCCTTGGAAGGAGGTGCTCCATTCCCAGAGGGTACACCTCTGAGATACTGTGGTCTGAAGGCAACCTGCGCTGGAGCAGGGACACCCTGCATGAGCCAAGAACTGTGGTCCGAGAGCATTTGCTCCATGACACATTGCTCACCAAAGTGTGGCTGAACAGCCTGTAGCTCCCTGGTTTGTCCTTGTGGCCTTTTCTGAGGATGGGCACAACAGCCCTTTTTCAGCTCGTTGGGACCTCCCCTCATCTCCACAACCTTTCAAAAATAATAGAGAGCAGCCTTGCTACAACAGCAGCCAGCTTTCTCAATGCCCTCAGATGCCACCCATCCAGTCCCTTAGACTTGTATGGGCTGAGTTCTTGCAAGTAATCCCTCGCTCAGACCTCATCCACTGCTGGTCACTTTTACCCTCTGGAGTTCTGACTCTAGGTGCTACGACCCAGGAGACCTTGTTGGTGAAGACTGAAGCCAAGAATGCATTGAGTTCCTCAGACCTATCTACATCTGCTACTACTAGATTCCCTGCCCCATTCAGCAGTGAGCCCATGTTTTCCTTTGCATTCTTTTACTGCAGCTGAAGCAGTAGCAGCTCTTCTTCATGCCCTTGACATCTCTGCAGTGTCAATCCCATGGGAGCTTTGGCTTCCCTAACACCATCCCTACTTCACTGGACAATATTTCTGAATTCCTCCTTTGCAGTTTCTCCCTCCTTCCCATTCCCATATGCTGCCTTACTGCACTGGAGCTCAGGCATGAGTTCCCTCTTTAGCCAAGCTGGTCTCCTGAGATGTCTACTAGTTTAACTGAGTATCAGGATGGACCATTCTTGTGCTTGGTGGATGCTGTCCTTAAAGACCTGCTGGCTCTCCTGAGCTACTCTGCCCTTCAGAGTTGCCTCCCCTTGTCTGTCCCATGGAAGAGCTCCATACATCTGAGCTGTGCCTTCACACAAAGGGCATCCCCCTCCTCATCCTCTGCCTTGGTCTCCCCTGAAGAACTTGTACCCTACTATCACAGCCTTCCAGTTGTGCGAGTGAACCCACCACATCTCAGTTATTCCATCCATGTGGCAGCCCTGTGACAGCTTGTGTGTCTCCAGTGCCTCCTGCTGTGCCCCAGGCTGCATGCACTTGTGTCTATTTGGGCTGCAGAGCCTCAGCTGTGGCACAAAGCACAGACTGGTCATGTGGAAACCTGTGACCAAGGGCCAAGGACACTGTGTGTGCAATGGCCCCACTTCAGAGCAGAGACATGCTGGCATAGATAGCAGGTGGCAATGTAATGGTGAAAGGAGGTTCCCACTGAGATGGCAAACTGTCTAGTACCCAAGGCCAGGGAGAAACAGGGCTGGGCCTTGCAGGAATGGCAGGAGAGGGGGTTGCTGCCCAAGCTGAATCTGCAGCACCTTGGGGCCTCTGACAGAGGTGAACTGATCTCCAAAAGGACAAGGTGCCAATGAAGAAGTCCCTGAGCTGGGACAGCCTGCAGCAAAATGAGTGGAGACCTTGGTGTGATGTGCCTCCCATCTATGCAGCATGCTTGGATGTAGATGGTTCAGACTTTGCCCAAATGCCGTGGTGGGATTCAGTTATTCAGGCACAGGTAGGAAACCCGAGGTGCCCTGGGACATCTCCTGAGCAAACACTCCAAAAGGGCATGGTTTTCCTCTAGGTCCCATGCTGGATCTGCTAGAAACAGGGGGTTGTGCTGGACACCCCAGGCATCGGACAGGGCACTGCAGGCCTAATATTATGTCACTGAATCGAGTGTCTGCACTGAAATACATCAACTGTTTATAATGGAGGGATCTGCATGTTTCTCAGGTTCAGAGTGAGGGGACATCTAGCACTGTGAGGCTTCTACTGTTCAGATGACCAAGGAAATTCCCCACCTGGCCCCCACCTGATGCTCTAGAAGGATAGAGGTCTCATAGTTGCTCCATCAGAGCAAGCAGACACTGGAACACGCCTTGGACCACCTCTGTCTCTTAAAATTTCACCAAGTGTTAGTGGGTGACCAACTGACTCCCACCCTTCATCTCCACTGATTATAATGGGAGTGTAGCCAAGGAGCTCATATGCAGACATCTCTGTTGTGCTCGCTTCAGCTTTGGCAAGGAGGATCCCACCTCCAGTGTTTTTGCAGAGCTCATGGGAGGGATCTGAATCCCGCTCCATCCTAGGGGCTTTAAACCAGCAGGAGATGCCTAGATTGAATCAATACCTGCAGTGTGGGAAAATGAACTCACGTCTTGTCCCTGCCGAGGTGTCCTGCCTAGCTAAGAGATGGGAATAGGGGCATCTGGAGTGGGACATTTCCAACTCTCCTAGATAACCATCCTCTGATGAGGCAAACTGCAATACTCTAACTGGTCTCTCTCCATTGTTTAGAGAGGGATCATGGATGATTATTTTGGTCTGCCTCAGTGAACATTTCCCAGGAGTAGGGAGCACAAGGGACAGAGAAAATCACACCTTCTGCTGGGCCTCAGCTCCTGAGCAGGGCCAGGTTCCTGGATGCAGGGAGTTCATGGCAACGGGGCAGCACTGCCGAGAGATAGCTGCGTCCAGGAGCAGCTCCTCTGCAAAGAGCAGCAGGGTTCTGGGAACTGCCTGCTCTTTCTGACGTAAGATGAGACAAGACAGAGAGATGTGAAAGGCAGTCTGGAGCGGGAAGACAGAAGAGAGCTCATTTGTGGGAGAAATCTTCACAGCCCTTTACACAGTAAGTCTCTGGCTGAAGGACAACACTCCTGAGGTTCCTGGTGGGGTCACTATCCTGGCTTCTCCAGGGTGGAGGAGGAGGAGATCATTCAGAGCAGGGATTCCCTCCCACACCATCACTGGGACAGGGCATCCAGCTGCCTTCTCCCAGGGACGCTGCAGGGGGGTGAAGCCAGGGTGTGCACACAGGTCTGCCCAGGGCTGTAATTCAGAACAGTGTCCCTGTGCCCCAGGGTGCTGTGTGCCCGGGGCAGTGACTCTGCCACTTGCAAGGGTCAGCACTCAGCCTGCCTGGACAACTCCCCACAGTGCTGCAGGGAGCAGCTCTGGGTAGGAGGATGGACCCCCAGCAGGGCAGCTTCATTCTCCTGTTGAGAGAGTGCTGTGTGGGTCAGGACTGCTCACAGCTCCAGCTGCTCTTGCACAGGATTTTCAGAGGGGACTTTTCAAGAGGAAGGCAAATGCAGGGTTTTCCTGAAAGAGAAGCTAATTTCCTGAGATGGTGCTTTTAGTTTCCTACCACCTGGCAAGGGGATAATGGAAAGGGAGCTGTGAGCTTTGCCCTGCCTGTGGGAGGTCTCTGTAGGGCAGAAGTGGGTACACAGAGGTTGGAATGGGTTCTGTGAGCAGCAACCGGGAAAAGACATTGGGACAGAGAAACAGCTCCCAGCAGGGACAGCTCTAGGCAGCAGAGATGGGCAGGGAAGAAGAGGGAACTGCTAACAGAAACATCATAGGAGGATGGATTTGAGCAAGTCATGGTCAGTCCCTGCAACACTGACACCTTCTTTGGTTTTCTCAGTTTGGCCCTGCAGAAACCTCCCAGCAGCAGGGCACTGTCCAGGGACATCCCCACGTTTGCAGGTGCTAAGGAGCAGGTCAGACAAACCCTGATGAGGCCAGCAAAGGGGGAGCTGGTGTTGTCTATAGACTAAGCGATGGGTGAAGGCACTTTCAGAAGGTCCTAGCAGACCCCTTGACTGTTCATTGAAACCATTAATGAGTCTCAGTCCCTCGTCCAGAGCTCACAGCTCCATTTCCATTTCAGCTGCAGTTAAGGCGCCAGCCCTGTGGGTCCTCCACGGTGCTTTCTTCATGGCAGTGAGAAGCCTCAATCCCCTTCCAACCTGTGAGGCTCCTGGCAATGCATCTCATCAGATTGGGGAATGAGCTGACTCTCTCTTAAGGAGAGTCCCTTTATAGGACCTGTGACTGTTTCTCTTGGGTATCCTGTCAAGCTGCAAGCTGCCTTCCAGAAGAGCACGACTTCCCAGTAGCATTTCTGTGATATCTGAGAGTCCTTGGTCTGATCCTGGGAGAGAGAAACTTTGTCACACTCTTCATCACTCTCTCCACCTCTGGGCTGAAAGAGCAGAATCTGCAAATCTCCACTGTGGAACTGAACTCCTCCACTCCCAGCTCAGTCCACTTTCTTTCTTAGAGGATCTTGTGAGTGTGCTTCTCCTTTAGCTGGTGAGGTGCAAGCACAGGGCAGTGAGGGGAAAAACTCACTGACAGACCAGGTGCCGTGACCCTGTACAAAGTCACAGTGAGCCCTTTTTTCCTCTTGGGATGCACAAGTGCTCATGCTGAGAGCAACTGAAATGGCAAAATTTTCTACCCCGTCACACACTGTGCTCCCACAGTGAGATGGAGGTATCAAAAAACTTAATAAATATATAGTCAGACTCCTCCACTGAAGATCATTTTCTGGAAAAAATGGGTTTCAAAATGTTGAACTACCCTTCCACATCAGGGGTGGATGTAATCTGCTGCAGGATGTGTACATCAGAGCTAGTCACTTCCCATTCCCTGTGCAGTGCCTGGAGGAAGGGTGCAGATGGTAAATTGGCATGAGGAGAGGGTCTATCTCCCTGGAATGGAGTTGTCTAGAAAGGATCAGGTCAGCCCTTGCCTTCACTTGAGTGTTTCTCTGCCTTGCTGGAGTGGGAGCTGGTGTGAGTGATTCAGGTACAGGCACCTCTGTTCAAGAGGGTAAGGCTGGGGGAGATGAATGCCTCACAAGGATCTTCTCTTTCAGGAACAGCTGGCATGAGGGCTGTACTCAGCTCTCATTATGGGGAAGAGAGATTATTCCCACTGGGTCACTGGACCAAGTCCCCTCCACCCAGCTCATGGCGCCCATCCCCAGGAATCCCACCAAATCCCTGGGGCTGTTTGACGCCTCCATTTACACCTCTGGCAGAGCAGAACTGACTCCTCTGGAGACCATGGGCAGAGGCCCCTGCTGCGCATGGCACACTCAGCCAGTGCAAATCAGAGCCCCAGAAAGGGAGCTGCACGAAGAGAGAGGAGAGAGGAAATGTGGGGGTTTCTATGAGAAATGGAAGGGGTTGGGCTCCAAGAAGCCTGCTCTAACTTGTCACTGTCTCTTTTTCCTTGGACAGTCCCTCATGCCCGGGGTGAGCAAATGTCCAACAGAAGCTCCCTCAATGAGTTCCTCCTCCGGGCGTTTGCAGACACGCAGGAGCTGCAGCTCTTGCACTTCTCGCTCTTCCTGGGCATCTACCTGGCTGCCCTCCTGGGCAACGGCCTCATCATCACAGCCATAGCCTGCGACCACCGCCTCCACACCCCCATGTACTTCTTCCTCCTCAATGTCTCTCTTGTAGACATTGGCACCATCTCCACCACTGTCCCCAAATCCGTGACCAATTCCCTCAGCAACACCAGGGCCATTTCCTTCTCAGGATGTGCCGCCCAGGTCTTTTTTAATCTTTTTTTTCTGCTCAGTAGAGCGTTCTCTCCTCACAGTCATGGCCTCTGACCGCTACGTTGCCATCTGCAGACCCCTGCACTATGAAACCCTCATGGGCAGCAGCGCTTGCCCAGCAACCGCTCCAAAAAGCCACAGCTGTCCTGTAGGTCTTATGCTTTAGCTCCTAGAAGCATGTGGTTTTGATCTGATAGGACCCTGCTGGGATATTTTTATGTCACTGAATCAAGTGTCTGCACTGAATTCCATTAGCTGTTTGCACTCTAGGATGTCCATGTGTCTTGGCTTTGTAGTGAGGGGAGCTCTAGTAGTAGTTCTGGGTTTCGCAGTATAAGAGAGATATAGAGCTACTGGAGCGAGGCCAGTGAAGGGCTACTAAGATGATGAACAGACTGGAGTATCTTTCATATGAGGAAAGGCTGAGAGAGCTGGGCCTGTTTAGCCTGCAGAAGAGAAGACTGAGGGGGCATCTTATCAATGCATCCAAATATCTGAAGGGAGGCTGTAAAGAGGATGGGGCCAGACTCTTTTCAGTGGTGCCCAGTGACAGGATGAGAGGCAATGGGCACAAACTGAAACACAGAAAGTTCTGTCTGAACATGAGGAAAAAATTCTTTACTGTGAGAGTAACAGAGCACTGGAATAGGTTGACCAGAGAGGTTGTGGAGTCTCCATCCTCAGAGATATTCAGAAGCCATCTGGACAGGGTCCTGTGCAGCCTGCTCTAGGTGACCCTGCTTGAGCAGGGTGGTTGGACTAGATGGTCTCCAGAGGTCCTTTCCAACCTCAGCCATTCTGTGTTTTTGTAGGTCTCTAGGATCATTTCAGATGACCAAGGAAATTCCCCAGCTGGCACCCTCCAGATGCTCTAGAAGAATAAGGGTCTTATCATTGCTCCATCAGAGCAAGCAGACACTGGCCCTGGACCACTTCTGTCTCTTCAAATATCACCAGCTGTTTGGGTGTGACCAGTTGACTCCCACCCTCTATCTCCATTGATTAGAATGGGAGCATAGACATGGAGCTCGCGTGCAGACATCCATGCTGTGTACACTTCAGTTTGGGCAAGCTCCCATCTCCTGTGTATTTGTGGCGTTCACGGGAGGGATCTGAATCCCATTCCACCCTGGGGGTTTCTAACCTGGCATGAGATGTCTAGATTGACTCGTCCGAATCAACACCTGAACCATGGGAAAATGAACTCCCTTCTTGTCGCTGTCTAGGTGTCCTGCCTGGGTAAGAGATGGGGATAGGGGCATCTAGACTGGGATGTTTCCACCTCTCTTAGATAATGAGAAAAATTGCAATGCTGGAATCGGTCTCTCTCCACTGTTTAGAGAAAGACCATAGATGATTCTTTTAGTCTACCTCAGTGAACATTTCCCAGGAGCAGGGAGCACAAGGGACAGAGAAATTCCTGACTTCAGCTGGGTCTGTGCTCCTGAGCTGGGCCAGGCTCCTGGGATGCAGGGAGCTCATGGCAATCTGGCAGAGGTGACAAGAGACAGCTCTGTCCAGGAGCAGCTCCGCTGCAAAGAGTAGCAGGGCTCTGGGAACTGCCTGCTCTTGCAGACATAAGGTGAGAGAAGGCCGAGAGAAGTGAAAGGCAGTCTGGAGTGGGAGGACAGAGGAAAGCTCTTTGTGGGAGAAATCTTCATCGCCCTTTACACCGTAAGTCTCTGGCTCTAGAGCAATGCTACTGAGGTTCCTGGAGGGGGTCTTCTGAACCCAGCCCATCTCATGGCTGATAGGGTTGTAAGGATCACTCTCCTGGCATCTCCAGTGCGGAGGAGGAGGAGGAGGAGGTACTTCAGAAGAGGGGTTCCCTGCCACACTGTCAGAGGGACAGGGAATACTGTTACCTTCTCGCAGAGACGGTTACAGGGGTGTGAAGCTGGGGTGTGCACACAGGGCTGCCAAGGGCTGTAATTCGGAGCAGTGTCCCTGTGCCCCAGGGTGCTGTGTGCCCAGGGCAGTAACTCTGCCACCTGTGAGGGTCAGCACTCAGCCTGCCCGGGGAACTCCCCATGGGGCTGTGGGGAGAAGCTCTGGGTGGAAAGAGTGACCCTGGCAGGGCAGCTTCATTCTCCCGTTGAGAGGGTGCTGCGTGGGTCAGGGCTGCTCGCAGCTCTAGCTCATGCACAGGGCATGTCCGAGAGAGCTTTTCAGAGGAAAGCGAAAAAAGGCTACTTGAAAGGGAAGGAGCTTTCCTTCCAGTGTCTGCTCTTTCAGTTTCCTAATTTTGGCAAGGAGAAAAAAGGAAAGAGTTTTCTAGTTTGGGAAGGAACTGGGACTCCTCAACCTTCACTCCCAGAAATCAGTAGGACTGTGAGAAACCTCAGCAAGCCACGTCATCCCCACCTCAGCCTACAGGCAGCACCAGCATCACCCTTATGGCTTCATCAGATTTTATCTGACCTGTTCCTTAGGACCTGCAAGCACAGAGATGCCCCTGGCCAGGGCCCTGTCCCAGGAGGTTTCTGAAGGGTAGAACTGAGCACACAGAGGGTGGGATGGGGTCTGTGAGCACTGACCGGGAAAAGACATTGGGACAGAGAAACAGCTCCCAGCAGGGACAACTCCAGGCAGCAGCGATGGGCAGGGAATGACAGGGAACTGCTGACAGAAACAGTATGGGAGGATGGATTTGGGCAAGTCATTGTCAGTCCCGCTGATGCAGACACCTTGCTCTGAGCAAGCCCCCCATGTCTCCACTCCCACCCAGCACAGCCTCTGCCCTGAAAGCCTTGGAGTCCAGGCCATGAGCCACCTCCTCTGCAGCCAGACCTGCGGCAGAGGAGAGGGGCACCTCTCCTGCCACAGGCTCATTTTGTGCTTCCGGACAAAGGCGCTGAGAGCGACTGCCCTGCGAGGTCACTGGCTGTGAGGTGGCATGCTCAGCTGGGTAAGGTGAAGGATTTCCTGAGTGCCCGCCTGGCCCTCTCTGCTTTCCTCCCTTGGCAGCAGGATTATGGTGTTGCTCCTTGTTTCCCCTCCTGCCCATGCTGCTCCTGTTCTTCTCTCAGGCTCTCTGGGATCCCTTCTGACTGGTGGGAGTCCAGGAAATGCACTCCGTGGGGTTGGGAAATGAGCGGACTCTCCTTTAAGGAGAGCCCATCTTTAGGACATTTCACCATTTCCCTGTGGTGTGCTGCCAGGCTGCAAGCTGCCCTCCAGAAGGGCACAGCTGTCTCAGAGCATCTCTGTGATAGCTGAGACACCCATGAAGAAGTTGCAGAGATGCGAAGAATATGGAAATGGTGGTGGGAGGCTGTATATGGGCAGCTGAAAAGAGCCCTGTGTGTCCTTGGCCAGAAGGGGTGTGTGGAGAGCTCCCTCAAGTGCCCTGAGAAAGGGAGAGAAGTTTGGAGATCTGCACTTTGAAACTGGACTCCTCTGCTCCCAGCAGTGGCTGCTTTCTTTTCAGGGTAACCTATGAGCATGACCATCTTCCAGCTCAAAGCGGTGCAAGCACAAGACAGCTGGGAACAAGGCTAACAGACAGAGTGGCTGTCCTCACTCTGCATCAAGTGACAGTGAATCCTTTCCTCTCAGGACGCAGTAGAAATGAGGAGGATTTCTACCTCTAAAGAACACTGCCCAGGTGTGACAGGGGCATCCCGAAGAAAATAAACAATATTAAAAAAAAAAATCCCTGAAACTCTCTTCTGCAACCCTCCTTCTTTAGAATTGGGAATGAAGATGCTGCAAAGCCCTTCCACATGATGAGAGGATTTCATTTGACAGAAATTGTGAGTGTCAGAGCTATTTACACCCATTCCCATGTACCCCCTACTGTACAGCAGGACGGACTCCTCTGGAGCCTGTTGGCAGAGACCCCTACTCCTCGCAACACACTCTGCCAGCAAAAGCCAGAGCTCAAGCAAGGGAACTGCACAAAGGGCCCCCCCCCAATAAATAGAGAGGCAATGTGGTGTTTTCAAAGAGAAATGGAACATTTTATTTATTCATTTATTTATTTATTTATTTATTTTCCTTGAAAATTTTATCCTAACTTGTCACTGTCTTTTTCTCCTTGGACAGTCCCCCATATCCAATGGGACCAAATGTCAAATGGCAGCTCCCTCACTGAGTTCCTCCTCCTGGTGTTCACAGAAATGCGCAAGCTGCAGCTCTTGCACTTCTCGCTCTTCCTGGGCATCTACCTGGCTGCCCTCCTGGGCAACAGCCTCATCATCACTGCCATCGCCTGTAACCACCACCTCCGCACCCCCATGTACTTCTTCCTCCTCAATGTCTCTCTCGTAGACATTGGCACCATCTCCACCACTGTCCCCAAATCCGTGACCAATTCCCTCAGCAACACCAGGGCCATTTCCTTCTCAGGATGTGCTGCCCAGGTCTTTTTTAATCTTTTTTTTCTGCTCAGTAGAGCGTTCTCTCCTCACAGTCATGGCCTCTGACCGCTACGTTGCCATCTGCAGACCCCTGCACTATGAAACCCTCATGGGCAGCAGCGCTTGTGCCAAAATGGCAGCAGCTGTCTGGGGCAGTAGTTTTCTTTATGGACACCTTTTCAATACCACTCTGCCAAGGCAATGTCGTGGAGCAGTTCTTCTGTGAAGTCCCCCAGATCCTCTGGTTCTCCTGCTCAGACGCCTACCTCAGGGAAGCTGGGGTTCTTGTGGTTACTTTTTCTGTAGTGTTTGGCTGTTTTGTTTTCATTGTGCTGTCCTATGTGCAGATCTTCACTGCTGTGCTGAGGATCCCCTCTGAGCAGGGATGGCACAAAGCCTTTTCCATGTGCCTCCCGCACCTGGCTGTGGCCTCCCTGTTTATCAGCACTGCCATGTTTGCCTACCTGAAGCCCTCCTCCCTCTCCTCCCCAGCTCCGGATCTGGTGGTGGCTGTTCTGTACGCAGTGCTGCCTCCTGCAGTGAACCCCCTCATCTACAGCATGAGGAACAAGGAGCTCAAGGAGGCACTGAAGAAACTAATTCAGTTAGTACTATTTCAGCAGCAATAAGCTGCCCGTCTCTATTCATAAGCGATTTCCAACTTATCTCAGGCAACTGCTGTGGTTTGCAAGTTCTATCTGTGACATTCATGTTTGTACAGAAATGGTGGAATTCATCCCACTGTTCCAGAGGCACAAACCCCATCTGCCTGACCCAGAGGCCTTCTGTAAATCTGCCTATTGCTGTGTCAGAGCTGGCCTCCCAGGTAGCATCTCTGTAATAAAAGGGGATTTCCTCAGTGCAGCACCTGAAGGTTGGGCTCTTCTTCCAAAGCGGGAGCCAGGAATGCACTCAGGGAATTGCACCCTAAAAAGTCCTGTTGCTCTGCTTGGGTTTTCCATGGGGTAAGGGGGATGCGCTTGCAGGGTGATGTGTTAGAGAATGAGGGCTGGATTCAGCCCTCACTTGTGGGTGCCCAGGACCGCTGGAGATGGTGAGTGTTAAAGAGGTATCTGCTGAAGACTGTCTCACTTATTAGGGGGCTGGTGACAGATGCCCTTCCTTCTGGAAGGGAATACGGAGCCACACAGTGAGCACAGGGGATCTCCCAGGACAGCGGGTGTCTGGGATGGGCAGTGAGTGGAGACTCACAAAAACAAGTGGAGTCACCCAAAGTAAAGGGCTAAAAAAACGAGGGCTTGGCAATCTCGGAAGGGGCAGTGGTGACTCAGCAGACACAGGGAAGAGAGCCCCAGGAGTGGTTCATGTCACCCACAATGAAAAACTATGGCCTTGGTCTAATGACACATCTGAACCCATCCTGAACCATTGGAAATGCTCTGTGATTGCTCCAAACGTCTTCCACAGCCACAGACCCTGGGGAGGGGGTTGTCAGGTGCAATGATGCTGGTCCAGCTGGGTCTGCCCTGACCAGCACGACCAGGGCAGAGTCACCCCGGGGCCCCACAGCCCGCTTGCGCTGCAGAGCAGCACTACCAGCCCGGGGCCCTGTGGGCAGCACAGAGGAGGGGCGCAAGAACGACCGGTCAGGCCGGCATGGACACACTCACCCGGGGAAAGGCTCTCTAGCAAGCAGGGTCATCTCTGGAGAAGAACAAAGGAAAATTGGGTGTTTGCAGGGAGGAATAAATGAATGCTTGTTTCTATGCATGTCAACTCAGGACGGGCTGCTCCGTCACTCGAGAAAGTGGAGTTGCTTGACACCCCTGGGGCCAGGAGTCTTGTGCTGTCCTGAGGAGAGGGCCTGGCACCGAGTGACTGCAGGTAGTCCAGGTTAAGGATCTCCTAGACACGAGGCAATGGAGACAGGGACCGACTGGTCTCAATTGCCTCGTGTCATTGCTGGCCCCTAGCCCTGGGGCTGATGGGGAGGCTGACACCTCTGTCCGCCCCCCAGGAGCTGCTGTGCCCTTCCAAGGGGCTCGAGCTGTGGTGTGAGTGCTGAGAACTCTGCAGCACCCTGCAGCGGGCACTGCTGCGGGGCCATCCCCAGCCTGGGCTGCTCTGCTGGGCTGGAGAGAGGGCGGTGGGGTGGGGAGAGCGGGGGAGGAGCTGCGCTGGGCTGCAAAGGGCCCGGGAGAAGAGTACATCAGGGCTAAGACTAGGCAGTGTGGGGCATACACCGCTGTGTTGCTGGATCAGAGTCAGGGCTCTGGGGAAAGGAACCAAGATGTGAAGGGCCCTCTGAGCCCACACAGCGACCCACAGCGCATACATCTCTGCTTGGAGATGGCCACCACGGGCTCCCTGCACGGCTCCAGGAGATCCCAGCAAGACCATGTTTGGAGGGCAAGCAAAAATTGTTCTCCTCAGGCCAAAGTGGATGATGAATGCAGGCCAGGGAATGAACCCCTGAAGAAGGGTGCCTCACGCTTTGCTGGGGCCACACATGAGCTCGGGGGGGAGGGGGGGGTGCCCTTATGATGTGATTCTCCTCAGTACCATGTAGAACCATGGCATTGCAGAGTAATTTTGGCTGGGAGAGAGCACTAGTTTCTACTAAGTCTCTAGTCCTACCTCCTAGGCCATAAGTCACTAGTCCTAGCTCCTTCTCAAAACATCTCCAAGTAGATGAGGTTTCTCATGACCTTGTCCAGACAAATTTTGAAAAAAACTCCCAAGATGGAGATCCTCACGACCTCTCTGGGAAGCTGGTCTATTGTTTGATCCCTTAAGAAGGAAATGTTTTTCCTTCTTTCACGTGGGATGTCCCATATTTCTGCTTGTGCCTGTTGCCTCCTGTCCTTCCACTGTCCATTTTTTACCAGAGCGTGGCTCTGATTTCTCTACACCCTCCCAGCTGGTCACCGTAAAGAGCAATAAGATCTCCCCTGAGCCTTCCCTTCTCCAGGCTGAACAGACCCATGTCTCTCAGCAGCTCCTTATGCCTGATGGGCTCCAGGCCCAAACCATCGTTCTGGCCTCTGCTGTTCTCACTCCTGTCTGTCACTCTCTCTCTTTCCTGGGCAATCCACGACTGCACACAGCACTCCACATGTGGCTCACAAGCGCCAGATGGAGGGGCCTCCGCTGCAGGCTGCTCCTCTGCAAAGGGAGGAAACTCGATGTTTCTAGCATGGAGCTGATGTCGAAGCAGCATCCGGAGCCCGGCCAGCCCCAGCAGCCTCAGCTCTCCCTGGCCCAGCCACAGGGCCCCGAGCAGGGCTGCTCACCCTGCTCCACTGCCCCCGCACTCCCTGTCCCCTCATGCCCCATCCCAGCCCTGGCGCTGCCTGGCTGCCCTGGGACGGGGCAGCTCCAGCCCCCTGCAAGGGCCAAGAGGCATGGGAGGAGCGGGCTGGTATGGAGGAGGCCGCCATCCCTCTGCCTGCCTGGGGCTGCATCCGTGGCATGGGGAAAGCTGAGGAACAATAGAGGGATCATTAACAGTAGGAGTAGAGGATGTAACATCAACCGCAATACATTGCTAGCTTTGGGGGAAACCAGCCTTGAAGGATATCATATCCATGAGCTTCAGTAAGGCTTGTTACCACTTTTACTAACCAAATCCATTTGCTATTATCATATATCATCGTTCCTTCTCTCTCCTCTAAGCATTCTCCAGTTTTAGACAGTTACATGAGTAACCTTGGCGTTCTGTTTGAGAAAGTTTTCAAGCTGGTGGAAGGTTACTTCAAGTGTTACTGATACATTAAATGGTGCAAAAAAAGGCATCGTTTCCTCAGTCCTATGAGAAGTTAAACAGTAAGTCTGCTTGGTGATTTGGTCAAAAATATACGTTACATTACAACAGCAAATGTTGCCTTTCATGTATGTAGTACCCATTTCACTCTATGTCAAACCATGGGCAGCTTCCCATCCAGTGTTATTACAAACAGCTACATTTAGACTAAAGTTAGATCTTAGGGTGAAGGTAACATTAGTGCTTCCTATCAGTCCTTGACCTCATGCTGTTGCAGATGGTATTCCTCCTGCAACTGTAGTTTTAAGGAGGGGTTGCAACTGATCTTCAATACCCGAGTTGTCCCATGGGCAACATGAAAAGGCAGAACCTGCTAGAAACAGGTTTCGGGTGTCTGTTCCAGTTATCAGCATTCCCACGGTGAGAAGATAACAACCCATTTCCCTGCAAGAGAAGACACCCAGGTCTTGGACACCATCCAAGCCTCACTTATGGTGAACTTACTCCTTTCAGGGTCTACAGCATCCCATACTCCTTTTCCTTTGGAAAACAGCGGAGTCACCCAGACTGATCCCTGAGTTGGGTGTTTAACCACAACCTCATCTCCAGGACATCAAGAGGGTTTTATTTCTGTTTTAAGAGGGATTCATGCAGCTACTGACACAAACCCCTTAGCTATGGGACTTCCCATCGGCGTTTGTCACTTATTTAGCCGACTTATGGCTTCCCACAAACGGGATCACCACTTAGAAGTATTCTACGAGAGAAGAGTCACTCTTGTGTAGCTGCTGTTTCTGTCGTCCATTCCATCTTTCTGCTACCACATTACTTTGAGGTATAATACAGTAGGTGGAAAGTGCACTGAACTCCATCTGAAGCACACCAAGTTTGCACTTCTTTATTCTTCAGATGTGATCCATTATCAGCTTGTATTTCCCTGGGAAAGGGGAAAGCAGCAAGCCACTGGTTCAAACCAGCAATGCTTGCTAGACCAGTTGCAGCTCAGCTGGGGAGCACATTCTCTCTACTGCCAATTATTTCTCCTCCTCTAAGGATGTCTTTCCAGCCTTCAGGTGTTCCCATGAGTCTGGAGGGTGGCCTTTCTTTTAGGCTCTGGTTCCCTTTGTGCTGAGATTAATTCAGCTTTCTTTGCGACAGCTGGGGTCAGTCACACCTGCGTTCTTCCCTGACCCTGCTTCCATTGGGGGGATTTATTGGTTGGTCACAGTACGAGAAGCAAGTGGAGTTCAAGTTCCTGGAAGATGTTCTAGGAGACCGGATCAGAAAGCACATAGATGCCTTTGTCAAAATAAACACCTATAGCTATGACAAGAGGCTTCTCGGCTTAGACAAAGGAAAGTATGAAATTCAAAGAACACCAACTCAAGGGTTTGAAAAAGAAGGATTGCTTTTATCCTAAAAAAAATTCTCAATTTTAATACAGTCATCCCAGAGCAATTGCATTTTGAGTTCACATGAGGTTAGCTGTTTTGCTTTTGTAAAGCATAGGTAAAACATCTTAAGTTTTACAACAATTTTTTTAGACAATGAACAGGCATCTTCTTTCAGTTCTAACTCTGCCATATGAATAGGCCAGCATCCTCCTACTTATACTAGTGGAGGGCATAATTTATATGTTGTATAATGTGCTTCAGCCTGAATCAGTCCAGTCTGCTCATCGGCCCTTTGAACTAAGCTGGTTAATTTTGCCTTCAGCCCATTTGGGAGCCCTCCTATTCCCCTGTTTGCCAGCAGAACTGCCAAGGGCAATAATCTCTCCATACAGAGATGGGACCAGATTACCGGTGCAATAATACTGCCTGAATTGAGTGGAGCTCTGTGCAGAGTGAGCGGCCATCTGTAACCTCCTTTTCTTCAAAGAACATAGCTGCAGCTTCTGTTTTGATTGAGCAGCTCCTGCAAATGTTCGTAGTTAGGGCACGGCAGACCCATTTTTCTATGGGGCAAGTTTCCATGTTGGATTTAGTTGTTCCATAGGGGCTTGATCATGGAGATCCTCATGCAATCGAGCATGTATTCAAAGGGTTTAGACGGTACTGAGCCTAACTCCCACCCTGAAGTCTGGGCTGCAGAAAGGATCAGTCCCACCTACTCTGCATTTAATTAATACTGCATTTCATAGCTTGGCTATGAAACACAGAAAAAAGGGAAAATATCTCTGAAGTTGGTCAGTAGGCTCTGGGGAAAATTACTTCTTGAATGCAAATCCCAGGGCTGATGCAGCTCGGGCTATGGGTCAGAGCTCGGCTTTTAAGGCAGGGGTTAGGGGAGGCTCAGGGGAGGGTTCAGGCTCTGCTCAGGGGTTCTGGGGAGCAGTGCGGGCACGGGCTGGGTTCGGGTCAGGGCTGGGGCTGCGGGCGAGTGCTGTAGGGCTGGGGCTGAGGGCGAGGGCTGGGTGCGAGCTGGGAAGTGTTATAGGTAAACGTGACAAATTGACAACCACTCGGGCCGGGTTGCATAAATTCCAATTTATAAAATAATTGAGCAAGTCACAAGTAAGCAAAACAGCGCTGGGCGGCCGGGGGGGAGTCTCCTGCTCCACCAACGGCGCGCACAAACCCCCCCTCACAGTCTCCTTATATGCGATTCCAGTCCCGGGTATACATGGCACTTCCTGTTTCTTCTGCGGTTGCGCCGGCTGTTGCTAGGGGGTCTTCTTCAGCCCTCTGGTGGTCGTGGGGATGAAGGCTGGAGTCTTCCTCTGCACTGTGCGCCATATTAGGCTATCTAAACTAACATTGCCGCTTCGCTAGCTCAACTCAATTTTCTCAGGCAGAGTACATGCCCCCCACCACAGGCTGTAGGATGTTCCCACAGATGTTCCCAAGGCTGTTTCTCGCTGATGTAACAAATTAGTACATACCACAATACAAGATGTTCCCAAGGCTGTTTCTCAATTTGATGCAACAAATTAGCACATATCACAAGGACTTCCCTCGGCACTGCCGGCAGGCGCTGGGGGATGACTTTCCTGCCCGCCCCCAGCCCCAGCCCTGTGAACCCTGAGCTTTACGTACTTGTTCTCGACGGTACATTTTGTCAGCCTCTATCCTGAGCGTGGTCAGGTACTGCCCGTACTCGTTGAACTCCCGCAGGGTGCAAACGACCTATGGCAAGATGAGGGGGAGAAAGCAGCCACCACTTGTCACGCTCACTCCGCAGCCTGCCTTGCCCCAAAGAGCGCTAAGGCAGCGGGAGCTGCTCCCCTGCACAGCCTGCCCAGCGGCTGGCGGCTTTGCTCCCAGCCAGCCAGCCAGCCAGCCAGCGGGGAGCAGCGCCCCTCGCTCCGCCGCCAGCCCACACGCCCGCTGCTCCATCGGCGCCGAGGCAGCACGGCACAGCCTTGGAAGAGCAGGAGTGGGAATTCCCGGAGCGGGCTCTGGGCTCCTTCTGCCCCCAGGGAAATCAGCCCAGCAGCCCTGCGCCCTCCACCCGCAAGAAGCGGCTGCAGCAAGCGCTCTGGCAACCTGCCGCTGCCCCTCCGATGGAAACTGCTCTTCTCACCCTGATGTCCAACCTACTTTGCCGTCGCTGGTGATGTAACCTCCTCTCCTTTGGAATTCAGTGTCTGGTGTGCAGACATACATGATTTTGTAGGACAAAGTGCTGCATCTTTCACAGAATAGTCAAAGCCTCAACAAGATCATTTAACAACTTCTGATTATTTACCTGTAATCAATACTACTCTATGCCTCAAAACTGTATTCTTTGGTGCACTGAAAACTCTGCATGAATCACAGCACCATGTAAGACAGAAGGATCCTCTGGAGGTCCCTAGTACAACCTGCTGCTGAAAGCAGGGCCAGTAAGATCAGGTTGCTCCAACATCTGTCCAGCTGTGTTTTGAATGTCTCCAAGGATGGAGACCCCACAGCCTTTTTGCGTTCTTGGTCCACTGCTTGACCATCCTTAAGGTATTTTTTTTTCCTTCTATCTAATGAGAATTACCTTTGTTCCAACCTGCTGTGTCTCAGCTCTCCCCTATGCATCTCCAAGAAGAGTCTTCTCAGCACGCTCTGAGACACACTGCACAGGCAAGAACCCCTCAAGACAGGGTCGCCCTGGGGTCGCTGCCCAGAGAGCAAAGTCCTGGGTGCATTACGGCTCCTAATACAGTCCTGAGCGCAGCTCTAGTGCAGACCAAGGCACAGGCCCGGCAGTGACCTGCGGACGGTCTCGAACACTGCCCTCCCCCCCCCCCCCCCCCACACACACACACAAAAGCGGAGCGAACCGGAGCAAACCAGTTCACCCGTTGGCTGCACCTCAGTGACAGGGCAGACTCGCCCAGCCGCCCAGCAACAGGAAAACGTTGTGATTGGACGGTTTAAACTGCAGCGGTGGCGGGTATGGGCGTGATAGGCTGGAGACCAACTGCCACAAGAAGTGAGGCAGCCCGGAAAGCAGGACCGCTCACCGCAGCGTGTGGACCCCGGCATGCGGCTGGCTTGCCAGGCCGCCACCTGGTGCTGGGGATGCCCTCACCGAGGGACTCCAGGGAGAACATGCAGGAAGGTGGCCCTATTGGGCAAGAACAGCGAGTCACTGTGCACTGAAATCTGCTACAGCATTTGTCATAAGTTCACTTTATTATTTATTAGCACTTTATGGTAATATAGGGAGTTTCACATTGCTCCAACCTCATGTGAGTGAATCCTCTTTCCAGTCAGGATCCAAAAGAACTCACTTGACACACCACGGCACATCACACCCTCCATCGGGCAGCTGCGGCTTCACCTTCTCTTCAGCCTGAACAAACCCAGCTCTCATATGTCCTGTGCTCCAGCCCTGATCATTTCTGTGGCCTCCACTGGGCTCTCTGGCTTGCACTGGGAGCCCCAAACTGGACCCAGCACTGCACATGGGGTCTCACCAGTGCCGAACAGACAGCCAGGATCCCTTGCCTTGCCCTGCTAGTTGCACTTTTGCTAACGCAACCCAGGATGCAGTTGGCACAATTGTGCCTTGGTTTGCAAGGGCACAGTGTTAACTCGTGCTTAACTTGTTGTCCACCAACAGCCCTAGGACCTTTTTTGCAAAGCTGTTTTCTAGCTGCCTCCAGCATGTCCTGCTGCACTGGATTATTCTCTTTCAGGGCAGGATTTTGCATTTGGCTTCACTGAACTTCATAAGGTTCCCATCAGCCCATTTCTCCAGCCTGTCAGGTCCCTCTAAATAACAGCCCTGACCTCCGGTGTGTCAAGTATTCCCCCCAATTTGGAGGGAAGATACCCTAAAGGCTGAGCTGTCAAGGAGACCAGTTTTATCCTGCAATAGCTACAAGCACCCTGGTATGCTTCTATGCAATTTAAAATTAGTAAGATTTTTTTCTAATTGAAGGGTAGTGGGAGTCTACATTTCCTGATCCAAACTTTGCACAGACTAATATTTCTGATGCCTGACCTGCTCATGTATCTAAATATCTTTTTCCTCATTCATATTAGAGCTGTTAGAATTAATACATTATTCAGTGGTTTAGTCCTTCCGTCCATGATCCAAACCCATTTTCTTCAAATGTATTCATTGCTTCCTAGTGTTTGTTGACTTGTTATGTGAAGGACATTCAGCCTATATAGAGTATTTGGGAACATTTTGCTTTGTTTGCAAAACATTATCCATGGTGGGGAGGTCATTTGAGTCTCAGAGTATTGTTCCCATTACCCAAATCTTTTGAAATGAAGGATTAGTGAATTACAAATGCAGAGACTTAATACCAAGTAATAGCTGTGGAATACTGAATAATAAGTAGTCAGTTTTACTTCTAGTTGTCGCACAAGCACCCACATTTACTTTTGTTCTGGGGTGAGGAAGAGCTTCTTTTCCAAAGGATGATGCTGGTGAATTTACCTTAAGCCTATAGCTAAGGGCTAAGAAGAGGAATCAGTGGGACTGTGTACACACACACACACACACACACACACACACACACACAAAGAAAAACATTTCAAACGGGAACATGCCTTCATGAACACATTTGTCATACAGGTGGCATTTGCATTGTATCTAGTTGAAAAAGCTTGTATGATGTTTATAGGTATTCTAAGGATATCTAAGGAATACCTTAGAGAAAGAGCATGCAGAATTTTAGCTGCTTTACTCAGGTCAGCACTGAGATATACTGTCCTTAATGCCATCCTGATATAGGACCATGCCGCTGCCAGGTGAGGTTCAGCCCCAGGGAGCTCCTGAGCTTGGCCGGAACCCTATGTGACCACGTGCTTGAGCGTAAGGAGCATTGACAGGGATGGTCTCAGGGCCTTGCTGGGTCTCCAGGGAGCTCCAGATCTGCCTTCTGGGTACCCACAGGGTAACAAGGTGGCCTGTCTTCCCTCTGGCTCAGTAGCTCTGCTTTCTCAAAGACCAGCTGGATCCATTCCCATTGCTGGCATCAAGGAGGGCATGTGGCTTGGAGGTCTCCTCACCTGTGGCCCTGTCCACCTTGCTAAAGAAATCCCAGTCAATATTCCTCATTAGAGAGCTAGAGAAATGGGAGTAATTTGGCCATGACTAGTTGCTGGAGGTCTGATCTTCTTCCTCCTTCTGGCTGCATAAGGGTCTTAAGGTGAAGGATTTATAACTTGTTGGAGGGATAGGGTTGTATTTCATGAGAGGGAACATTGACGAGCTGAGCCTTTTTCTCTTTGTTCCACTCTAGAAATCCCTGTTGATTCATTACAGTTTGTCCTTCTCACTGCTGTAATGAAATATAAATGTTTATGTTAATATATAAAAATAGCAACATCATTGATTTTCTTTTGTGCAGTAGATTTGATTACTATCAAGGTCCCAAACCCTTCCTGAGGTTTTTTTTCTATTGCATTGTGGCACCTTTTCAAACTCGCAGCTTTTTCCTAATTGTCTTTTCTGCTGAGAGAAGCATGTGGAAGAATTTGAAAAGGATGCAGGTGAGGTCTCAGAGGGGCCATTTCAATACATTAAAATGTTGAGACACTGTGATTTTACAAAGACAGTACTTTGCAAATTACATATTTGCAAAAACTTTAGATGAAATTGTAAATATAATACTGCAAGCAGAGTTCTTTCACATTTATTATTACTTCCTCTAGATTTGTATCTCATATTAGATCCCTGGGGTTTTGGTGGTTTGCAGGTATTTTGACACTATTTGTATTCCTATTTTAGTGTATGGTACCCTCAATATGATTATAGGAATGAATGAGCAGGCTTGGTTAAAATGTATAGATGTGGCGAGTATGTTCAAAATCAAAGCCAGCTTCTTTAATTTTTAAAGAACATATTTGTCTCTTTGTGTTAAATTTGCACTAGTCATGAACCTGAACAAGAAACTCCAGACTGAAAACCCTTGTGAGAGAAGTGAAGCAATTGATATCTACAGCTAAATCTTACAGCTAAGTCTAACTCCCTTTTTTTATGCCCTTTTCTGGACTGTAGAGTGGGACAAAAGCAGGGGCCGAGACTGTACTATTGTAATAGTTCAAATCCTCAAGATGCAAAAATCACTAGAAATCTTAATAGTGTTCATGCTATTCCAGCCTAAGACACCATGATCACCCCCAGAGGCTATGGGATAATCTCTTGCTGATTACACAGACGGTCTGTCCCGGGTCCTGTGCTGGTCCTAGAGCAGCCACCTCCTTGTTAAGCTGCTTAGAGTTATTGATTTATTTAGACAGCGTGTTAATTATTATAGAATCATGAAAAGGCTTGATTTCTTTTTCTTAATGAACATTGTTCCTCAGTTAGTCTTGGCTTTGTTGTGAATGCGAGAAAGAGTCTAACTACCAAGGTTTCAGTGTGTTTACGTTCAGCACAACTTCATCATTTCCTTGTTTGCTAAAGAAAGGGATACAGATAAAATTGGAGCAGGCTTTTCCCTAGAGGTGATTACTTAGTCGTTTAAACATCAAGTTTGCAATAGTGCCTGGAACTACAAGTCTGCATAAGGCTTGCTTTCAAACTGTTTAAGGAATGTGAATTAAATTCTATTTTTTAGTGAAAGGGTTCTCTAGAAATATCCTGGATGAGTCCTCCAGATCCAGGAATATGAGGATAGCAAATATGTATTGACATGGGACTGAAGGCCAGAGGTCTGTCTTGGATCTTCTACATCCTTTGTGTGGCCCTACATGAGGAATTTCAGGTTTCTGTGACTGAGTTTCTCCTCCCATCCTTTGCTTTTCCGACAGTCGAGCACTGAAAATGCCACCCTAACTTTAATCCCCTGGGAAAAACACATTTCAGCAAGCAAGCAGAAGTCTCAAAGCATTTCCAGTCAAAGGAAACATGAAATTTTTAACCAATAAAAGTGTATGTTTTTTGCTTTTGTCCTTTTTTTCTGGGAAAAGGCTAAGCTTGGGACATTTCCTGGCTCAAAATTTGAAAAGTAGAATTTCAAAATTGTCTAAAATTTTACGATAACATTTTCAAATGCTTATTGATGATAAAAAAATGCTTTAATGACTAAACGGAAGAACCTGGTTCTAGAAACCCAAACCCAGGTTTTCTTCAGGCAGTGTCTCACTTTGCTTTTTAGATTGTTGACTTGGGACTTTCCTGTATATTTTTTGATCTTTGAAATATCTTTTTCCTGTTCTAACTTAAAGTCCATTCCATGAGTCTAGCCCCTTTTTCTTTGGTATTTCCCTCTACAAACTGAGAGAGAGCTCACCCCATAGCTGAACTCCCAGTTGTGTCGGGGGCATGGGGGGGGGGCGAGGGAGGGAGGAAGACTATACCCTTCCTTCTGAGGGAGCCAGGGACCACCTTCTGGCCAGGATTCAGAACCATGAACCATCTCTTGGGGTTACAGGCCAAAGCCGTTCAACCCTGCCATAATAAATGAAGAAATAAAGCTGAGTCCAAGGACCCCACCAGCCCTGGGACTAGTGCACTCATTTGGGAGGCATCAGGCCTAAAATAAAGTCTCCTGAAACATGACTTTGGATCTCCTACTGAGGAGCCCAGTCACAAAACTGTAATATTTTGAGGTGTTTCCCTTAAGCCCTGTGACCCTAATGTGGCTGCTCTGCTTAGCACAAATGAGTTTTGGAGCAGAAATTGAACTTCTCATGCCATACCTAACTGCCATGACCTGGAAGGCCAATTCCTTGCTTGTTCTTTCTCTTGAATGAATATATTGTTTAAGATTCCTCAACCCACATATATGCACAAACCCAGTTCTTCAGGTAGAAGAGATGCCCGTTCACATCCTTGCTCTAAATCAAGCGGGGAAGGGATATGACCCCGAGTCTTCCCATGTGCCCTGTGAGTGCCTGAGCTACGGAGCAAAAGCAGCACTGTGTTGAAGCTGAAGCATGCTGAAAGTCAGGCAAAAAGCCCCTGAGCTGCAAATCACATAGAGTGAAAGCCTGAGAAGAGCTCCGATCAGCTTGTGGCCATCAGGTCTTCAGCAGTTACACACATGCCTGGAGGCAGAAATGTTAGTACCTCTGGGATGGTGGTATTTCCTAGACATATGCACCCCCAGGATCCACTGGGAAAAATGTAAATCTAATATTTCAGCTTAGGTCCCTAGAATGACAGACAAATACCTGCACCCCTTTACAAATCTAACCCTAAGCATATGTGCATGTCTTCACTGTGTTTTTCTCCTCAGTCTCTTCCACAGTGCATTTGAATCGTAGATGAAAACTCGTTCAGCATTAAACTCTGTTAGCTGGATTAGCCTAAGGCAATGCTCGTAATTACGGTATTGTTAGCGCTGCTTTTTATTTAAAACTATTCTGTTAAAGATGCTTTCACATCCAGAGTCATGTAATTTTCCTAGTAGTGCACTGGGTGTAAACTCCTTGCTAAGCTGATAGATGTCTTTATAAAGTCAGTTACTGTAGAAAATCCACTAATACAAAGGGCATAATGCAATTATTTTGAATTGATTTCTTATAAGCTTATGAACAGACATTTGTGCAAGTTCAAGTTTGCTGTGAGAGTTTATAATAATAACTGTCACATTTTATATCAGCTTTCATCCCAGGGGACTTCAAAGCACTTTACAAATCCTGAACTTGCATGTCTAAGGAGGAAACATGGCCCAGCGCCTACTTGCCTTCTTGCTGATCTGCATCTGATTCCTTCTTTCACCACAGTCTTCCAACACAATCCTTCCTAAGTGTTGAAACTGCTGCTACAAAATGAGCAGAAATGCACGTCCTTTCCCGAGGGCATTAGGAGGATAGACATAATAATGACTGACAGGGTTAAGAAGGTGCAAAGCAATGATGTGGAAGAAGGACATTTAGACCAAGATCAGCTCTTAGATTCAAGATTCAGCTGCCCTGACTTAGCCGTCTTAAAGTCAGATGCTGTTTTCGGCTGGTCATCGAGGATGCCTCTTGTTGACAGAGACAATCATGCTCCCGGAGGAAGGAATCAATCCTATCCGAGTGCCAAAGATGGGGGAAATGACCCACTGCCTCAGGGTGCCTGCTTTTCTCAATGGGATCTGAGGGCAAAGAGTACGGATTTAGACTTGCAACTTTGGGGTATCTAAAGTTAGAAGACTCCTTCCCAGTGTGTCATGGTAGTCTCGGCAATTGATTCAGAGCCACGGGTACTTTGGCTTGTAATAGTAGAAGGCAAGTGATGATAATAATAGTAACAACAATGATGGTAATGGGTTGTGAATGTTTTCAGGAGGACTTAGGCACCTGCCGAAGAGCTATAGAGGAAGGAGGCAAAAGAATGTCAGCCAGGTATGGACCATGGCTCAGTGTCATCGACAGTTAAAAATCAGGCTTGTTCTTAGGGGCTCATTAATGGCTCTTGATGCGTTTATGAGAAACCTTATTTGATAATTTTGCAAAACTCCAAAGTTATCCAAAAGCAAAACCTTCTCAAGGAAACAGGAATGACATACTGCAAGAGGCCTTAATGAGGTTGTCAGTGCTCTTACTGGCCATTTTTGGCCCATGAAACCTACAGCTGGGAGAGATTTCATTAAGTCTAAATAAAGCGAAGGCTCTGAAGTACAACTGAGGCATATACTCCCCATACGATAAATATATCCAGCACATCTGGCAGGAACAAGGAGGAGTCATGTTTTTCTTTCTTTTCTCATCTGACTCTAAGATGAGTTTCAAGTAAGTATCCAAATCAGGAAGAAAAGCATGAACACAGACAGCATTTTACTGAGTAAATCCATTTCTCATCCAACATGCCACACATTTGGCATCCTGTTGTAGACTTTTTTTCCCAAAGTTGCAGTGGACATAAAATAAACGGGACCATTCTTAATTTATATTTGCATCATTTCATACCATTTGAAGAATAGTATGCATGTTTTAAGTAGGCCAGATTATAACTGATAGACTAGATAATTGCACCATCAAGCCTGGTGCCTTGTAAGAATGAGGATGTACTACTTTAATTTTTAAAAACTTTCAAAATTGTTAGGAAGACATATGGGGATTTTATAATATTTACTGTGCAGCATCTCAGAAGCCAGTCTGATGAAGTGCCAGGCTTAACTGAAGTTATTGTAATCATGTCACTATTTTTAAAAAGACCTGAAAAAAATAGGCATTATAAAGAAATATTGACAAATTAAATAGATTCTGCGATGGGACCTGGGGAGTTGCTCGATTAAAGCATGTGTGTATTACAACATTAGGCAATTATTAAATTAACACATGGCAGAGTCTTCTCAGAGCTCTGAAAATGGATCCCAGCAGCATGCAGGTGGTAAAGGGAAAGTTATATGATACGCAGACATAAGTCTGAATAAAACTCCAGTCACTTACACATGGGAATTTAGGAGCTGAAACTGGTACCTTGATCCCACAGTAGCAATAACAGAGTAACTCACGTGGTGGTGAAAAATCTGTGCATTTTCCCATTCCCTCCAGTTAATAAGAAATTAGTCCCCAAAAAGGCAATTTTCCTTGTTCCCCAACTAGCAGCAAATCTGCTAGAGGAAAGAAGTGGGGAAAGGGAGGGGAACCAAGGCAGGCTAACTCACAAAATAATATACCATCTTTTTGCCCCATATCTCAGAGACTGGGAACACTTACCTGAGATGAGGGAAGCCCAGGTCCATCTCCTTCCTGTCCTGTAGGGATCTGGGTGATATTCTCCACCTCCACAACAACCTGCTCCAATACACAGTGCACAAATGAGCACATGGCATCTTTATTTCCTAAGCTGTTCCACTTCTTTAGGGAATTAAAATTCACTGGAGCAAAGACTAGAATTCTGTTTAACCGTCAAATACTTTTAATGGCTCTTGAAATCTGCTAAGCAGCATGGGATCTCTGGAGAGAGGGCGTGGATTAAACCTTCCTGCAAAGAGTGGTTGGAAGAGCCCTGTGACAATGAGATACTGGTTCAAGTCCCTGCTCTAGACATGGAAAAGAATTAATTTGATTTGACTCCCAGCTGAGTCCTGTATCCTCTAGGAAATGAGCTGTTCTGGGCTGATGGTCCCTCATGCCTTGCCGTTGGCATTGCTCTTGGTTGCAAGGATTTTTAGATGATTATTAAATCCAAGAGCAAAAGCCTGAGAGTGGTTCATTAGCCTGAAGGCAAGAGCAGTAATTTGGGAAGTGGGTTTGCCTCGGGGAACATTTAATTGTTTATACAAAGCTTCACAGTGTTGAAATGTGAAATTTACCATATAGGCATACAGTTTGTCTCCTTGGACTGCCAGTGGTCAGGGCACTTTTCTTGGCAGATGACTGATCCCTTAAATCCCCTCAAGCAGTGAGAAAATTCAGGTGACATCAACCTTGAGTAGCATATAACCTCTGGCCTTTGTTTTCAGCATGAAAAGTTTTGTGTTAAATAGAAAACTTCATTGAACCCCATGAAATATTTAAGATTTGCAGTTTGGGAAAGATGGAGAGTGGATTTTTGCTTCTGCTTTCTGAAACTCAACAATTAAAAAAAAATTGGGGGGTTTGACTGTTACATAGCAAAAAAAAAAAAAAATCAGTCATTCACATCATTCTAGCAATTACCCCTCTTTTCAGATTTAATTTAGCAAAACTGGGTCCCTGGAGTTAAAGAAAATCTAAAATAGTGGGTTTATTATTCTGGACCTCTTAGCATCTAGTAATTTCCAATATAATAAAATATACATGAAATTCCCCATTTCTGTAATGGTGTTTTCACTGCTAGTGAAGTCCAGTCTACACACAGAACTCCCCTGGATGACAGCGCAGAATCTGTGTCGTTTAAACTCTAGTGATGATTTATTTTGAAGAACTAAATAGACAACAGGTGGTTGATGGGTGTTGTACAGCAATCTGCGGGCGAGACAGAATTTTGAGACAAAGTTTCCAGTTTGAAGATAAGCCACAGCTTGGCTAAAGATTCAGAACTGTTTCACTCTCCCAGGCAGGGAATGAGGATATATTAACTATGTGGAAAACTTCCTTAGACACTTTGATGATTTAGAAGCCAAAGTCCTGCTTTCAGCAGTAACTTGGAAATTTAGTCAAGCTAAAAGCCAGATATACTTAGGAGCTCAGAGATACATGTAGACTCAGGTTAATCATGTGCATAGGCCCATCATAGTCAAGGAGAAGGAGAATCATTTTTTCATCCAGAAGATGATTTAGACCATAGGTTGGTGTTAATCTCCTTCTAGAGCAGCCTTCTCTCCCCTCAGTATACAGCGAGTCTGGACAATTGCCTTAATTTAGAAGCCCAGCTCTTAAATTTCTAGAGGTATGAGGAGAAGTCCCATCTTTGCCTCTCATGGATTTCAGTTGAAGAGAGGTGCCTGCCTACAATTGTCCTCACCAAGCATTCTCCAAGCACCCAAGCCCTACCTGATTTTACCCATGTTTGCTTAAAAATCCCAGTTGCAGTCAAAAGGCAATAAGCCTACAAGAGTGCAAATTTAGGTCAGTGGTTTCTACCTGTTATCTGAGAACTCTGGGTAGGACTTAGAGCATGAGGGGGCTGTGAGCTAGTTCAAAAGAATCCATAAGAAGTTGCTAAGAAAACTATGCCTTCATCCATGCCACAGAGCAATCCACAGCAGTGACACTTCCAAAGAGGCTGCATCTCTATCTAAAGCAAATGCAGAATCCACAGGTTGAAGATGTTTGAAAACTTTTGGTCTAGCCTATCTGGAAGAGTAATACTACAGCGGGAAGGGCAAAATAACTTTAATGATCCCACCCTCTCTCTCAAAAAAAAAAAAAAATCATTTTGCTTACAGAGAAAGTAAAAATTGAACTGGACATTATGAAAAATTCTCTATGTAGCTAAAACTATAACCTGGATAATTCATTTAGGCTAAATATATGGTTGTAATTGAAAATCCAAATAAGGTATGCATATGCATTGATCCATATGATTTAAATCAAGCTATAAAACATCAACATTATCCAGCAAAAGCTCCTGAAGAAATGGCAGCCAAGCAGAATATGATATTCCAGGGAGACAATTGCACTGGCTGGGAAAAGGACTTAATTGATTTTGACAAAGAAACCTATTTGCTGTTTAACTGATTCCTACTCTAAATTCACAGCTCGTTCAGAACTAGCAAAAGAAGCAGCAGAATAGTGATTACGCATGTCCTGTTACAACTGGTGAGGTCCAGATACTAGATTTGGTGATAGGTGGGAGCTTCATGCCTGCTGGACGCTTGTGTAATTTTTTAGCAGGGATTTTCTTTTCTTCCGGCCTTAGAAAGCCCTGGCCCAGAGAGCTCTCCTTCCCACCTCTTGGTCTGGGCTCTTTTGCGACCCGCCTTCCACAGTTCCCTCCTGAAGCCGCTGTGCTCAGAGGGCGACCACACTGCTCTACTAGCTGCTCCACTAGCTCACTCTCCTCGGTGCTTTCTTCTGAAGTGTCCTCAAAGCATCTTGCCTTGGCATGCATTTCTTTTTCTAACAACTTCTTCTCCTTCTTCAGAGTGTCAAGAGCATCACGGACAATCATTTCCGCATACGCTTTTAATTCTGCATGGAGGTGCTGAACGTTGGAAGTGGCATTTTGGATGCCACGCCTTGCAAGTGTGCTACTCTCTTGCGACACAGCAGCAACATTTTGCAAAGGTTGCAGCAGGGGCAACCTTGTGGCGTCTGGTGTCCGATGTCCAGAGGCACTAGCTGATCCTTGCCCTTCTTTTGTGACCTGGGTGGAGACAGGTGTCTGGGGTGGCTGCGGTTCTCTCTTGGAAATAGCCTCAAGGGGCAGCTTCAGGATGTCAGAAAATTTGCACTGGAAGTGCCGTTCAAATTGGGAAGCTACGAAGGATTGCAAGGTGGCTGCAACACGCTCAACAGCATCTGTGGCGATTTGGTCCCGAGAAGGCAGAGAAGATGCTCCGTCACAGCCTGCCACCTCAGCTTGCCTCGCTCTGCTTTCTCCCCATTTGCCAGCTCGCGTGGCTCCTCCGGCAACGCGCTGCTGCCTCCGCCTGGCCGACAGCCTGGCCTCAGAGGCGTCTGACGGGCTGCCTACCAAACGCTTCCCCAAGCGATCCAAAAGGGTTGCTGCAATCGCTCTAGCCACCTGTGCAATTTCCTGCTGGAGATCTGCAGGTGACGTCTCCGAAGGCTCTGCCCTTCTCGCGCTAGCAAATAACCTTCCACTGATTGCCAGGGGAGCCCTCCTTAGGATGTGCACTGACGGACGCAGCTCTTTCACCCTCTCCAGCACTTCCTCGAGCACGCTCTCAGCCAGCTCTTCCAGCTCCTGGGCTTCTGTCAGCGAAGTCCATGCCAGCGTGGTGCGGACTTGGTGATGCACTTCTTTCGTTACAGGCTTCTGTAAGAGAAACCAGCAGGAAGTGATGAGTGACTGGTGAAGAAAAGGGTAGAGGAGGGGGAGGAGGTTAGGTTGTTGGACTGGACTCTGCGCTCTTCTGCCATGGCTGCTGCCTGCTCTCATGACACCTCCGCCTCTTCTCGGAGGCTCGCTTGCACCTTTTCCAGTGCTGATGGAAAGAAGGTGAGTTTTGAGACCAAGAGAAAAAAAATAAGTCCTTCTTCCTGCAGCACCCAGCTGCTGTCATGCTTTGCCTGTCAGGCTGTGCCACAGGATGGAGCCGGGCGGCATTTAACATGCCCCGCTAATGAGAGGGCAGCATTTAACATGCCCCGCTAATGAGAATCGGGCAACAGCAGGCTCTTCTCTAAGCTAACCTCTGAGCTCCTGCAGGAGGAAACCAACCCGCCAAAGGCTAAGCACTGCCACTACTGGCCTCAGGGACGCTGCATGCTTGGCTGCTCGACACACGAGAAACCAGCAACAGGGACCGTGGGGACACGTGGTGCAGCTAAGGGATTTGTGCTGAGTGGCGGAGTCTGAGAGCACAAGAGCCCACTGAGAGTGCCAGGCGCACCTGCTCCTGCTCAGCCGGCTGGGGGAGGCATGCGTCTTCTTCAGGAGCCTCAGGCTTCTCCATGCTCTCCGCAATCCTGGCGAGATACCTTGGAAGAGACATACAGATGGCTGAAAGAGAGCGCCTGGAGCTGTCTTGCCCAGACCGTTGCCTGCTCAGCCCCTGCCCTCCTCCTGCTCTGGGCTTCCTGGCTCCAGTGCCCCAAAGAGCTTCCAGCTGCCTTTGCCAGCCTCCAGGCACTGCTTGCACCACTCTAGGCACAACCAGCCTCTGCTCACGCAGCAACTGGGCACTTTCCTGGAACACAAGGCCCCAGGCAGCACCTCGCCGAAGGGCCACGGGCCCGCTCCGAGCGCAAGCCTTCCTTGTGCTGCCTCTTACCTGGCCCTCACGTCCTGCTCTGCAGCTCTCAGGCTCTCTCGTTGCTCCCACAGCAGCCGCTCTCGCAGGTGAGAAATGTCCATGCCTTGCGGCAGTTCGGGGGCATTCTTTAATTTTGCCGGTTGTTCTCGAAGCATTTGCTGAAAGTTGACAGCAGGCTTTAGCTCCCCTTTGCCACAACATGCTCTCACGTGCCTGCGTGTGCAGGCTTCACGCTGGCCCAGAGCAGCGCTCTGCTTCAGCCGCGCACCCAGGGCAGGAGAGAAGGACTTCCCTTGGCACTGCCGGCAGGCGCTGGGGGATGACTTTCCTGCCCGCCCCCAGCCCCAGCCCTGTGAACCCTGAGCTTTACGTACTTGTTCTCGACGGTACATTTTGTCGGCCTCTGTCTTGAGCGTGGTCAGGTACTGCCTGTACTCGTTGAACTCCCGCAGGGTGCAAACGACCTATGGCGAGATGAGGGGGAGAAAGCAGCCACCACTTGTCACGCTCACTCCGCAGCCTGCCTTGCCCCAAAGAGCGCTAAGGCAGCGGGAGCTGCTCCCCTGCACAGCCTGCCCTGCCCAGTGGCTGGCGGCTTTGCTCCCAGCCAGCCAGCCAGCCAGCGGGGAGCAGCGCCCCTCGCTCCGCCGCCAGCCCACACGCCCGCTGCTCCAGCGGCGCCGAGGCAGCGCGGCACAGCCTTGGAAGAGCAGGAGTGGAAATTCCCGGAGCGGGCTCTGGGCTCCTTCTGCCCCCAGGGAAATCAGCCCAGCAGCCCTGCGCCCTCCACCCGCAAGAAGCGGCTGCAGCAAGCGCTCTGGCAACCTGCCGCTGCCCCTCCGATGGAAACTGCTCTTCTCACCCTGATGTCCAACCTACTTTGCCGTCGCTGGTGATGTAACCTCCTCTCCTTAGTCGCCAGAGGTTGTCTTTGCGGTGGTAGTAGGCTCGCAAATGTGGGTCGTGCAGACTGTTGTACTCGGAGCTCAGGGAGCGGCAGTATGGATCTCCCAGACTGAAATAACCGGATGGCTGGTGAAGCTGCAGAAAGTATCGTCCGCAGCATGAGCAGGGTAGGAGAGATCAGGAAAGAGAGAAAGAGACTTCCGAGCTTTGTCAGCCCATAGGGTAGTGCTTTCAGGCCTCCGAGGCTGAGGGTATTGCCTGCAGAGCCTGGATTCACATCTCGGGCCCTGCCAGAAGGAGCCCTTCCCCCAGCACCTGGACGCCTTGCTGCCTACTGCACGCAGGGCATGAGCGGCACGCTTGCACGGCGCCACAAGGCAGGCTGGCGTTGGCTCTGGCAAGCTCGTGCACGGGCAGAGAGCAGCGGTGGGAGACGCTCTGCTGACCTGTGGCCGGTATCGGGCCCTGCTCTTTGCAACTCCTGCCTTCTGTCAGCGGCATGGAGCCCGGAGCTTGCTTTGCCCGCTGAGGCCTGCCTCATTTGAGGACTGCAGCTCCCACTCTACAGCACGTCGCCACGCTGATTTCTGTGAAAGGCTCTTTCTTTTGCAGGCTGCTCAATGGGTCTGGGCAAGGAGATAATGCAAAAGGAGGGACTTTTCCTCCCCCGTTGCCCTGCTTTTACCTTTTCCCCCAGCTCGGTCTGGTAGAAGACAGCGTTGGAGCCAGGCAGCAACGGGAGTTTGACCCCGAGCGGGATATCCAGCAGCTCAGGACATCCTACTCGGAGTTGCTGTCTTCTGCGCCCGAGCTAAAAAGACAGAGACGCTCATGGGCATTCGGGCCACCATCTCAAGAGGCTTCTTGCCCAGCACGTACCAGAAATGCTCTTTAAAGAGCCCAAGGAGACAAGGAGAGTACAAAGAGTGGCCTATTCCACAGCAGCTCTCTGCTTTGTCTCCTCCTTCCCTGCAGCTCCAAAGCCTGTAGACCAAAGCCCTTGCGTCCTTGCACGCCACCCCTGCCGTCTGCCGAGCTGGAATCCGGCATGGGCAGAGAGACAGGACCCCCGGAGAGCCTCCACTGCCCTCTGTCTATCGCTGCCACTTCCCTCTGCACTGCCGCATGCCCCAGAGCAGCCCTGCGTGGTCGCCGGCTCCCAAGCTGAGCCCTCTGCATCCGTCCAGCACGCACCTTGCCCCTCTTCTCCTCTGCACTCAGCAGTCCGTCTAGGTCTCGGAGGCCAGCAGCGAGATAATGCTCCGTGGCTCCTATCAAGAGCCCTTCTGCAGCTGCGACCCTCCGCTGGCACCTCTCACTCCAGCGGCACGCAGCTCTGCTCGCCGCAGCCGGTCTCCCAGCGCTTGGCACTACCAGCACAACCGCGCACTGTTGCGTCGCCGCTTTCCCGCGCCACCGCCCCGCTGCTGCGAGGCCACTGCGGGGCCGGCCTGCAGCCCTGGCCTGCCCTTGGCTTGCAGGAGAGTTCAAGAGCAAGGCCGAGCCAGCCCTTGACAAGCCTATGCCAGGCCTTCCCCGGGCACGGCCATGTGTGCCCAGGGCTTGGCCTTTCCCAGGCACCAGCCAGAGCACCCAAGCCAGTAAATGGGTGCTCAGAGACATGCGCAGGCAGCGCTGCCGACCAGGACGCTGCTCTGGCTCACTCCGTGCTGCCCCACACCTCGCCCTCCCCGAAGACTCCTCTTCCTGGGGGGCGCCAAACGCACAAGGAAGGGCCCCGAGCTTCCCTGAATAACACCCAAATCTGGAGCGGAGCTCAGCCAAAGCTGCTGGGAACTCTTCCTGCTCAGTTAGTGGAAGGACACCCGCCTTCCTAGAAGAGCAGGCTAAACTAGAGGCCTGTCGGGCAGGAATGGTGCTGGCGACCTTAGGCCTCCAAGCTCATGGCCCGAAGTGTCTCTAGGGACACAAGCTTTCCCTGCTCCAGAGCAGCGGTGCTGCTCTTTAGCTCAGGAAGGTCTCTCTGAGCAGGGCTGGCCTTTCTCCTTTGAGCAGGGAGAGGCCGTGCTGCTGTCTGTCAGCGGTCATCGCCTTCTCCAAGTGTGCCGGGAGCCCCAATGAGCAGGGCAGGCTCACAGGTCGCAAAACCTGTGAACGGTGTGAGAAAGACGCTGCCTTTGCTGCAGTGCCCAAAGGGGCGCGAGGTGCTGGTGCAGGGGAAGCTCTGGCAAAGGGGCAGTGTGCGCGTGCCGCTCCCCACGTGGCAGCACCGCTGCCCCGACACCCTCTCTCTGGGGCAACAGCAGCCCACTGCAGCCTGGCACTTCCCAGCCATGGCTGCACCCCCTCTCAAGACCGACTCCTCCAGCTCCAAGCGCATCCCCTGCTGACAGCTGCTGGACGAGTCCCGTTTGCCCAGCAAGCTGCCCCATGTGCCAGGCTGGCTAAAAGGGTCACTTGCTAACGGAGATGAATTGCCACCCCCTAGGGTAAGGATGGTAAAGCCAAGGAGAGACAGAGCGAGAGATTTCCCCAGTGCCGTAGGGCATCTCCCTCCCTCCCTCCGAGGAAAACAGACCCAAACCAAGCAGCGCAATCCCCCTGCCCACCAAACTCCTTGGGGCGAGTGGAGTATTTTCCTCCTCCGAAAACTTGCCAGGTACCTGCCTTGCGTGGAGGACGGCTCCACTGAAACTGAGTGCCAGCAAGCTTTCCAGCTGTGTTTCTGAAGTACAGCTACTTCCTCAGTGTTCAAACGCCCGTGTAAAGCTGAGCTTGTCCTTGCTAGGGTGGCCCAGGCCTGTGAAGCTGTTTCCTTGGTGTGACGGGACAGCGGCAGCCATAGGTAGGCAGTGGGGTTTTGTGGCCGTGCTGCTGTGGCGAAGGAGAAATCTCGTGCTGGCCAGGTGGCAGCGTGGAGAGGAGGTCTCGGGGAGAAGCGAGGAGCTCCCTTTGCACACAAGACGGAGCTTATCCAGTGTTTTCTAAGCTTGCTTTGTACCAAAGACCTGCGTCTGCCTCAGTGGTCCAGGGGGGATTGCTGCCGTTTGTAATTGGTTGGACTGGACAGGCCCGTCCAGACGGTGCTGTGAACGTGGGTCTTTAGCCCGTGCCTGCTACCAGATGATATTACCAAAGGGACCGAAGAAAGAGAGGCTGTTGAATTCTCTTCTTGTTTTGCTATGGATGAAATTTTCTTACCCGGAGACTTGACAACTGACTGTGCAGCATCTTATGATCGGTTTCTTTATTTCTCGGCGATGATTAAGAACATGGCTCTTTGCTTCCACCCCACAGCCGAATGCTTGCCTTGCAGTCAGGCAAAGCTATGCAGTCGGCAGTTGCCACTATGCAACAGTTTTACAGGATCCCAGGAACAGGAGTTTTGGTTCGACAGCTATTGAGCAAGATGCAGGTAGGCTCTTTTTGTCTTTTCCTTTCTAAATACCTTCTAGTATTACCTAGGTTTTTATTCCTGGTGGCAGAAATCCTCAGAAGTGCTGAACATGACTAAATCAGCCAGTCTTAGAAGTCTTGAAGGCTGTGAAAAGGTGTCCCTAACCAAAACACATGGGAAAATACAGCTTCATCTTGTTGCCAAGAGTACTGTTTGCAAGTGTTATGATAAGTTCTTCCCTCCTAGTACACATGAAGCATGAATCAAGGGCTGTGTTGATTCCCATCTCTCTCTGGATTTAGGTGACATTCCCATGGGGGGAAGACTCATGGGTGCCATGCATTTTTTGTGCCCTTATCTGCACAGGGATTCTAACATCAAACACACCTGTGATTTGCCAAGGCTTCGGGGAAGTGCATTAAAACTGGTGCAATTACTCAAATCAGTAGTGCCGTGTCCTGCTGTTCCCTGAACCTAAAAGTGGCTGAGTCTGTATAATCATCACTCTTATATAAAAACAACCAGACTTAAGCACAACACAACCTTGGAACAAGCCAAGGCTTCCAACAAGCAACAGGGATGAATAACCAGTATTTTGCACAGCGGATCCTATGACAGAACTGGTGCACCCTGCTCCCCCAGCTGTACAGCTGTGCCAGCGGGTTCTGCAGGAGCTGTCACATAGGAGAAAAGGCTGGTCAGCTCTGCTGTTCTCTGAGGAAGACTTTTTAAGATGTAAAGCCAGGGCTTTGAATTAAAGGATGAAATTATTACAGATGGTAACTTCTGAAGAGAAGCAGTCCTCACCGGGCAGTTGCAGCTGATTATATACAAATAGTTTTTGTAGATTTTTTCCTTTTTTTTTTTTGTTTTTTTATTTTTTAATGTTCAGGAGCTGGCTACAGAGTGGGCTTTTCCCAGTAGTGATACTTCATGAACAGTCACAAGTCAGTACAATTTTGCAATATAAAAGCCTGTGAAGACACTGGAATACAGCTGAGTACATTTCTTCGGGTTCTGCTTTTTGCTTTCTAGCAAGAAATATTTTGGTATTTATTTAGTAAAGTCATTTCATCTTAAAATTTGCAGAATGAATGCATCTCTCTTGGCCAGTCAGAACAGCTTGTTTCAAAATTCCTTATAACTTTATTTGAACAGGAGAGAGAAGATCATATTCTAAAAGAAGCATTTTTCTCAACTCAGACCAAGTTTAAGTTTTTGGTTACTGCATTATTTTCCCCTTGTTTTGGAAACTGCCAGTCCCAAACCCCATAATACACATGGCCATAGCAATAGCAAAACACTGCTATTGCATACACCATGCAAACCAGCAGCAACAACTTTCCCTCCAACTTCCATTTTAAAATGGGTGCAGCTGACATGAGAAACATGCCCATGAGAACAAAATGTTGGAAATACTTATATTCCAATATGAAAAAGAAAATGACAAAATTCCAACTAAATTTTACTTTTGCCCAGCCACATTTAGTCAGGAAATGAACAAAAAAAAGTCAACATGTGAGTTAATATAAGTTCTGGAATTCTTAGTAACTTGATCTTGTCTCTGCAGACAAGCATGTACACATCTTTCCACTGAGCTGACTCCTTTTGACACAAGAATCCATTCCACATTAAGTCAATCCAAAAAAAAAAGTTTTTTCTTGGAATTTGTTATGTCTGCTCAGATTTTTTTGCATAGATACTTTGGTGAATGAGATTCCTCAGAGAAAACAGGAACAGCTAGCTCAACTGCAGGGGAATGAAACCAAGCTCTTGGGCCCTCTGTCCTTCCTTACGTTGTTTACTCTAGAGTTTGCTGCATTCTCTTTTGAGCCAAGTTCTTTACAGCAGTATTGACAATGGGAAGGTATGAAAACCTGAGCCAAGATCTGCAACCATCAGGTTTTCTGGAAGGAGTTCTCCATTTTATTTCATTCTGCAACTTTTAAACCTGAGATGTGTGCCAAATCTTCTTACACAGTTGAGAATCTCCAGGTGTGACCATAAATCAAAGCCAGAATAAGGAAATCCTGAGACTAATAATATAAAAGCTTGTTTAGCTTCACACTGGATCTTAAAGAAAGTAAATGAAGAAAAAGGGAAATCTGCATTGAAACTTTCCTTTAAGGACTGTTACTTAATCTTGTTTCTGAGTTAAAACGCAAATGAAAAGAAATAAGACTTTGGTTCTTCTGCCCAGAGTGGGTAAACCAGCGGACAGAAGAAAAGGGAAACTAATTCAGTGGGAGCAAAATAAGCCTCTAGTCTGCTCCAAAATCACTTTTGTGCTGATATAGTTGTGTAGAGAATTTTTTGTAATTTATCAGCCAGTGCAGCCTTTGGAGGAGGCACAACTCCTCCCCTGTATAGGAACTTATCCCAGTAGGGTACAAGGAATGCACACATGAGGAAGTTAGCACAGGTAACTGATGTGAATTTGAGCATCTCAGCTCCTGGCTGTCTTATTTCCCCACTGTTTCCATAGAGAAGGCAACAGACTCCATGTTCACGCACTGAATACTCCACACAAGCCTGTTTGCCTGCTTATGCTGTCACTGCATTTTTGTCCAAGAACATCTCCATCTGTAGCTATTGTAGCTGTGTGCATTACCCTGTATGCTTTCTCCTGTGTTCCTCAAGGAAGGTTGTACTGCTTGAATTATTCTACTGTACAAAAAGCCCAAGAGACCCTCAGTTCCTTAATCCAGCATGGTGCTGAGCCATCCCTGGAGGTTGCTAACACCCTGAACTCGTTAGTCTTCAAGGGAGCTCAGAAATACTCAGGACCATCTAGGATGTGATCTTCCCTGCTTTACACCCACTCCTCCAGTGGCTAGACTATTACAAAGCATGAAGTCCCCACGGTTCTGCAGCTGATGCTCATTCACCCTTCTGGGCTCATGGTTCAGCTCCACAACGAGGATGAGGGGATCCAGACCAGGGCATATGAGCAGGGGATGAACAGACACTGCATCACAGACTGCATCCCCTCATCTGCTGAGGATCAGCAAGAAGGGAAGTGGGACATATGCAACAGTAGATATTACAGGCAGAACCATTTTGAAGGTTTAAAATTGCTTTTCTCTCTATTAAAAAAAAAAAGGCAGTGCTTCCAATCAGTTTCTTGCAGGGTAAACACTGCACTCTAATTTGTTTGGTAAACCTTGTATTTTCAGCCATAATTACCCCATCAAGGCACCTAAATGAAGATGACATTTGAAGTGACCTTCAGCTTACAGCTGCAATAACCATCCCACAGGAGAGGTGGGGAGGGAAGGCAGCACTTGGTTCCCAAGGTGAGAGGTGCCTGTGAACATGCCAGCCAGATATTCCTCCAAAAATCAGCCCAGTTGAGACAGAGAATCATGTTTCAGTGGGGACAGCATGCCCAAGACTAAGCTCTTTGATGTCTCTGCTAGAGGAAGGACCACTGTAAGGTAAAGGCAGTTTGTTGTTTCCTCAAAAACAGATAGCTCAGGATATTTTTCCTTCTAGGGAATAACAGCTCCTGCAGAACTGAGGTAGGTGAGGATACTGTTTCTTAGGATGGTCTATGCGAGAGGGGGGTTACACACACTGCACATCTCCTGGAGTCCCTCCTCCAGAGGAGTATATTTTTCTTCAACATTTACTTGGCAATGGGGAGAGATATTCCTTTGCCTTGCACTGAAACACCCAGTGAAACAACTCAGTGGGTTACATGCACCCACTACCCTTACACAAGCAAAATCCTCAGTTTACCCTCCTCTCACAGCACTTTACATCTGTCCCCCAGCTCCTGCAGCCTTTGTGGGGGATCCCCAGCTATACCCTAACATTCCCTCTTTCTACCCCAGGTCACCAGAGGCTGTTCCCTGCTCAAGTCCCAGACTTCAGAAGTGCATCACAAACCCTGTCTCCCCACTTACTTACCTTTTCCCACACTGGCTTGACTCTTTCCCCAGCACCTGCATCTCTTCCTCCTCCCCTGCACCTCCCATCTCCAACACCCTGCCCTCTGGTTTCTCTCCCCTCTATCCTTCAGCTCCTTCCCTTCTATCCTTCTCCTCCTTGGCCAAATCCCACCCAGACTGAACCCCTCTCTGAACAGTACTCTTGCTTTTCTCCCATTTCTCTGCTCTGGTCTCTTCAAACACTCCTCCCTGACACACTAATTCTCTCCATTAATCCCAGTCCCATTTGCAAGCTGCCATAGGGGCCCTTTACAGAGATATCTTGAGCTGAAGATCTGCCAGACCTTAGGAGTGTTTCTGCTGCCTGTCTCAACTCTTGCCCCAGCAGTCCTGGTACACTCAGCTGAGAAGGCAAGCTGCTAATTGATAAGAAACTGATTAGAGCAACAAAGTCCAGAGTTTGCTTCCATCACCCCCAGGTGCTGAACTCAGACCAGTAAGCAGCTGAACTCCCTCGCCCACCTCTGAAAGCTGCAGAGTTGAGTAAGGACAAAACTAACATTTGAAGAATTCTGCAATAAAAAGGAGACTGCTGAAACTCGCAGAGATGCCCAAGTGGGCAATGCAGGAGTAGAGATGGGCAGGAATCTGAATTTGCCTACCTGGCCAGCATTCCTGTTCCACTGAGCTCCCAGAGTTTATGAAGGGCTTAACACAAGTGGACGGAAAGACAGTATCAGTACTGAGGATGGCACAAAAAACAGCCACATCAGCATTCAGCTTGTTAATTATCCTCTGGATCACCTCCCCTCCACATTCACTGCAGAAGAATCTCAAGGCATTTCCAAACCTAAACAAATATGAGAATCAAAAGGAGACTGGGAAGTCAATACTGCAAATGGATTTTCCATTACCACAAGGGCAGGCACCAATGTCCAGAAAGCACCACAACCAGGGTAATTATTTGCTGCCTGTACTCTGTATTCACAGAAGGTGCCTTGCCTGGTTTGCAGCAGCAAAGGGCAACTGCGTTATTGATCAGGTCAGATGCCTGTGACCCTCACAGGCATCGGGGGGGGGGGGGTTGAACAAGCCACACAAAGGCAGTATTGGAATTGTCACAAGTTCATGCTTGATTTGTAAGGCAATCCGAAGCAGATTTATTGACCCCCTTTCCTCCTCTGCAGGGCAGAGGGAAGCAAAACAAAGCTTTGTAGGACCTGTCTGGTCCTACTGCCAGGACCTGACAGAAGAGGCCTCTGGCAGGAACCTCTGCAAGAAGGAAGAGTGAATGCCGAGGCCTGCAGAGGTTTCTAACTGGAAAAGCACCAGTGCGCCCCATTTGGGAGCATGGATCACTGCAAAATGCTGCTATTGAAAGCAGCCCTGCCCTTCTCCAGCAAATAAATGCCTTTTCTCAGCTGCTCCTAAACCCATCCTGATCTCACCTGATCACCTCACCCTGTCCAGGGGCACAGGATCCAACTCAGAGCACATCAGGTGTATCAGAGCACAGGGAATTCCCTCCAGGGTTAGCACTCCAGTGCACTGAAGCATCCAGTCTTTCTCTGATGCAAAGTAGGGACAAGTAATAGGAAAGAGGGGATAGGGCTTTGCAGTATAAAAGCACAGGGCCCAATACTAACCCACAAAATAGAATTCCTGCCTGCTCACATCAGACAACAGCTGGAGAAAGATCAAGCAGAGTAGTTCCCACAGCCTGATCCTGCTCCCACACTGACCAGTCACGATAGCATCATTTCCCAGCACTGAGGGTAGAAACATCATCCCTTTTCCTTTGCAAATTAATTCAAGTCAGCTTTGAAGGACTTAAGTTCCCCAGCCAAGATGACTTAAGGTCATATAAAAACTAGAACTCACAGGAAGTTTACACCTAATCCAGGCCCCAACTAGCAAAGCAGCCCTTAAGGGAGGTCACAAGCTTATTCTTTAAACAGAGTGTTTTCTTACAGCAGGCAACAGTACAGTTTTTGTAGAAGAGGTGACAGTATGAGTGCATCAAGTAGCATGGAAATAAGAGGGTGAAATTAAGCTCCTTGCAAACAACTAGAGAGCCTTTGCCTTTCAGCACTAGCCAAGAACTTTATAGAGATTAGTCTATTACCTTCATGACAAGGCTGCTAACCAGAGATTTGTGAAAGTGACAGCTTTTTAGACCATGCCCAAGGTAGTCTTCACCCAAGACCAGCACACTCCCTGACCTAGAAGTCAAGCATTTGAACAAAGAGCAGGGAACAGAGAGAAAAAGGTAGAAGTGCATGAATACAAGTGGAGAATTAAATAATTAAAATATTAAGCAAACTGGCAGAGGGAAGTGAGGTGGCATCTAGGAAGAGGCAAACAAGGAGCAAGTGGCCCTTTGATTGCATTTAAAGTTCAAATCAGCCTACAACTGAGTTATCACATGTGGCCACAGCATAGCCAGGTGTCGGAGTGGGAGACGAACCCGGAGTAACGACGGAGTCTCAATGTGAGTATGATCGTTCTCCCTTTATTCAAGCTGTTACAGAGTATATATAGACAGGCGATAGAGCATGTGCTAGCAATAGCTATATGATTGGTTTACAGTCTCTGTTCACGCGCCTAAAGCGAATATATGATTGGTGCAAGGTTGCTGTTCATGTGGAGGGGTCTGTCGGCACCCTCCTTGACTTGTTTACCACTACTTGCCTTCCCCCTTCTGTAACGGTCCAGGGATGTTCAAGGACAGCTCGCATACACGTGGGGCCCTCCCTCCATCGTGAAGACAGGATTGCTCACTTCTAAGAGATCATGCCCCTTTTCGCTTAACCATTCTTCCACAGCCAGGGAGAAATAGCAGGAGGAAAGGGTAAAATATAATCACTTGGGTTATAACTGTCAGAATCAAGGAACACCACATCATTCCCAAGGGCCACTAAGAGCCAAAAGAGACATCTCAAAGCATTTCTACTGTGCTGGGGTGCTTGGCGAGGATTGTCACATTACTTTGTGCAGAAGTCTAAAGAAGTTTGTATAATTCAAAGCATAGCTAGTCAGAAAAACAGGTTTGGATAAGATTGAGAGCAGTCTCGATGCTCCCCACCGAGTTCAGATGAGTTCCACTTTAAACCATCACAGAAAGCCAGTCCATTTCTTCTGCATCCATCTCTTTCCACCTTCATCATTCTGCTGCCTCTGCAGCATGGATGAGACCAAGAGAGGAAGAACTCACAAGAAAGTCACACACCATTCCTAGCCACAACTAGTCTGGTGAGAGTTTTGCCCTCCTTGCTACATCTAACAAATCTCAGTGGTTCCCTAAACCTTCTGAGGTTAAATACAGGAGAAGAGGCACATAGACGCTTCCACTCAGCCTACCCTTCCTAAGCAGAGCTTTAGGAGCTGCCATGAAGAGGATGGCTTAGCCTGTTGCAGGCCATAGAAGCTCTAGCAGTACTACAGAAGAGCCAAAGCCATACAGGTGCTAGGTTGCCCCCCACAAGGGCCAGCACAGGGAATACAAGGAAGATCCCAGCTGTGTGCACAGCTTGAGTTTTCACCTGCTAGCACCTGGAGAGAGGCCCAAGGGTGGCTAGGGAGCAGCATAAGACAATGGCTCCTTCAGGTTACAAGCTGGATGTACAGCAACCAGGAGAGAAAGGAAAAGACTTTCTGCTCTGTTCTCTTGGGCTTGTCTCAAAAAGATCTCAGGAATGCAAGTACTTTGAAAGTCTTTCCCCTAAAGCACCAGTTTTATTTGGACACAAAACCTGGGCTAGGACTGCACAATGGGGCTTTGACTTCTGCAGTTTCACCTCTCTGTAACATCTGATAGTTGGCAGCTCTCTCTCAGGGTGCCTTGAGTAAATGAGGCAAGGTGGGAGCAGGGACAAAGGTAAAAAGTGCTATCTGGTAGCCCTGAGCCCTCAAAAGGCAGCCACAGAGATTCCCACCATTCAGAGCATCTCTTAGCTGGGAGAAGAGAGAATTGAGAATTATAGATTTTAAAAAGTCAAGGTCTTTAAGGAAAAAAAGTGATTGTTTTTCCCCTGACATTTGGGCAGTTCATTGCTTTAAAGACATCCTTGAGGGGCATTGCTCTGGAACCTTCTAACTGAAGAGAAGGAATTACTCATGCTAGCAATCATCCTGTTTGCTTAGCACAAAGAGGTCATATTCACAGAAACAGTTTACCTCCAGTATGGTTTAGTAGTCCATGTTTTTTCTTTATAAACTCAAACATCCAGAAACATCCTTCAGGGGGAAAAAAAAGAGCCCTTCAGAGTGATTCACCTTCTCCCAGTAGGAAGAGAACTGGGCACCAGGCTCCCAGGGTAAGAGTAGCCATTACTGTGTATAGGAAATGGAGTTAAGCAGTAAGTTAGAATACGCCCCAGTGATCCATAAGTAGACAAATCATGATTTACTAGGCTAAGCATAATATTAATCTGACATGCTGCAATATTAAAATCAATATAGCATATGGGAATATGTAATTATTTCCTAAGAAGCACTTTTGTCCAAGGAAGTTTAAATAACAAGGTTCAGACACTAAGGTAGCGAGGTGCAGCTTTGCTGTTGAAGAAGAGAAATTGCAGCAGATTTCCTACTGAATAGCAGGACTACTTCTGCTACTGCTTACAATTAGTGCCTCACTTCCCTCCCTACAAGCTCAGCTATGATGATCTCAGGCAGACTGAAGCTGCCTCTCCTTGAGCTCTTTGCCAGGGAGGAATTGCTTGGCAGTAATCAAAGCATCCAGAGGAGAGAGGACCCCTGCAATTTATCTCACATCAGATCTCGACAATAGCTTGGCCTGGCAATTGTCATTGGCTAATTATTTTGTCTTCAATGAGACCTAGTGGCTACACATGAGAAGCAGAGTTTGGGTTGTTATCTGATAGTCTCTGAAGTGCTCTGCTCAGTGAAGCTGGACCTGGAGCTTTACCGCATCAGGGGATCACATTGTATCAGTGGAATGACTGAACCCAAGACTAAAGGGCCACATGAACGTGCCATGGTACAGTGCTAAGCCATTACACACAGTAATGTGGGGATAGAAGTGCAGTTGGAGCAGCAGCCATTTCTGCTTAAGAGAAGAAAAATAGAGGAAGAGTTCTTCCTCTAAACCCATACTTACTTCCCACAAGGGGGCCTCCTCCCCCATCCCCATTTCTAACATCTAAGAAAAGGGAAGCTAATATTGGTGTCTCTGGCATTAAGTCTGGAGGAAGCAGCACTCACATTGGTAACAGATTCCACTTCTTTCCTTGAGAGGAAGGCAAGCCATACAGAAGAGAAACAAGTATGACTCTTATTATGCCAGTCCCTCACTCCCAATGGCAAGCAAGGCATTTGCTCTGTCCTCCTCAGCTACTCCATAGTCTGGTAAGTCCGGGGTGGGGGGAAGGGGAAGCTGTTTGGAAGATGGCTAAGCTTGGTAGCTGAAGAGCTTTTGGCTCAACTGGAGCACCTCCTGGCTAGGAGATGGTGGTGCCAACAGGACCAGCACCAGCAAGTATCTGTCACCGATGCTTTAGTGATTTCCCATCCCAATGGGTCCGCATCTTTCCCAGGCAGCCACTCCAGCAGTCCACTCTCCCACCACAGACCTTGAAGTCTTCACCAGATAGAAGACAACTATAACTCTAAGAGGGGAATTAGGCATAAGAGGTGTGGCAGAACACAACTACCCCCCCACACGCACACACACATCTCAGGCCCAAAGTGTGGCAGAGCACAACTACCCCCCCCATCTCAGGCCCAAAGTGTGGTGAAGCACAACTATCCCCCCCATGCACAAACACCTTATCTCAGGCCCCAGCTGACCTCAAATAACTGACTGCGCCCAGGGCTGACCAGGAGGAACTAGGTGATACTGGTTGCAACTGGTGAGGCCAGAAATGGGCATGAGAAAAAAAAGGTACAACTCCACACCAAATATTGTATGACCATGAGTCAAACTCCGTGCCCGTAAATAGCGCTGCAGCCTAGAGCCCCTTGAGCTCTCCTGCACAGCAGCAGGCTGCACAGCAGTGAATCTCCCCTTGAGTTGGGACGCCCCTCAAGGTTACTCTCCTGGAGTTAAGAGAACCTCCGACAAGAAACCATTGGAGTGGTAAGAAACTGAGACTCGGGCACTAACAAATGTGCAGTAAGATTTGCTTGCTATGACTACACTGTATGGCCATCTTCAATAAATCTGTTAACTAATAACCAATAACCTTCTCCCCCTCCCCCTTCACCCCCACAACAAGAGGCCAAATGACAAAGGCTGTCAGGATCCTGAAAGCTCCCCACAGCTTTTCCAAGTGTTGGGAAGCACCAGGAGGACACATGCCTGCCACCAGGCCTAGAAATGAGAAGGCATTATAGCTCAGCCTCTCCCAGGCTAGTACCAAAGCTCACAGCTGTACTCCTTATTGTTCCACTGCTGGTTGACCACTTCTTGCATTCCTGAGTGCAGTATCCCAGCATCAAGATATGTTACCCAAAACACTTAAGGCCTGAATACTTGGATAACCACCAGCTGATGAACTAGTTTTGTGCATCCCCATTGCTGAAGGCAGGCTCTGAAAACTTCTGGGACAGGCACAAGCACTGCTACTGTTTTCTGTGACGACTCTTGCTCTGCTACCCAAGACCCAGGATGAGCATGCTCAGAGTCTCCATAGCAGAACTGCAGGCTTGCTCCTACGGCACAAGTCCAGCCTCTACTTTGCCCAGAACCAAAGAATAGGAAGATGACTACCTACTCCCTTACCTCCAGACCTATGGAAATTGCAACTTGGAAGCATCCTGGGAACTTGAAGACCATTGCTTAGAGGCTTCTGAAACTATTTTCAGAACTCTGTTCACATACTGCATTTTCCAGTTCCTTAAGTGATACTGCCTTGTTCTGCACCAGAGCTTTTGCAGGTAGAAGAGTACAGTTCACATCTGTTGATCAATACCTGTTCTTGCAGCCTCTCTCCAAAAGAGAATAGAAGGTAAGCTTTCCTGCATGCAGTAGTTTTATTTGAAACAGTTATAACCTAGTACAAGCAGCTTCTAGGAAGACACTTCTAGAAATTGAACATTAGCTGAAGGCTTTAGACCAACAGCAGTCGTTGTGCTGAGCATAGACACTGTCTGGGCACATTGGTGAAGGGCATATCATGAACTCCTTGCTAGAGAGGTGGAAGCATTGGATGCTTCAGCTGTTTTACTTCTGGCCCAAGTATCAGCCCCTACTCCTGAATGGATCTACAGCCATTTAGGAAGTGTGGCCCTGCTACCTCACCTCCCTCAAGAGTTCTTAAGACTTCTTACTTAATTCATCAATACCCAATAGTCACCACAGATGTGACATCTCACCCTCAGCTGGAATGGTGTGTGTGTAAAATTATCCCAGAAAAGACTCCCCCCAGAGCTGAGCCAGGCAGACTGTGTTCAGAGCCTTACCCCCTTTACATGAGGGTGGCAGAGGTTTCATGGGTCCCTGCTCCTACTGTCTGTGCTTCCTTCTCCTCCCTTGGAGAGAAGGGTCCCACCAGCCAAGAGAGAGGCATGTTGTTCTTCAGGTAGTCCAGCAGCTCCTCCATGTACTCCTGGATCACAGCCAGCTTCCCCTGGCTCTGGGTCAAGATGCTGCTGGACAAGTCCTGGAAGGAGCTTGCTGCTGAGAAAGCAGCATGAAACTCCTCTAGGTTACCAAGAGATTGTTTCACCTTATTCTGAAGGCTTGAAGGCAGGCCTTGGATTGCAGATACTATTTTACAGCAGGTGATCTGCAGCTGATGTGTGATACTGCGTGCCATGAGCAGGGCCAGAGACTCCATCTCCTAGAAGGAGGCAGAAAGGAGAAGGTCAGAGGAGCAAGTTACTTTAAGAAATCAAGCAGGGAAAGGGTGAATCAGATCCCTCTGCTTCCCTCCTCATGGGCATACCTCTGGCTTTGCAGAACTTGCATCTCCACTCTCCCTAGGACACTTCTTACTCCAGTCCAGCCACATCTGGCATAGTTTCTCTTGCCCTTCCTGAAGCTTTTGGTTAAATCCTTGCTTAAACACTTCAATCTGGGGGAGGGGGGGAGGAATCAGAGTGTCTCAAGACAGAAACCTGCTGGTCATCAACACAGCTGTCACTGTCATAGTGAGGTTGAGACCAAGTCATACATTTGGCCCTGTCCTGCTCTCCAACAGGGAGGCAGAGCTCTACCTACCAGTTCAATGATGCAGTGAAGCTGTGCAAGGGCCTCCTGCATGCCCTGCCAGGCCCGCTTCATTTTATCAGTTGAGTGCAGGTAGGCAAACTGGCGGAGTTCATCAGAGAGAGACCCCAACCGCACAGAGTACCTCTGCTTCTCCTGCTGCTGCTCCATAGATATTATGTCTGTGCCCTCCCCAGATGCTGCCAGTTTGGCTGAGGAGAAAGACAATGCCTGTAAGTGTCTGACCAGAGATGCTTAATAAGAAAACTAAACAAGCATCAGGAGAGCTTGGACTATGAGCCAGGTAGCCTCCAACATGGCACTTCCTATTAGTTCTTAAACCCATTTCAAAGATGAGAAAACAAGGTTGGTATCCCCATTTTGATGATCCTCATTAAATATGCAGGCACATATGCCACTTCCTGACCTAGTTCCTCATTTCCAATAGGCAGACTGAGGTCATCTCCTGTTTCCTCCAGCACAGCTCCTGCTCTGCTCGCAGCCATCTGGCACACTCTGGAATCTGTAACCATTGCCACACTGCTGGTCACTGCAGATCTGGCAGCCTCCATGCCACTCTGAAGAGCCTCCTTGGTTGCATCTATCACCTCTGTCACTTTGCTGCTCACAGCATCCTTTGCATCAGCCACTCTGGATGACATTAGCTCTTTTGTGTCAGAGAGAACCTACGGAAATAGGTTAGTGTCAGATAAGAACTGCAGTGCTCTGTGACCCAGTCCCTGCTGCACCAAGAGGAGTCTTCAGACAGTATCTCCCGCTTGCTTTCTTACTCCTAAGAGAGCTCACTCTATGCACTCAGAGATTTGTTTCCTCAAGAGAACTTGAAGTATTTCTATCCTTGTAAAGGCCAGCTCTGCCCCCCTCTTCCAGCCAAGGAGGGCATAGCCTTTGGTTCTTACCTGGTCCATTGACTTTTGAAGGAGAGGGAGCTTCTCCCCTACTTTATCCAAGCCCTTGGAGGCATATTCATTTGCCACAGCAACTGCAGAAAAGAGGAGGTGTCAAGACTTGGGTTTTCTACTATTTCATCTTGCAAGTCCTGCCTCCCCGATTATGCTGCCTTGCAGGGACTGTGGGTAAAGACTCCCACTCAGGCAGATGTGTTTTGATGTAAACTGGATTTGCTGAGCACCTTGTCTTGGTTTCCACTGCTGCTTGGTCTTGAGCTAAGTCTGTTCACTTTGAGAATAACCAGTCCCCACTTGCACTAGCAAGAACATAGCCACATACTTTGGAGTCCCACCTGCAGCTTGTTTAGTTCTTGACCAGACAGTTGCTTAGCTCTCACTTCTGCCCTAGCCTCCATGTCCCAGGGATCTAGAATCGCACAGTAAACAGAAGGGGGCCCACTCTGGTCTTAGAGTTAAACCAGGCCTGTCACATCAGCTGTTTTGTCAGACCCTTGCCATCAGGATCAGCCCCTCTCCCTCCATGAGGTTTAAAAACTTCTCACATGCTGAGGGTCTAGTTCTGGTTCTTGTTTTTTTTTGGTTTGTTTGTTTGCTTTTCCCCCCCCTCCCATTTGTGGGGGTTGGGGGGGGGGAAGGCAGCTCCACAGGAAACAGGACCATTAGTAATGATAGCCCTCCAAGTGGGGCTTTTCTTCCAGCCCCCATGGGCTTCTAAGAATCAAACTACAAGCAGCTGTCACCTAATACTTTGGGCCTGGCAAGACCAGTTTTAGGGTAGTCAACACCTGAGTCAAATCCAGTCCTTCAGGAAGAGACACTTCTTCACACTACTCTGATTAGGACTCAGCCTTTTTTGCTTTACTTGTAAGTCTGGAGCTATCCCTTTAGTAAGTCAATGAGAGAGGTGCCTTTCCACACCCAAGGGCTCCTTTCAGGGTTGGAAGGAACCAAAGAGTTAGGAGTCCCTCTGGGAAGGGGATTTGGCCCTCACAAGCAGGTGTAAGCCTCCCCACCACATTACCTTGAGGCTCTAGTGTAGTCAGAACTGGTTGCACACAGGTAGCTGTGGCTTCAGTCACACTCTTCACTCCTTGCTCTGCTGCCTCACCCACAGATCTGATGTAGGGGTGGCTCTCCTTGGTGGAGACATAAGCTGTAGAAACCACATCACAGGCAGAGCTGACCAAGGTCAGGTTAGCCACCAGATTTATTGCAGCCTACGAGGGCAAAAAAAATAAAACAAGCCATGAGGCTTCCAAGCCTGACAGAGCTTTCTATGCAGCCCTGCACCAAAGCTTCACCTTTCTGCCTGTTCAAGTAACCTGGTCTGGTTGAAGGAGGGCAAACCACAGCTCATATTCACTTCAAAACCTGCAACTCACTAAAGAAACAAGCTGTGGAACGCTACTGATATTTATGGTTGGTCCATAACAGAAAGGTTTTCTTCCAATACAGAGTCATCCAAGGGACAGAGGAGAGTGTAGACAGTCTCAGTACTGCTAGAACCTTACCCAGCTCCAGTTCATTTGACATAGTTATTAAACAATTCCAGGAAAAGCTTTATCAGAACAGGATCACATTGATGTTAAGCTGGCAGACTCCACACTAGTCAGCAAGACACACGCTGCGGTCCACAGAGGCAAGTGCATCAGGTTTTGGGGCCCCCAAGACATGGGAGCCATTCCACAAAAGCATTGCCCAGGCTCTCGACTAGAGGTGTAGAGAAGCATCGCTCCTAGCCAAGAGCCAGGCTATTTTGCTTAATCTAGCAGGTTATTTACAGGGTCTTCAGGCCTGCTCTTTTGGCTGTGCCACCACTCATTCCCAGAGAAGCTGCAGGGCACAGGCTGAGCAGAAGAGACTCCTCCCTTTGGGCAGGCTTAGTTTCCCCCTAGCCACAGTAGCAGCCACTTCCTCACACCTGCACCCAGAAGCTGCTGCTCCAGTTACAGCTCACACAAAGTACCTACCTGCTGTTCCAAGTGTCTTCCCCCCTGCTGATGTGGGGGACATGCTGGCAGGATGTAGAAAGTCTAAGATCTATTTACACGTTCACTTTCAAATGCATTTGATTTCTGATTTGCCTTTAGTTGCAACAATGAAGGAATGTATTTACCTGGGACAGGACAAATTGGAAGACAAGTTGTCAAACCTGCAAGAACCAGATGACAAGGTAACAGTTTCTGGTGGATGGGAGGCCAGGCGAACTTGCTTATCTAGCTGGACCTGGCCAGTCTCCTTGTTCTGGGCTGAGAGAAGAGCAAGGCTCTCTTCTCTTCTCCCACCAGGTATCTTGTGAGTCACTCATAACTGACTTCAGTATTGAATCTCTTTGAACCCTTACCCAGCAAATGGTGTGCCTTGGTCCTGAACTTCTATGCAATAAAATTTAGACTTAAATCTGGTCTGTAGAAACAAACAGAACAAAAGAAGGGTGGTGGGTGGCTATGACCTCCAGAGAAAAGCCTTGTTACAGACCAGTTGAATCTACATGCAACTTCTACTGGAGAGGAAAGAACCAATATTGACTGAAGGAGTACCTTGACTAAAAATGCTAATTCTTCAATCTAACACAGAACTAGAAATTCTCGCCAACTAGGAACATCCCCCCCCCCCTTCTTGGTGTCCATGACATGTTCTTCTGGAACGCTCTCCCTCACAGAGGAGATGAGACCCGGGTACCTGTCAGTTCCCTTGGGCTGGCTCAGATGTCCGTTCCCCCTGCTTCCTACCCCAAGGCTCCTCTAACAGCCTAAACCAGCTCCTCCTTTCACTCCCAACTTCCTTTGGTTATTTTTGCCTGAATGGCTCTTTTGACTGTCTGATCAAGCCTGGTACATTTAGTCAATAGACTTAAATGCAAATTCTGAAGTTAGATGGCAAACATACTGCAATCTGTACTCAGTAGCTGCAGTGCAGACACTCCTGGCGCTGGACTTTCCTGCTGAAATGATTAAAAGACAAAGGAAACAAACAAATAGTTACTCTCCAAAAACAAATGACTGCTACTTGAGCACTCTGTGTTGAGAGTTTCAATGCTGCAGCTCTGTCCCAACTGGGAAAAGTTTGAAGCTGCAAAGCCAGAATTCTCTGGAGCTGTCACAGCTGTTCTGACTTGCCCTTCTGTCCCCTTCTCTCCCAGCTGGTGGGTTGGTACTCTGCTACATGCATGTTCTAGAGTCCATCTTCTGGGAAGATGTTAGAGCACAGCTGGAAACTCTTTGTATCCTTGCTGCTGGACTACTGTCCCTTGACAAATTTGAGTACTCTAACCTGAGGTGAAGTTTCTTAACATTTGTTGTCCCACGTTCTTCTCACTGAAGCTCTCAATGATAATTTTAACAAACTGTCAGATTATTTTTGTGGAAGGTCCCATGCAAGTCTCATTACAGTTTCCACATCCCACAAATTGGGTGAACTGCACCCCAAGCAGAGCTTACTCACACTTGTAGTCTGACTTATTCCCCACCTGGGCTGGTCAAATAGCTCTGATGCTGAAATAGCCTCATCAACCTCACGGTTGTACCAAACGCTGTTCTACAGAAGTGGGTACATTCAGTCTTCTGATCTCTCTCTAGGTTCTCTCTGGCATCAAAGAGCTGGTGTCACCCAGCATCACTGGTGCCGAAGATGCTGCGATCAGAGTGGCGGTGTTGGAGGCAGCCAGGGAAGTTGTTCAGAGAGTCCTGGAGTCTGCTAGGTCCATGGTGACCAGCCAGGGCATGGCAGTGGATTGTGAAGCAGGCAAGATCACTGACAGAAGTGTGGAAGCTGTGCCAGGAAAATCGGATCACCATTTCCCCATCACAGATGAGGAACTAGGTCAGAAAACACTTGCATGAGGCAGATCTGCAAAGAAGATCTTTCCAGGCTTCTCTGCAATTTAGAGAGGTAGCGCGAGTGTGTGTGGTTGGGGTACTCGGCCTCCCAGTTCCTGCTATATTTGGGGGATACAGACACTTTTAAAAGCCATGGTCACTCTGACTCTAACCTGCAAGGCTTCATGACTGCTGACCATCTGTCGTATGCACTCTAGGACAATTAACAATTAACTTCTCATCGCTGTTTTTTCCAGCTGACCTTGTGGTCTCTGTGGAGGGGACTGAAGGGGCAGCTGTCCAGCAGCAGTCAGACCATCAGGGTTATTTCATACATCTGAGTTCCTTGCCCACTCATCTGCATCAAAAAGCCTACCAGTGCTTCTTAGCCAAAGTGAGGAAGATCAAGATGGTCATGCAGGAGACTTTCTCAAAGTTGCAGGAGGTCATTGAGCTGGTAGGAACACTGTTCTGTCTCCAAGTGTCCTGTCTTGAAGCTGCTTGCTGTACAGCAGTCTTCCCCTTTACTCCCTGTGAAGACCAGGAGGATCTCTGTGCCAGCTCACAAGCTGGCTGGGGTAGTCACAAGGCAAGTCTTGCTGCTATAGTAATTCACTCTTGTCTTCGCTTTCCTGTCCTACTCCAGATTGATTGTGACAAGCAGGGTATTGATCAGAAGCTTCAAAATGGGCAGGAGAAGCTGCACCAGATGTGGCTGACCTGGAACAAGAAGCAGCCAAAAGAGAATGAGGACACAACTTCCTTGGAGCTGAAGGTAGTGGTCTGCTGGAGATGCTGGCTCACTGAAGTTGTTTTGGGGTGGGAGTGGGTGCACTGGGAGCCGCTTCTAAAGCTTCCTTTCCTCCCCTGTAGCGGCTGGAGGTCCAGATTCTGGCCATGTCTCATGGCAGCACCCAGCAACTGCAGCACACTCTCCAGACTCTACTGGCCAACAGCCAAGGCTTCCCATCCAGCATCCAGGACAAGATGCAGCAGGTACAGCAGGAATTACAGGAGACCCACAACTCCTTGCAGGCTGCTGCTTCTTTCCAAGACCTGTCCAGGAACATCCTGACCCAGAAACACCATTTAATGAACACAGCCCAGGAGTGCATGGATGAACTGCTGGAGTATGTGGAACATAATAGACCTCTTGCCTGGCTGGTGGGACCTTTCACACCATCTTCTAGAGCCTCTGTAGGATCACAAAAAGGGACAAAAGAGAAGGAAGGTGAGGGGAATAAGTCCTCTAATACCTACTCTTGTGGGAACCAACTTCTCTAGCTAGTACTGATATAAAAGTTTCCCCTGAACTGTGACTCCTGCTGTTGATAGTAAATCATCCCTCCCCTGCAGTGCTTAAAACTGATCAATGACTTCTAATCCAGGAGTACTCAGGATTCAAGAACAGTTTTGTAACAACAGGCATTCTTGCATGTAGAAAATAAGCAAGCCTGGTGATCCCAAGCCACCTCTAAATAAATTAAGATCAAGCGTGTATGATGCAGAAAGCTTTCTGAAATAAAGTCATGTGTCATCACTTGAGGCACTCCTCTGCTTGGCTACCCACCACAGCTTTGCTCACCCACGTGTTGGGACATAACCGTCATTTCTCACTGTGTCCCGCAGGAACATGCAGTGCATGGTGAGGAGCAGTAATCACTAGGTGCTGCAACTTGTGTTCCACGAGAGCCCCTGGTCCAGTCATGGTCTGTCTATCTACATTGCAACATTGCAGTCTATCTTCCCTGCCCAACAAGGTTAGCCTAGTTCAAAAGGTCTTTCCAGATGAATCTCGGTGCTGCTTTTTCCTTATATTGTCAGCGTTTCATTCCTAGGAACATTCTGTAAGACCTATCTGCAGTCTACCTAAAATGGTTCACCTAGATCTAGACGCCTGACTGTGCGTGGGTAGTGTGTGTGTAAAACCCTGTGGGTTTCCCAGACAAAAAACCATTAATGTTTTTGCTTCTACTGCCTATGGTGAGCGTGAGCTGTCACACAGTAAAAAGCAAACAGCTAGATTTCTTCTTAAATTCCTTTAGTTGCCATCAGAGAAAAGCAGAACTGTTTACAAAGAGATGAGTGTATCATCCTGGCTCAGCACCTGTACTCCTGCAGAAAACCTTTCAAAACCACACTGATTTCCAAGAAACTGCTGCTATTCCCTCTTGCACCCGCTCTTTACCACTTATTTTCATGGCTCTTTTTGAAAGTAAAATGTTTTGCTAAGTCCCCTTAGCAGAAAAAAACTCATACAGAGGTAGAAAACAGCAAGCAATTTTGTGTTGTGAGTATGCTGCTGTTAGTACCAAAGAGCATGTCCCAGTGGTTTGTATCACAGAGGAACAGAAACTCTCCAGATGGAAATTGCTGTTCAGATCCTTTGTAGTGTTGGCTTAGCCTTGCTTAGCCTTTCTATCTTAGAAAGATGTATTGAGTGTGATAGCTGTCAGCCTGCTGCGGAGTTTAGCATACTGCTGGACAGTCAGGTTTCAACAACTGTGTAGTTATGGTGATAATTACCACTGTTGCCTTGGCTGAAGCTGCCGAGCACCTGTATTTATAAGGAAAATAAAGATGAACGGTCAAAAATAAAGGGAGACTCTTGAAAAAAGAAACAGGAGAGTTTCCTTTGTCTGGGTTTTTCTCCTCCAATAAAGATCAGCATACCCCTTCCCCTGGAATCTGTTAAATCAAATTATTTTGGTTTAATGGGTAACCTTTTTTCCCCATCTCTTTTAGCAGCAGAGGAGGAGAGGGAAAGTAAAGCAGGACAGGAAGAGGTAGCCAGAATTGGCATTGGCTATACCTTGTGCTTGTAGGCTGATCACCTAATATAAGGTGATGCAGAGAGATTAGGGAAGCTGAGAGTGGTGAACTGAAGTGGAGAATCCATTGCTGCTAGACCACTGACAGTCAATGAGAAAACCTGTGCCAGCATCTCAGGGCTGGAGTCGCTGCTATGGAGACTGTATCCAACTCAGTGGCAGGTTGCTAAAACAGCCAAAGGACCCAAGGGGTAGACTGACTCTGAAGGACCAGACAACATCAAGCTGACTGCTCTGAAAAGGAGTTTGGCTTTTTTTTTTTTTTTTTTTTTTGGACAGCATGGGTGGTATTGACTGAATGCAGTAATTGGCTGAGCAATGTTTGGTCTTCAGAACTGAACCTAACCCATCAGTATGTACTAGGAACTGTTCCAGTCTGGGGTGGGGGAGGACAGAGATCCAGAAGCAGAGATTTGCTTCTCATCTCCCTTTATCTCAGATGTGCCGAGCGTGTTGCAAGTGCTCGTAAATCCCTATAACAACAATCTGGAAGAGACTAGTGGAAGGACAGAGAGCTGAGCCTTGCTTGGGCAAGCTGCCTGGCCACAAGCTTTGACTGTGCTGCTACCATTTCAATTTATTTAACACAGGAAGGATGATTTAACCCACCTCATCCACACTGGACAAGGAAGAAAAATACACTTCATTAAAACAGCTAAGTTAGAAATCAGCATTTCTGCAATACAGCTGGATCAATCTACCCCTATTTTTAACAGCTGGCCAAACTCTCTGCACCAGCTGGGCTCATTCCTGTAAATGGTTCTGCTCCCCAAACTGAAGGCTGTTGTGGATAAGGAGGTCTCTGTGAGGCACTGCAAAAATGCCCCTTTCCCCAGGGCTGTTCTTGCACAAGGTGAGCCTAACGCGCCACCCCTCAGGTGTGCTGCCAGAGGTAGTCTGAATATTGGCTCTGAAAGTGTGGCAAAACCTCTTATTGGAAGGAAGATGTGTAAGGAGCCACCTGAGGGCTGGGCCGAGCTCAGATGGGAAAGCTGGCACCTCTGAGAAGGAGATGGTGTGATGCTCTGATGAGCTGAGTGTCCCCGCATGGGGAGGAAGAAGGCAGGGAATGGCAGGGAGGTTGTTTGTAGGATGTCAGCAACACCACAGGTGAGTTCTCAGCCATGTCTGTCACCAGCTGAAATATTCTTGCTAGGGTGTGTGTGTGTGAAGGAATGGGGGGGGGGGGGGGTTCTCCCTGTTCAGTGCTGAGACCACATGTTGTTGAGGAGAGCTAGTGTCCAAGGCAGGGGATGGAGATAATACTGATGCTCTGTTGTGAAGGACACAAACTGAGTGAAAGTTTCATGTCACAAGTCATGGAAGGTAACTGATTCAACAGGGCCTGACAGTCTGCTCCTGAGCAGTTGGTGCTGGAGAAATCAGTGAATCAACTAGCTCAGTTAATCTAAGAGGGTTACAGTCAACGATTTATTTTGTCTTCTTATTGCATAGTAAGCATCTGCACCAGTTGCAAATGAATCCCTGTTTCTGTGCTCATTGTCACATTGACATCTGAAGACCACAGAGCTACTGTGGAAGAGAACTGCTCCAACCAAGTCAAAGGAGAGCCTATGGATGCTGTATCCATGACGACAGCTCCTTCCACTTTCAAACATTCGACACCAATTAAAGGGAGTCTTCCCAGTGTTAATAATGGGACTAGAGATGCCAGATCATTGAGCTGGATGTGGGAACTGTGGGATACTGTCCTTAGTTCTGTCAGCTGCCTGTGGGGAGACTTTTTCTGCGGCTCCTCAGCTCTTTGTCCCCATCTTTAAAATGGAGATCATGATTTTGACCTTCTTCTGCAAAATGCTTTGTGATCTGCTAATGAAAAGTGCCATATAAAATATAGGGATTAGTGATTATAAACTCCACACTTACCATTCAAAAGGCAGCTCATGCTCAAGACAAGCCACAGTCCCTGTAACTAGAGAAATACACTTCCTCTGTGTAGATCTGGTGAGCACCAGTTTTCAAGTCCTTGACTTCACTTCACCAGGAGTAAGAGGCACATTCAGCCTCCGATGCAGTGATGTGCATATGCAGACGTTTGACTCTGAGCATGTAAGCAGAGCCACCAGGAGGACAGGCTGGGCTCTGCTGCTCATCAAAGTTTGCTCCTTCTGCTGGACCTGGGTGATCTGACACAGCGACTGCACAAAATAGATTTCTCCCCCCCCGAGAAAGTACCAGCAGCTGGCCTCCACTGGCATCCCCTTTAGCAGGACCAGGACTTTTAGGCAGGCTGGATTACAGTGCAATTTTTGGCTGAAGCAGAGCTCATGTTGGATTACCCATACAAGACCATGCAAAACGCTCCAACAGCGTTCTTCACTCAGCGGTTGACATCTGGCTAACTGCACTTGGTTTCAATTCAGAAGACATCTGGGGGGCTTGCAATATGCATGTGAGCAGAGGGGGTTGTTGCTCTTCAGCAGCGCAAAGTAGGAGGTCTGAATGCCCTTCTGCTCTACAACACGCTTGCTCAGACTGCACCAGCCTTTTCCAGGCACCTCTGATTCATGTCATCAGCAGGTAACTTAGGCCCAATAGTTGAAGAGAGCACCCACTAAACTGTCAGAAAGACCCTGTAAACTATTCAGAAATTTCATCTGAATTCCCTTCCATACAAAGATACTGGAGCTTGAAATATGTACAGAGCACCAAGGAATAGGCTCTAGCAGCAGATTTTTAAATCAGTGCTTTAGGCAATCTCCTTAGCAGCTTGTTAGATGTTTTATAAGTGTCCTTCCCAGCTACAAAAGAAATAATAATACTAACGATTGTGTCAGACACAAAATAATTTTGCAGCCTTTTTCTCTGCAAGCTCTCCAGTTTCGATAAATCATACACCCTTCCATGCAAGGAAAGGTATCTAAAACCATAGTACAGACAGCGTGGCAGGAAGACAAAAAAAAAAGCCAGGGCCATCTTCTTCTGAGTTAGTTCCAGCCAATAATTTGTTTGCCTTAGCAAGTCATGCATTTGCTGAGCTGTGATACCTTCCCATTAGCATAGCTGAGTGCTCTCTGGGCTCACAGGAGGAGGTGTTAGAATTAAGCATGGAGAAACATAATAAAGGAATCAGAGATGCTTTTTTTTCTTCTTCTTCTCTCTCCTGGTTTTGTTTTTCTGTAGCAGCAAGACTGAAAGATGTGCAAATGGTTTGGAATCACTTCCCTTACCAAAAATAAAAGTTCTGATTCAAGTAGGGCTGGGAGACTCTGAGAAAGGAAAGAAACTTATGTCTCTTGCTGAGAGGAGACAGACCCACCTATCTAGAGCCAGACAAAAACTCGAAGAGCTGCCATGCTGCATTTAAGGTGGCCCATCTGGTGCTGGCACTGGTCTCTTGCAAGCACATGGACTGCATTGATTTCTCTCTTCCAAGAGAAGTGGGACCCATGCATTGGCATGGTGCTCCTGCGTCCTGGTTCTCATGTACCTGTATGTTTCACTGGTCTGCAAAGTGGACCAGCATGACCAAGAGAGGTGGTGGACATCCAAACTAACCCAGAGCTGGGGTGGAAAGATAGTCACCCTGGCAGTGGCTGCTGTGGCAGAATATCCCTTCAAGCAGGGAAGTGATTTGAAGCTGAATGTCCAAGGCACTGGGTGAGTGTTTTAACCAGTGAACTGTGAGAACTAATAAGCTCCCTGTCCAGGATGATTGTCCATGTGGATATGACCACACCTGAGTGATTGCGTCAATCAGACAGGAGAAGCTTTCCTAGGTAGAAATATCCCTGCAGATGGCAGAGATGAAGCAGGGCAGAAAGGACACAGATGCCTTTGCCTTCTACCCAGCAATATAGCAGTCAGCAGTGAAGGGTTTATTTCTTTGATTTTAAAGATGGAATATCATATAGGGGAAGTGACAAACATATTTTACACTTCTCCTTTGAAATTGCTAGTTTATTTCTAACAAAATCATTGCAACCCAGGCTAGCATTTTTTGAAGTACCTAGAAGTAGCCAGTAAAAATTTACATTTCCAGGTATTCTCTGAAACTCTATGTTTAATTTTCATTATGGATGATGGAAAAAGGTCCCAGGAATGACTGTAAGAAAAGAAAAAAGATGCCCTGAAATGAGCAGAGGAGAATGACTCTTCAGTGTTCAATGCAGTTACAGACCAAGAATAACTAATTTACACTGCTAGATCAATCTTCCTATGCTGATTGTATTCATCTACTCTTTTTGTTCTGAATAATAGAAAACATCACTCCAGACTCTGCAGAAAGTAGACTGAGACCAACAGCTCCAGTATCAGGGTCTGGGCTCCGATGGTCTGTAGAGCATTTGAGAGCGGGGTGATGGCCTCCTGTTCTGGCCCTCCTCACTTACAGTTGCTACCTCCTGTTAAATGCGGCTTATTGTGTATGTTACTTTGGGCCAGGACGGCTAGCAGAGCTGCTCCATCTTTGTTGGTGGGTGAGAGAGAACTCACCCTACCCTGTGCAAAGAGAAAGACAAGAGCTCATTGCTCTGAGCCGCCCATCACCACACGCAGTCCCTGAGCAGTAGAGCAGATGAAGGAGGCTTATGTCTCATGACTGACAGAAAATCCCGACTGAGGCTTTATCTGGAATTTGTACATCTGCAAAGGCCTTCCCTCTGCAGCTCAGTCTCTGGTGCCTGGCATACTTTGAGCTCACACGACGATCTTTCTCTCAGTTGGGATACTTACACTACTTCTTATTCAGTTGCCTATTTTTTCACATTTCATAAGAAATTAATTACCTTTGAAACCCCTTCCCTGCTTTGTAAGATCTGGTTGAAATTTATCCAATGGATTCAGAAACTACTATGTAGGGACAATTTAAAAACCCAAGGAGATACTTACGCTTCAATGTGAAATAACATATAATCCATTTGAGTTTAATTTATCCACAGCACTTAGAACTTTTTCCTGTATGTTACCTGATACAATTCTGAGAAAATTATTCCAGTCCTGTATGTCACCCCCTTTTTTTTTTTTGAAGTGCCTGAAGTACACAGCATCACAGTAGCTATTCCCTCCCAAGACCTGCCAGGAACTCCTCAACAGGCAGAACGGCAGCCTCTGCTCACAACCTCTTCAGTGTGACTGTGGAAGTGGAAAATGTGATTCAAATGAGAAACAAAAGGTCAGAAATCAGCAAATATGTGATTCTGATTGAATTTAAATATATGTGTGTGGATATTTAATCACTTAATTGTTACAGCTGTCTCTGAACTCCTGGGCATGGCCGTATAGGTAATGAGCAACTCAAGTGCAGTGATCTGCTTCAGGGACATCTTTGTCTTCTTTGTTTCCTCTCCATTGCTCTGTGTCTAAAACTTGGGCCTTATCTTGCTTATTCCACTGGCACGAGCAGTGATAAACATTGCACATACAGAAATACAGGCCTTGCTCTCCTGGATTCCTGTCAGTAGTGCCGACTTTGGTTTCCAGAATGCTGCTCCTTCCAAACTGGCATTTCACTCTGTTATGGACAGGCACTTTCTATCACAAGGTGGCCTGCAATCCTTTTTAATCTCCCTTCAGTGCATCCTTTTAGGTAGCAGGCCTAGGGGTACAGCTCAAATCAGCTTAGAGAGGCTTTTTATGCAGATTACACTCCCTCAGTTCCAAATCCCCATGCCTGGGGAAATGAGAGCCATTGCGCTGGGACCCAATGAGCTCCTGGCACAGTGCTTGCTGTGCAGCTGCAGCCTCGCGCCAGCAAGCAGGGAGGACACTGCAGACCCACCGCTCAGCATTAGCCCCATAAGAGATCCCTGCTCCCTTTTCTATACCTCTGATAGAAAAGTCTCCCAGTAACTGCAGTCTGAGATTAATAAGAATGACTAACTGGGGCAATATGGTGTTGTCAGCCCTCCTGTGTATTGCCCTTTTTGGAAAGCACCTGACCTTTAATATCTTTCTTCAAATTGTCTTTCACTGTACCATGGATTAATCCTAAGTAGATGTCCTTTTTCCACAAAGCGTGGCTTAGGACTTTCATGGGAGAATGAGGACATACTATCTGGTCCTAGAAGTCTAGAAACTTAGTTTTAGAGAGGAGATTCTACGTCATACTTCTTGGCAGGGAGACTGCAGGGCAGGTGTTATTAAGTATACAGATGACTTCTGAAGGAAGGTTGTCTGCAGTCAGTTGAATTCTAGTCACTAAATACAGATGTTGAGGCTTTAGGCTTTCACAGAGCATTTGCAAAATGTTCCAACATTTAAGTGCAGTTAGTAAATTAATTTCACTGTGGTTCAATTTGCAGTTTAATGGAGTCAAGGTTAGAATGGATTACAGCCATTTAGTCTGGCCTCCAGCTTTAACCACAGTGCAGAATGTTATTCACTGAATTTCACAAACATTTTAGGAATATCACTAGTATGCAAACAGCAGCCTATGGACTATCTCAACTCTTTTGCATTTGAATTTCAGAACTGGTGGCCTGAGGGACAAATAGCTTAAATACTTGTTTTCACAATTTAACTTCCAGTCTTATTTGGTTTTACGATGCCTGGCAATCAAGATCTTTCATGAATGTGCAGTTATGGAAAAACTCTGATGCAGTCAAAGGAAGAGCCTGTAACATACACATTGTTTCCCCCACCTGCAAAAAGCTCCGTTTTTTTGGACTGAGAAAGTTAATTCATTTTAAAGATGTTACAGGAGAAACGTGTGTGTCTACACTCCAGAGCCTGCCTACCTTTAAAATAATGCCCTCCATGACTAATGACAGTGGAGTTTCCAGCAGCCCCATTTTAGAGCAGGCAGGGAACAAGCCCAGACAGCCCTCAGCCAGCTGTCCTGAGCCAACATCCGTGCCGCCACAGCTATGGGATCATCCATGCACGAGGGACGTCTGGTTCAGCTCCACCTGTGGCAGAAGGCACTTCTCCTCCTCCTGCTGGAAATCTCCCTTGCGAACCATCTGTATGATGAGAGGCACAATCCTGTGTAATCCTTGCCGCTCAGAGCTCTGATGATGGTCGTGGTGGGCTGTGGCCAGGAGCTCATGTCCCTGCTTCCAAGGGATTGCTGTTACTTGTGGCAGACTTTTCCAGAAATCTCTAAATATCGGTGCAGCTCAGTTCACAGCTCATGACTTGCCCCTGTTTATTTGGTTGCATGTTCTCAAGTAGCCTTTGTTTGCATTATTATCTGGAGCAGTGTGATATGACTGTCCTACTTTGCCTCCTGTAAAAATAGCACAGAAATAAGGTTTGATCTCTTTCCAGCCACAGAGATAATTGTGAGCTGTTTGCATCCAAGATCTGCCTGGTAGGTTGTTACAGCTATTTTAAAATAATTCCTTTAAAGTTCTTTTTTTTTTTCTTTTTTGATGGGGTCACTGAGATTGGTGGTAAATCTTGATACACCTGTCAAAATACTTTTTTTCACTGAGAGAACATCTTGTATTACATGTCTCAGCGTTAGCATATTTTAATACATATCCCTTTCTTTTTCTAGTCTTTAAAATAGTTTTGAAGATACAGTTTTCAAATCTTTTATTGTACATCTTTTCATAGAAATGTCTTCATAACTGCTTCTTTCTTTCTTTTGAAATCAGATTTCCTTCTGATAGGATCAGATCTGAAATCATTTGTTATGTTCTTTGTATTTTTCATTTCTGAAGTCAGTCATTGCTTTTCATACTGTTTCTGGGGGATTTTTTGAGGCTTTTGTACTTCTTTCTATTCTTTTAACACTGATTCTCATGTTTGTCATACAATTTTATTTCTGGTGTCTTTATTCTCTGCTTTATGTGATCTTTTCTGTTGGTTCTTTCCTGCAAGTTTTCTGACTAAATTTCTTTAATTTCCAGTTGATGTACTTCACCTAAGTATTGCTGTCATGAAAGAAAACTGGAAGAAATATTATAGACTTTATGCTAGTTTAACTGTCTAATAAAGAGATAGAAGGAATGGGAAAAACAAGCTTCCTATAAATCTAATTAATAGATTTCTGAGTTGGCTGTTAGGAAGCCATGGAAGGGGAGCTAAATGCCAGAGCATGCAGCTCTGTTCAGTGTGCATCACAGTAAGCGAACAAGGATGTTATTAGCGCTGCAAGGAGGAGTTTCTGAGCAGCGCAGAGATGACCACTGCATCTCCCTGCCAACAGAGAACTCTGGGAGCACCATGTGCACAACCAGCCAGGTCATCTGGGGTTTGGATTGACAGCATCAAGGGCCAGGTTCAAATTTAAAGGAGCCTCTAAGAAAACACTGGCTGATATTCCCATGCAGAAACCTCAGCAAATTCAGCGACATTTTGGATGCCTCAATTTTCTCTCAAAGAGGTTGTTGCTTAACAAGGCACTTCATGATATGCTTCACTTTTTTTAACAGGAACACCTCTGAAACCTACCAAAACATGGTGTGTAAAATCTATCCATTCCCACCTGGCCCACAGGGCCCTCTTTCCACCTGACATCACCCAAAAATGCCTCCTTTCAGGGTTGCTTCTCCCTGGGATCTTCTTGGAGAGGGTGGTCTCAGCCCCCAGGACAAGAGTACAAATAGGAAGACAAGAACAGGAAGAATCCTCTGAAAATTTTAAAGCAAAGACACTGAAATGACCACAGTTTGTTTACAGCAGCAAAACCAGGTAGGGGAATGAGGTTTGTAAAAACCTCAGCAGTGATCACGATGACGGGATCTTATGAACTTCTCTCCTCCATTCCTCAGAGCAAGAGTGTGGGAGCTTTCAGTGCTGCCAAAGAGCAACAGACTCCAAAACAGCAAAAAAATCCTGTTTTTCTTCTCGGCAATCAAATGTGGAACTCAGTGTCATGGAGAGGCCTTTAGCCCAGGAGTGTAATATTGAAAAATGGGATAGGTCTGTTATATGATTATAGGTGATAATTGGTGTAACTAACAAAATGAAATCTGTGAAGGCAGCTTAAAACCTTAAGGTTAGGGCTGAGAGCGGAAAGGATCACTTTAAAGACCTATATCCCTGGGGGGGGGGGGGGGGGGAGTTGTACCATCTTCTGTAACAGCTGATGCTGGACTCCGTCTGGTAGAAGATTTTAGACCTAGAGGGTCCTGGTGCTCTGAAGTAGTGCAGTAATCCTTGTTTTTCTTCAGTGACACTTCCTCTTACTGTGGACCTAAACTCTGGGCTGTGCATAGCTGGTGGAGGACCAATGACATGTTCTTAACCATCCCCAAGAAATGAACCCCTAGGAAACAGCAGCCACGACGTGAGTGATGCCTCCAGAGAGCTGATGGTCACCCACTGTGCTGCCCATGGAGCAGACTTGGGGCTTACTTTTAATGGAAAAGTAATGTATTTCACAAACATAAGTGACTTCCAAAGAAGAACAGCATCTAGCTGTGGATCCAGCCAAGCCTTGTTGGGGACATAAATTAGCAGTTGCTCTCGAAGGTGGATCTCCTTAAGGAGAAGAAATGAAGTTATTTCTATCAGATTCTGGCTGTCAGTGGAAGGTGATGTATGGCATATTCTGAAGTCTGGGTAGAGGTGCATCTTTTCACTGTCTTTCCACAAGAATTCAAAAGGGTGTTGTTATATAGCAGGGTGAAAATTCAGGGACGGTAATATAGCAGCTGAACACTGATGTAAAAAATTAACTAGCAATTTAGAAAAACATATCCAGATACTGAAAAAGGCTGGAATGAATTGTTTTCAGCTGCTGTTTTTTACATTTCTCACGCTCTTCTTGTTTCTTCAATTTCTTATGTCCCACGCTGTTCTCACTGTATCTGTTCTTGATGCTACTGCACTGCCACGGCTAGTTTCCCACTCTGCTGGGGGTGGAGAGCAGCAGCCAAGGATTCAAGGAGGGACTCTCTCAAGGCATTTCTGCTGCTTCTATTTAACTAATAGAATCGGTTTTTAACATTGCTGTTGAGGTCTAACTGAGGGCTCTGGCAATGGTGTGCGGTGCATATACCCATGATCCCAAATGAGAAGTGAGACTCTGCTGCAACGATCTTCCAGCCAGAGTAGGGCAGGTAGCAAGCAGGAGAGATATCAGAAAACCATGAGACATTGCTAATAAAATTAGCAACAGTCCGAGCTGCCAGCGTGTGGCAGAGGGCTTTGCAACATCACGGCCGAACTGAGGGCTAAGGCAAGAGGAGACGGTCTTTGCAGGTCTGCTTCTTCCTTGGAAGCAGTGGAGGAAGCATCCGGCTGCTCCCACCGGGTTTGGGGTGGGCCATACATGCGAGGCAGGCTGGGGACAGCACCACCTCCTGCCAGTGGCCTGAGAGGTGCAAAGGCGAGCTCACAGTGAGGCTACAGCCTGGGGGATTCCCAGGAAGGACATGAATCCAGGACTGCCTTGTCTGCATGCCACCTCCGGAGCAGCAAGGAAAAAGAGCAATTTCCTGGGCCCTCCTGTGGTGTCACTGCCCTCCTTACTCTAAAGACAGCCAAGAAAGATGTGCAACTTTTTTCCTTTTTTCCACAGTATTCAGCTTTCCCTTGGAAGGGGTTAGCAAAGCCAGGCCTCACCACAGCCTCCCCAGAGCCTCCCTAGCTCAAAGGTTGCTAATTTTGAATGATTTACCCCCCTCCGTCTGTAGGAAGGGGGAAATCCCCATGTGCCCAACAGTAAAATGGAGTAGTTATCTGACCTTTTAAAAGGAATGTTTTCTGTGTAAGGAAACAGAGCTAGCCAGAGAGAAATTGTTCTGCAAAGAGCAGGAATATCATGAGGCCTTTTCTCCATTTCTAAGAATCACTGTTACAGAATCACAGAATCGCTGAGGTTGGAAGGGACCTCTGGAGATCACCTAGTCCAACCCCCCTGCTCAAGCAGGGTCACCTAGAGCACGTTGCACAGGATCTCATCCAGGCAGGTTTTGAATATCTCCAGAGAAGGAGACTCCACAACCTCTCTGGGCAACCTGTGCCAGTGCGCTGTCACCCTCACAGTGAAGAAGTTTTTCCTCATGTTCAAGTATTACCAAGTAATAACTTGCTATTGATCGGGCACAGCCTAGATCCATTTCTTACTTTTTCATTTATGAGCCTGTTTTAAGAGCCTTATAACTCAGCTGTTCAGGGCAGAATAAAGGAGAAAATCACAGGAACGTGTAACATTCAGGGAGTTCCGCTGAAAGACACCACTTGCAAGAGGTCTCACTCACTCTCTCAGCTCCAGGTACCTTGGGGAGTCCAGCCTAGCCCTAACTATGGTCATATCAAAAAAGCAAGAATAAATGTTGCATTTGACAAGTTCAAGAGAGTAGATGTTCTTCTTCTGCGACCTTTCCATTTGCTCTATATGTGCTGGGGATACAAGTGAGATGTCAGGGAGAGGGATGTCGGCAGCAGCAGCGAGCGTGAGAACGAGCACGGGGCTGCATGTGCTGGGCAGCGTCTCTGCATTCACGTCCAGCCACTGGGATGGGCTAGACCCACAGCATTTACATCAATTCAGCTGTATGCATTGAAACAATTACTAGCACAGCACAACTCTTAATATGCGTGAAGACGCATGGAATTTATTCTCTCTCCTGTACAGAGTTAAACTAGCGTAAAAATGATTATATTGGCACAAGTGTATCCACCAGCACGCTCCCAAGCTAATCATGTTTAAACTTCACGTGCATCATTCAGGCAATACAGCCTTGCAGCTCAGCAGCCCAATCTGTCCAAACTTCTTGGAAATAAATCCCTGCTGCCACCACCCGGCTCCTGGCTCTCCGGTTCAGCCATGGCCATCACACGTGCAGGCTCCAGCTCCCCATTGCTCCCCAGACTGTTGGACATGCCCAGGTGCAAACATCTGTTTGCCCCTGCCTAACATGCCAGCATGGTGCCTGCGTGCCGGAGGGCTGCTCCCAGTTACGTGCAGTCACTGCAGGAATGACTGGGAGCATCCCTCCTCCTCGGCTCACCTATGAACACCCCGCTGGACCGGCGGGCTCCAGCTCTTCTGGGGCTAAAGATACGGGGCAAAGTGGAGCATCCCTGGGCACGCACACACACAAGCTCACTGTCAGGAGTGACAAACTGCTTGTAGGGTCACAGAGACGCCACTTCTGAAAACAAACCCTGAAATATCAGCACAAGAAAGCTACAAGGTGTCTAGAAATCCAGCACGCTGCAGTAAGAGTCAAAAGCATGACCTAGCAGGAGAGATTTGAAGGCTGCTTACTTTCGAGGAGAGAAGATCAACAGCAGACATGGCTGCAGCTTTCAAATGAGTAACAAATTCCTGCACAAGGGCTAGAGCAAAAAGCAGTGGGTTTAGCTTGAGGCAAGCGAGCAACAAAGTTATATGGTAGAACAAATCTCTGACAGCAGGAGACTGAAGCCCAGGGAAAGGTGCAGTTTCTACCACTGAAGGTCTTTAAGAACAGGGTAGAGATATGTCAGGTATAACACAGTACAGCTGCTCATGCCCTGGGGCTGGAGGGGTTGGACTGCTTCCAGCCTCCTTCTCAGTGATGCCTTGAAACAAAGAGATTTTGCCATCTGCTCCAGTGAGAGAAAAAAAATCAACATGACTTCACAGAAAAGACAATGAAAAAGCAAACTTGCTATAGGCTCATTCTGAAAATTGGAGTCCCAGATCTCAAAAGAAAAGTGATTCCTGAAACGCCCGCCCTGCTCAAGCACATTATAGGATCAGACTGTTCCCTGACATACAGATCTCATTTTAACATTAAGGAAGCAGGAAAGGCAGTGTCTTGCTTTTTCAGAAGGTCAGGTTTGGGCTCAGGCTGGGCTGTGAATAGCCAGGATGGGACAGAGAGGGATGGAAGGAGAGAAAAGTATGTAACTAGTCAGAGTGGACTCCAGTGAGACCAAAAAAAAAAAAAAAGGATTCTATAAAATCATAAGATGTAACTTATTTCTTCAGGAGACAATTTAATGTTTGTTTTCTTCCTTTGCACGTCTGCTGCCTCATTGCATTAATTGTAAGTAACAGCAAAAAATAAAAAGAAAAAAGTAACAAAACAAAGTACAAAAGCTTTGTAAAGCCTTGAAGGGGTGGCACAGGCCCCAGCCATGCCCAATGTCTCTACGATTTATTCCTTCAGGTGTTCCAGTGCCCAAGCTAACAGGCAGAGAAACACACGCTAAGTCCTGCCAATTGCTCACTGCAGGGTTGCCTCTTCACTTTCAAGAGTCCAAGATTTCAACCAAAATTTAATTTTAACACTGTGGTTTCAGCTGAGAGGCTTCTGAAGCTAGCAGCCTAAAGCCAAAATTGTCCATGGTCTCTCTGTCCTAACTTTTTGCTGCATCCTGCTTAGCATAATGATTTACTGAACTGCAGCTGGCATGAGGCCCTAACCATGCTCTCAGCTACATCAGTGCCCAGAAAAACAAATACTGGCAGAAAACAGATTTGCTGGAGGAGAAGGAAGCTGGGCGATAAGTTAGAAAGGCAGGGGCCACTCCCCAGGCTGGAGCCCTGGAGGTATTCAACTTGTAAGGTTGCTACAGGGCTGAAATGCCAGCCAGAGAAGACCGTGAAGACTTGCAGGTCCTCTGCACTTGCCTTGCTTCCAGGATTCACTGCAGGAGGGGACATTCACTAATCTTTCTATCTATATTGTACCTGAAAGCCTTTCATATAAAACGTCAAAAGCCTTCACCTTCCCCTCACAAGATTTTGGCTTTTCTGCTTTCACAGAGTTCAGAGACTCTCTTTTAAGGAAGGATTTTCTCTTGGGGAAAATATTGTGGGAAGGAATGCAGGGAACGCAGTCGTGCAGTTTTTTGTTTGCTTGTTTGTTTGTTTTAAACAAATCTTCCCATGCTTGGAGTACGCTTGCAAAGCCCCTGTGTTGGGAGAGCAGTTTGTGGCTTGGTTCAAGCACCCGTAGCCACTTGCAGAGAACTGCACTGTTCTGCTATGCAACCACTCTCCACCTCCCAGGGGAGGGAGCCCAGGGTGTCCCTTTGGCAAACCCTGGCATTTCCTGCACAGCAAATGATTTGCCTGGGCTGTATTATTAAAATAATAGTAGTAACAGTGCCATGTGTTGGCTGTGAGCTAGCACAGCTACTCGTTAGGTCACCTGTGAACATGCTTCACTTCATTTGTAAGAGTGCTGGTGAGGAGCAGCTTGAAAATAGGGGGAAAGCAGTATAAATTTCACAGAAAAAAAACTTCGTTAGTCTAAAACTCCTTTGCAGGCATGAAAGCAAGCCAATTAGCCATAAATCCAGCCAAGCACTGTGGCTGACAATTGCTCCCCTCTCTGCATTTCAGGTGAGCTAACACAGACTATGAGAAGCTCAGTGACCTTCACTGCATCCTGCAGACAACCTGCAGGACCTCCTTGGCTTTCTGACACTCACCTGTCTGCCCCCAGCCCTCTCTGCATGGGGAAATTCAGATCCCTGAGGCCTCTCTTCCTCCTCAGCCCCATCCTAGCTGCAGCGAATCCAGATGCTGCCGGACAGCTGAGTAGGGCTAGCTGCAGCCCTCAGCTGATTCCCCAATTTCTTCACCCCCCCAAGCTCCCTCTCCCCCATGTGTCTCAGCAGCCTGCAGTGCTGGTAGCACCCCTTTGCTCTGCCAGGGAGCTGTGAGCTCTCAAGGTCAGGAACAGGCTTTTTCTCATGTTCTGAAAAGACCCTCATCTTCCCCTCAGTCCCTGAGGACTGTTGTCAAAGTGTGACAATCATTACAGGTGGGGACGTGGGGTCCACAGGCCTCGGACAAGAGTTCTTCGACCTGCTACAGACCAGCTTCTCAAAGACCCCCAGACTGGGCCTCTTGCCTCTAAGCAAGGGGCCAAGGCAAATTCCAGCACTTTGTAGAGAATTTCTAGACCTTCTCAATGCAGAGAGAAGTTGAAAACATTACGGAGTCCCCTACAAACTGAATCTCTGAATTTTTGAGCCCAGTTCCCTGATGCAAAGCCGATCCCATGGGAATGCTCCTAACACACCTCCAGCAGAGAGCAAGGGCACACCTCCCACCCAAGGAAGACCTACAAAGCCTTCAGCAGCTCCCCCAAGTATGTAGCTACAGCATACTCCAGTATTGACCATATAATACAAAAAAACACCAAGTTACGTTTCAGGCCGTATCTCATTGCAGAGTGCAGCAGAGTGTGTTGAGCTATTGGGAAATGCATGTCAGCAAGCCTGCTCCATCACCACCAAATGGAAGACTTAGACCTCCATGGCCAACACAGTTCTTGGCTCCCAGCCATAAGCTGGTAATTGCTACTGGGTTTGTTAGCTTCTTTGTAAATAAACAGGAAGCCCAAATACATGGCACTATACTCTCAAATTATGGCAGCAATGAACTGAGAGTGCTGTGCTTTATCGTTAGCTTTGTCTTCATTGGCAAAAGGAAGAAAATCCCAGGCCCTTTTGTACAAAGCTGTGCAAGCATCAGTGTTGCACAGCACATCCCTGGGGTAGGAGAATCTGCAGATGGTATAAATCAGGCACGGCAGGACGTCAGGCAGGCAGGAGCAGGATGGAGCCAAGCGCTCCCTACTTCTGCAAGACTAGGATTTCTGCTCAGCTGCATAACACAAATTCCCCAAAACTTTGGCTGGCTCACACAGATTGGGAAACTGGTGTGGACTCCACAAACCAGATCAACAGTGACTCTAGCACCTCCAGCCCTGTGCTCACGGACTCCTTCAGGCACCTGCAGCATTTGATCCCCCAATGCAGAAGCTGCCTTTGTTTTGCTTATTGGTTGAAGTAAAAAATTCCATTCCAAATATTAAGCTTCAACAACAAAAAAAAATGTATAGCCCCTGCCTTGCCCAAAAGCATTCCCAGAAATTCCCCTTGAAAAAAAGACAATAACAGTAATATTTCCATGTAGATAGACATAGATGGCCTTTCTGCCTTCTACCTTTCTCCCTCCTTTCTACCTGTCAGGCTGGACTCATCTGTATCACTCCCAGGGGCCAAAAGCCCCCCTAGGGGCCCTGCTGAGCACATAGTTGGTTACTGTTCTATGCTGCCACCAAAAAGGCTACTGTCAGGTGAAATGGGTGCTAAATCAACAATAACCAGTATCCTTTGTAAAATCAGATTGGAAGGGATCTCAGGGGGTCATTTGGTTCAACTTTCTGCATAACTTCTGCCCTCTTTCACATGCTCCTGTGGTCAGCGAAGACTTTCATTCATGGCCGTGTATCTCATACGCTGATGATTTGCCTTTTGCTGCAGAAGAGACCTCCTTCTCCTCATTATTCAGACTAAAAGTATGTGCATGGACTGTGACGGAGGCTCCCTCCCTGATTGGTTTAAAGTCTGCCTGTGTGTTAGAAATTCTGACAATTTTGAGCCTTCTCCTGCCACCTCTTATTGAAGACAACGTCCCATTTCTCTGCAAATGCCACCTTTGTACTGTTAGCACATGACTCCAGCCTTCTGCAGACGTCTTCTTTGCCAGGCTCAAGGCTGTGAGGGTTCAGCGTTACCTTCTCTTCCCAGACATTGGCATTTGTCTTGTCCCTCCTCACTATCAGCTCCCACAGGTAAGCCCCCAGCACCTCTGTCCATTGCTCCTGTAGCCAGAGCCCAGTTATACCAGGAAGGCAGCTTATGCTGTTGTAGGTTGTAGCTTAATTTTAAGAAATTTATGCTTTTGGCCTCTGCACTGCCACGTGGCTATGAAGTGAAAATGACCTTTGCAGGGTTGTAAACTTAACTGACTAATCGCTTCATGGGGAAAGTGCCCCTGGCAGGGGGGCTGGCTGGTTCTTGGATGGAGCGTCAGCCCACCATGTCAACATATAGGCTGAAGTTCAGCAGCTACTGAGTCCTTCCTCTCTTCCTGCAGCACAAGAATCTGTTTGCCTCGCATTCATCGGTTGTTTTCCTGGTCTCAGCATAGAGATGGGAGCAGCTGTATCTTTCCTACCTTTAGCAGGACTGATTTTTCCAGCAAGGACTCCAGTCGACTCAGACATGCTCTACTCACAGTAACACTCCTTCCCTTCCAAGGCCTCAGTATTCACTCCCTTGCCTCCCAACCTCCTTTCTCAGAGATTCCTCAGGTCTCAACTCTTTGGGGGTCCCTAACCTAAAGTCTATATAGGATTGACTCCATGAGTATGGCCTTGGGTCTCCACTGTGATTGAAGCTGGCTCACTCCTCCAGACACTCCCCTGCCCCATGGTGCAGCACACCCAAACAGCAGTCCCACTCCCACAGCCCTGACAGGAGCTTTAGCAGGAGGACAACCAAGCCCCAGAATGAGGGGAGAGATCCCATGCTACCAAAAGCACCGTGCTCACAGCAAGGAACCACACAGGCAACACAACTGCACTGGGATGGACAAGCAGGAGGGGTTCAGATACCAGGTCCCACTTGTCCTTGCTGGGCTTCCCCACCTGCCTGCAGCCACCCCTCTACAGAGCAGGGAACCACTCCAGCAACCTGCAAGCCCTCAGGAGCACTCACCCAAAGCCCTGCCAGCTGCTCCTCCACTCTGCTAAGCTAGGCATCAGATGAGGCATTACATGGGCCTCCATCCTCACTGCTCTCCATCCTCACTGCTCTCCTTCTCTGGCTGCTCACCTGCTTCCACTCACCCAGCACCAGTGCCAGCTCAGCACCAGGTTCCATCTTATTAGGACTCACTTGGCTTAGTCTCCCTATCACTGCCTTCCTTCAGCTGTCTCCTCAAAGCTTAACATCCACTCAGCTATTATCAACATTTAACAGCACACAGCTGCTTGCACACCCATGGGATGCTATTATATGGCAGGCTGCTGCATCCTCCCTGAGTGAGATAAGCTTGTCAACCTTTTCAGGTTTAACATTCCTTAGATCAGTCTCCAGATCTGGTGAGTTGTTCAGGAGCATCTATGCTGCCTGGAAAGTCACCATATTAAGCAGCATACTGGGAGCAGTTATCACTATACTTGGCTTTTTGTTTGACAGTGATGAGTAAATGAGATGTTTAGTGATTTCTCCATGTTTTAGTTTACAGTTGAGAGAAATGGCTCTGTTGAAAGCTATCTCAGCTCCTGCACTTCACTATTTGTTTAGATAATGGGAGAGGAAAAGAGAAAATTGCTTTGAGGTTGGGAATTAAATTCTCTTTTCTGTTTATTCCCCCTTGAAAAAAAGAGCAGCAGCATTTTGGCTTTTGGCAGATCCCTGTATCTTTTAGCTAAGGGTGAAATGTGGGACACTCATAGCTGGTCATCAGAGGGGCTACTCGGAAATACCCTGAATGATTCCAGCTAAGTCTACCAGAGTCCCTGTCAGAACTGTTGAGTGATAGGCCCTCTAGCATGGATAATTTTTTTTTTTTATAGCAAGGAAAGGGAGAGTAAGGAAACCTGACTGTGGTGCTGCACATGGGGCCTGATGAACCCTGCAAAGCCACTGTTCACTGGAGTACAAATCTCGACTTGTCCTCCATAGCTGGACCTCACCAAGGCATCACAGCACAAACTGCTCTGCAAAAGGTGTCCTAGTTCACACTAGAATTCATTAAAAATAAGTATATAAAGTTTCTAGTCCTCAGAAGTGTGGAAAAATGTCTCCATCTGAGGTCGTTTGACATTTTTAGTCGCTAGTCAACCCTTTTCTATTTTTCATTTTCCTTTCACTTATTTCTCTTTTGAGTTTGGCCAGATATTAAAGTCAAAAATGTCTTTGAAAGAGCAAGACAGAAAAGCTGCCTTTGAAAACCTCAAAGGGGAAAAACTTAAAAATGCTCAAAGTATTTTATGGGGAGTGGGAGTTAAACTCTCTTTTCTCATTTGAAAGCTATTCACTCAACCCCACTTTGAGTTTCCAAGTCATTTTACTCCCCCAGAAACAGTGTTTGGGGGCAAATACCCTGTTTACTGGGACACTTCACCAGCCCTTGTTTTACAGTCAACCAAGGATCAGACTTTGCCAATGTAGGAGGCACGTGTGTGCCTCAACCAGAGACCAGGAGCTCTGTGGTGGCTGAGGGCAAGGACCCGGTACACTGAACTTGCTGCATGCTGTGAGCGCTCCTGGGATTAGTGCAATTAGTCCTTTTTTTCCAGAAGAGTTTGGCAGGCGGTGTTCTCACAGACAGGAGCAGACCTATTCTGAGAGTTTGTCCCTGACTGTGAATGATGCAGCTTCTTAAACTCCAGCCCTCATCCATGCAGCCCCCTAGAGGGTTTATTGTCCTCAACTTTGGCTTTTTGACATGGAAGAAGATCTCAAGGAGAGAAGGACTCAGATGCTTCTGTTATTGGACACCAGCACCATCTGGCCCCTGTCCTTACTTGGTTTACATTAAAGACTAGAAAGCTTTTATTAAGCGGAAAGAAAGAAAAAAGTGATATGTCTTTCCTACTGTTTGCTGGTAATTAAGTTTGCCACAATCTCGACAGAGCTGGAAACAATGGAGGGAATCAGAAAAAAAAGACAGAGGGAGGGAAAATATAATAAGAGTCTCTCCAGAGCTGTTTCCTTCTGATTCCATTACCAAAGAAAATGAATAAAAGAAATAATTATATCTCCATAGTGTTTGCTTCCCCAGTTCCACTACAGATGTAGATTAAGCCTAAAAATTTCTTTTTTTTTTTAAGCTCAGGTAATGTCATTCCAATATTTACTGGGCTGCATGCCAGCTCCTGGGTTTTATATCAATTCAAATCTAGTCTCTCACTTTATCATTCTCTCTCTGTTCTTTTGTCTTAGTTTATTTCATTTGTTTAACCTGGAGAGGGAAAAATCATTCTAGCTCAGCAGTACAATGTCTCGGGTGCCAAGCTGAAGGGCATCTCAGCAGAAGAACCTGCCCATCTGTATTCTCCTGCAGCTAAAAGCGATTCTTAAGAGTTCATTTTCATTTTTTAGTGACTGTTCACCGCAGACCAGACTGCACGGTAAAGCCAAAACCACTTAAGGCTGATTGATTGCTGCTACATGAGCTAACCTTGCTGCTTATCCTCCTGGATCCCCTCTGGCCACCTATGTCTCAAAACACATATCACAGAATCACAGAGGTTGGAAGGGACCTTTAGCGATCATCCAGTCCAACCCTGCTGCTCAAGCAGGGTCACCTACAGCACGTTGCCCAGGACCCTGCACAGACAGCTGTTGAATATCTCCAAGGAGGAAGACTCCACAGCTTCTCTGGGCAACCTCTTCCAGCGCTCAGCCACCCTCACAGCAAAGAAGTTTTTCCTCATGTTCAGACAGAACTTCCTGTGTTTCAGTTCGTGCCCATTGCCTCTTGTCCTGTCACTGGGCACCACTGAAAAGAGTCTGGCCCCATCCTCTCTACACCCTCCCTGCAGATAGTTAAACACATTGAAAAGACTGCTCCTCAGTCTTGTCTTCAGTCCAGGCTGAAGAGTTCCAGCACTCTCAGCCTTTCCTCATATGAGAGATGCTCCAGTCCCCTAATCATCTTAGTAGCCCTTCACTGGACTTGTTCCAGTAGCTCCATGTCTCTCTTCTATTGGGGAGCCCAGAACTGGACACAGCACGCCAGATGTGGCCTAACCAGGGCTGAGCAGAGGGGAGGGATCACTTCCCTTGACCTGCTGGCAACACTGTTCCTAATGCACCCCAGAATACCATTGGCCTTCTTGGCCACAAGGGCTCATTGCTGGCTCATGGTCAACTTGGTGTCCACCAGCACTCCCAGGTCCTTCTCCACAGAGCTGCTTTCCAGCAGGTCAGCCCACAACCTGGACTGGTGCATGGGGTTAATCCTGCCTAGGTGCAGGACCCTGCACTTCCCTTTGTTGAACTTCATGCAGTCCCCTCTGCCCATCTCTCCAGGCTGTCAAGGTCCCTCCGAATGGCAGCACAGCCCTCTGGCATATCAGCGACTCCTCCCAGTTTTGTATCATCAGCAAACTTGCTGAGGGTGCACTCTGTCCCTTCATCCAGGTCATTGATGAAGAAGTTGAATAAGACTGAACCCCGCATTGACCCCTGGGTGACACCGCTAGCTACAGGCCTCCAACTAGTCTTTGCACCACTGATCACAACCCTCTGAGCTCTGCCATTCAGCCAGTCCTTAATCCACCTCTCTGTCTGCTCATCTAGCCAGTACTTCATCAGCTTGCCTATGAGGATGTCATGGGAGACAGTGCTGAAAGCAAATAATATGGTCAGACAGTCCTTTAAGCTCACGTGTGACCTAGCAAAGAAAATCTTAGCACAGTGCTGACGAAGCAGCTGCAAGGCCCACAGATGTACTGCCCCATACTGCAGATTGCTCTGCATCCCTGCCTTCACTCTCTAAGACCCAGGAACGGTGATCCTCCGTGTCTGAGCCCAGCCGCCGACGTCCTGAAAGCCCCAGCATGCTGCCAGGGAGTTATTTGCACTTCACTACTGCCAAGGACCCCCTCCTTGCCAAATATCCCACCTACGCCAAGCTGATGGAGACCAAGATGTCTGCAGATCTTCCTTGTCAGGAACAGGGTTTCCTCTGGGATCAGACATAGCATGCAAGGACACAGGCAAAGCTGGGGGTGCAGATGGCACTGCTTCGGAGGATGGTGGCAGAGCCACACAAAGCTAAAACGAGGGGTGGAGGGCTCCATCTGTGCAGTGTCCAGCATGCGTGAAAAGGGCACTCTTGATGGCAAAGGGATGTACTGCACAATGGTACTTCCTCCAGTGGAGAGGCAGTTTCAAAACTGGAAAGGCACTTTCCCAGAGAGAAGAACAATCTTCTTAATGGAAAGATTTTTAAAATAAAAATATGATCATGGGAAAGTCATTGCAAGAAATCGCCCTGAGCAATTCTGTCTTTGACCCCAACTCTGCTCTGTCAGTGACCAGCTTTGGAGCTGTTGCTGGCCTCTGCATGTCCATGGAGCTTGTGACAAGCAGTTTTGTTCATTTTTTTTTATAGTTTCCTGGGTTGAATGATAATTATTTGCCCCTTCAGGGAAAATACTGTCCCTACCTAAATGTCCCTAGAGTTCAGGGGCAGCACAGGACAACTGCTGTGACATAAATCTTGTGCTTTCTCACCTCTCTCTGAACTGGTAAATCTATGAAGAATTCTAAAAGTGGAGTTTGCAGAGGGTCATGAGAATAGATTTATTTTGGAATATTTCCACTTATCATTACAATTGATCACCAGAACCCAAGGAAAAGGAATGCAGTTTATGAAAACATCAAGCAGGGAGTGTGACTGCAGGAACCTGACAAATGGGATGGCAAGATAGGGCGATGGTTTAGAATAATTCATTTTCATGCCAGCTCTGGTTTAAAAAAAAAAAAAAAAAAAAAAAGGAAGAGTGAGCATTATCCTTCCGAATGACAACCTCCAGAGCATAATCATGGCCCTCATCTGAAACCACACACTAGCTCCTCAGAACACTTTCAGAAGACAAGGCACCATATTTTTCAAACTCTGTCTCAGCATGATACTCAGATGAGTCTTTTTGCTGTGAAAAATAAGTGTGACTCTTTAAGGAGCTAAACTGCCATTTTTCAAGACCAGCCTCAACTCTGGACATGCACTTTTGAATGCACAGAATAATCCCACCTAGAGTTTTGCACTGAAGTCGATGGTAATGTGGGCTCAAACCTCTCCCTCTTTCCTTAAGGGGACTTCTGTCCCTCTCTACCATCTGCCATGAGAAGCAACAGGCTCATCTGGGCTGCATCTCTCTCTGCAATGTTAGCATCATTAATTTATAAGAGAAGCGGGGAGTGGTCTGCTTTCTAACTTGGTAGTTGAGACACAGACCTCAAAACAAGACACACTGAGATTGCAGTAGCTGCACCCATGAAGTATTTATAAATGACAGCCTGCTACAGGAGCATAACACTCTGCACCTGCCTCCAGCACCTGGACTAGGAAAGCAGGCAGAACAGAGCCTGGGTTTCCCCTCACTTAGTGAAGTGCCCTAACCTCTGAGTTACCTAGGAGGAAGAGGAGGACAGCTCCTCCCCTGACAGCCTGGTGATCCTCTCCTTTGTCTCCATTCATTATTAGACACTTGCAGGAAGAGCAGACTATTGAGTCAAATGGGACATTGTTCAAATGTTTGCTGAGGCAGTGAGAAAATACCTATTTTTTGGCAGTTTAGCAACTGAACCGTAAAGACAAACAAAATCCCTAATTTCAGTCCTGCCTCAACCTTTGCTGGAAGATCCTGAGACCCCTGAATACAGGCATTCAGGGAATGCTACGAGGTTTCTAGTTTTTGCCTGTCTGTAGGAAGGAGCTCAGTAGACATGGAGTTCCTAACCCCCAGCAATCTGGGGAAGGATGCCCCAGAGCCCTGGGACTCTTTATCAGTTTGCCATGAGAGACAGAAGGAAGCAGGAAGGTTTCTACTGAAGGCCTTCACACTGCAGACCTGCAAGGAATCAGATGGTTGGTTTCTCCTATTCTGCTTCCCAAAACCTTTGGTATCCCTCTATGTTCTCCACCCATTGACTGCATGTATGGCCAAACCTAAAATGCCTTGAAGCATTTGTGTCTGATTCAAGAACTGCAGAAGCACACAAGCATACTTCTCTGGGATCAGGTTTAGTTGGAAAGAGTGAGTTTCTGAAGTATCATTGTTCTCATGAGTCTCCTCATCTACCTGCCAGTGACCAAACTGGTTGGAGTCTTCTCCATGCACAGCAAGAACACCATTTCCACACATTTCAAGGACAACCAAAGCTCCCCAAGAGGGAAGAAGAATCAACACAACCATCTGTTTGAAATGGAACGTCTATTTACTTCCAGCCACACCTGGATACTCAAAGTTCACTAGCAGGAATAGAAAAAAAGTGTGTCTGTTCAAAGACAATTAAAGTAAATTAGAGACAGGACATTCAGTGTTAGTGTTTCCACAAGCAGGGTGTTTTGGTGGGCGAGTAACAGGAGGCACACAATGGGAATGTAGAGCAGGAACGACCGTGTGAAACAAGCCAGCAGCACAAAGCAGACTGACCAGGAATTTCACAGGCTTCTTGACCACCGCTATCTATGAGTAAGATCATAGCCAGTTTTGATCATGAGCTTTGTTAGTAATTCATAAGCAGAAAACACATTTGGGATTCTTCAGATAAATTACTCCTCATGAATAGTTCACTATCTCTGTCCAAAGCTGAGTGCTTTCTGAATATGCTCCTGTCTGTGAAGCTCCCGTTAGGCACACGTCCCTCTGTGTGTGCTGTTATTTTAAGTGGACCTACCAAAATCCTCTTCAATATTCCCTAGTGAGAAAGCCCTCGGCTGGAATCTGCAGAGGGAGGGAGCTGCCTGCTCCAAAAGGTAAAATTGAATTTGTGCTTAATAATTAAAACTTAAAATAACAGCTTGCCTGTGTGATCTGAACCATTAAATTATAGGGGTGAATCTAAATCTTTTTACATTGGGTTGAGTTTGCTTATGTGGAAATTTCCTGATGCATTCTCCCCTGGACTCATTTATGATGTAAAAAAGGTGAGTGGGCATCAGTTTTATGGCACTGATTAAAAATGTTTCTCTTCCCTGCCAGACTGCTAAAGAATTTATGATTATTTTTTTACTCCACTTGGCATAAACAACTTCCTCATCATTTGAGCTGTAACTCAGTTCTGAGACTCTTTTCAGAAAGACACTGTTGAAACTGCGGTGACTGTACAGCAACCAGCTCAAGCAAGGTCTTCAGGGCTGGGAGAAGGGGTCAGTGATACCCCCAGCATCTCTCTGGCAATCTTCTCAGGGGTCTATTCTTGGGCCCCAGCCATCAGACATGTAGTAGCCAAGCGAGTGCAATGGAATCACCGTGCCAATTGCACCCACACTACCATAAGACTCCTCCATGATAGGGAATTAAAGCAGAGGGTCTGAAATGTTGGACTTTATTGTTCAACACTCCAGCTCAAGCAGTAGCGACTGTACAACACAGGCAAACACGCACCTCTTAGACTGGCCCAGGAATCTCAGCACAAAGGGATGCTTTTGATAAAACAACTTTCTCATTGCTCATGTAGGCCAGCAGAAACACTGACCATGAGCTGTTCTTCCCAGATCCCAATCAAAGAGCTCTTTGTTAAATGTAAATAATTTAAAAGACATGAGCAAAACCTTTCTAGCTATTCACACACCCAAATCTTGCTGAAAAAATGTAGTAGGACTAATGAAATTGTAATGTACATACTAATTAATGTACATATTTTCTCAGTAAATTTTGCACGGCTATAAATGGCCAAATAAATAATGAATGCCATGGAATAATTTATGTGAGCTCTGTTTCTTACTTTACATGTTCTAATTACCAGTATGAACATATCCCAATGAATTATTGAAAACCACAGAATAAATAATATTAAAATTAATTTGTCACCCATAAGTACATGAGAAGCCAAGTCCAAATAAATATTTAATTCTACTAACATGTTGCATTCTAGTAATACTTGCCCAATAAATGAAAGCAGGAGAGGAAATGTTCCTTCTGGCCAACTTGATTAGGAGCCCCATTTCCATTAGGCTTTGTTTGTGGCTTCCAGTGTTGAAATTCAGCAAACAGAGCTATAAAGATGCTTTTCATTCATTGGACCTTCTTGGCATTAGAGGGAACTACAGGAAATTAGATTCCTTTATGAAGCACAGCATATAAAACCAACATAAGTCTTAAAACATCATAAGCAATACTTCACACTCTCACAGCATCTTGCAGCTGACAATTTCACAGTCACCTGTAGATTAATTAGTTAAACTTTACTATTTCCCTGTGGGGCTACATGTTATCATCCCACTTTTATACAGTGCATGAAAGGTCGGGGATGTTCTGGGGCCTCTCAACACAATTGTCACACAATATGAACTGTTTTTGCAGCTGTGACCAGAGATTAGAAACAACTGAAACAAACGGCTAGTTATTAATGTAACTGGTTGTTAGCATGCTTGATTGCTTGTTTCTCATATGCATGCAGAGCAATTGTGTGCATCTTATTAAAAAAAAAGAAAAACATACTCTACAGCTTTCTGAAAAGTGCTGCTGTGGTCTTTTGAAAAACTGCCATGGAAAAACTTGCCCAAGAAGAAACACTTGCAAACATTTAGTAGAAGCAGGAACTGAACACCTCCATCATGAGACACCAAGTGTATTTCCTGAATGGATGGATGCAACCACTCCCCTCCATCCCAGTGGGCACACTCCAGCAAGAGTGTACAGCTTACCTATTCGTTATCCACTTACTCTGTGTACCCTTATGTGCATTTCATCATTCAAATCCACTCCCTTTCCCTCTTTTAGCACACCCATGGTTAACATGATTGATGAACTGTGGTTCCACAAATGCTGGATTAATCAGGAAGAAGATTCATTCTACATCATGATGTTCATTTTGACATTGCCTTCAGCACAGTTCAGCTGGGAGACATCTCAGAGAGCGCTGCAAAGGGTCATTTCACCACGGGCAACACCAGTGCAACATGCTACAACCCTCCCTGCTCCAAGCAGATCATCTAGGCTGGACCTGGAGGGCTACCAGGTGGCCACTGGCAAGGAGACAGCTCTCAAGAGCACTGTTTTTTCTATCAGGCACTCATTAGTGACTAAATCATTTATTAAATTAATAGCACATGCGCAGAATGGAAGAATGGTTCTGTGCTATGCTTGGAAAGCCTGAGTTCAAGTCCTTGCTCTGCTGTAAGTGCTTCTGTGCATGTGACCTTGGGGGTTTAGGAACTTAACTCCCAGGGAAAGCCACAGGAGTTAGGTGCCTTAATACCTTTAAGGATCTAGCATTTAGGCTTAGGGAGGGGTTCCTCTGCTTTTTGCACACACAAATCCAGATTAAAGATAGTGGAAGAGCTCCGCTCCACCCCATCAACATGAGAAACAAACAAAATCCATAACAACCCCTGGTGTGTGGGAAGGGTAGTCAGCATGGCTTCACCAAGGGGAAATCATGCCTAACCAATCTGATAGCCTTCTATGATGGAATGACTGGCTGGGTAGATGAGGGGAGAGCAGTGGATGTTGTCTACCTAGACTTCAGCAAGGCTTTTGACACTGTCTCCCATAGCATCCTCATAGACAAGCTCAGGAAGTGTGGGTTAGATGAGTGGACAGGGAGGTGGATTGAGAACTGGCTGAATGGCAGAGCTCAGAGAGTTGTGATCAGTGGCACAGAGTCTAGTTGGAGGCCTGTAGCTAGCGGTGTCCCCCAGGGGTCAGTACTGGGTCCAGTCTTGTTCAACTTCTTCATCAATGACCTGGATGAAGGCACAGAGTGCACCCTCAGCAAGTTTGCTGACGATACCAAACTGGGAGGAGTGGCTGATACGCCAGAGGGCTGTGCTGCCATTCAAAGAGACTTGGACAGGCTGGAGAGGTGGGCAGAGAGGAACCTCATGAAGTTCAACAAAGGGAAGTGCAGGGTCCTGCACCTGGGGAGGAATAACCCCATGCACCAGTACAGGTTGGGGGTTGACCTGCTGGAAAGCAGCTCTGTGGAGAAGGACCTGGGAGTGCTGGTGGACACCAAGTTAAGCATGAGGCAGCAATGTGCCCTTGTGGCCAAGAAGGCCAATGGTATCCTGGGCTGCATCAGGAAGAGTGTTGCCAGCAGGTAAAGGGAGGTTATTCTCCCCCTCTACTCAGCCCTGGTGAGGCCACCTCTGGAGTACTGTGTGCAGTTCTGGGCTCCCCAGTCCAGGAGAGACATGGAGCTACTGGAAAGAGTCCAGCGGAGGGCTACGAAGGTGATTAGGGGACTGGAGCATCTCTCTTATGAGGAAAGGCTGAGAGAGCTGGGCCTGTTTAGCCTGGAGAAGAGAAGGCTGAGAGGAGATCTTATCAATGTGTACAAGTATCTGAAGGGAGGGTGTCGAGAGGATGGGACCAGACTCTTTTCAGTGGTGCCGAGCGACAGGACGCGAGGCAATGGGCACAAACTGAAACACAGACAGTTCCATCTGAACATGAGGAAAAACTTTTTCACTGTGAGGGTGACAGAGCACTGGAACAGGTTGCCCCGAGAGGTGGTGGAGTCTCCTTCTCTGGAGATATTCAAAACCTGCCTGGACGAGATCCTGTGCAACATGCTCTAGGTGACCCTGCTTGAGCAGGGGGGTTGGACTAGATGATCTCCAGAGGTCCCTTCCAACCTCAGCGATTCTGTGATTCTGTGATGAGGATAGGTAATATACACCTGAGCATGGCCCTGAACCCAGACAACGGAGGGGCATCCATGCGACTGCCCATGAAAAGACCTGCTGGTGGCCCAAAAGCTAACAGTGATTCTGTCACAGGTGAGAGGGTGTGGACAAAGCTGAGACATGCCATAAAGGTCTGTCTTTTCATGTCCTCCCAATGTGGGTTTGCAGGTCCCAGCCTGGACTACCAGAGCCCATGGGGAGGATGGCAGGGCAAGAGGCAGACACCCCATTCGTGCCTGGAGGCTGGACATCCCTCAGGGTACCTGTTGCGTGAAGATCATGTGCTGGGAGCCCCGGGAGTCTCCTCCAGATCTCCGTTGGCATCTTCAGCCAGAAAAGGAGTCTCTTCCTTTGAGCATTTGATCCAGTCTCAGGCAAGGAAGCTAAATAAAGTCTTCCTCCTCCCTGTTCACAGAACAATCCCATCCCTGAGGAGAAGCAATGCCACACAATGGAGGACCAGGAAGGCAAGTACTAAGTGAATAAGACAGACTGCAAAAACATTCTCAAATTATGTTTCTTCAAAATTATTTTCTGTGGCTGCAAAATGAGAATAACTATTTTTTCCTATTTTTGAGTTTTGGTTGGGATTCGTTTTCAAGTTTGCTTGAACTGTATCAAGCATTTTCATAGAGCATGCTTTTCATCCTTTTTAGAAAAACAAAGAAGGACTAATATTTGTCTTTTTCCTGTCATATCCCAAATTGATCAATTTTCCCACAGAGGGAGTATTCACTTTTGATTTTTTTTAAAAAGGCATTTCTATGGACATTCTCAATGAGCAGTTTTGACCAACTGTACAAATGAAAAATACCATATACTTGATGAAAGAATAGCAAACACAGAGTGGGCAACTCCATCCTACATAGACAGACAAAATATCCTTCAGACCGTTCAGTTCACAGACAGAGCTGTGAAAATTAGTTGCAGACTCTGCAGTTATTTGCAATTTGCAAATACACCGAAGGCAAAACTCATGAAAAAAGTTAGGAACAAATGCAAGAATTACTACAGTGGGAAAAAATCTCTCCTGTATCGAGCTGTGCCAAAACACAAAGTTATTGAACCCAGCCCATGCCCAGCATGGTCTAGTGTAACAGGAAGCTTTTGCTAGCCCATCTCATTGGGGCTGGACCAGCACTTCCCTGACGCACCAGTGGAAGCAGTAATTCCCACCAGCAGAGGCTGGGTCCCAGGGTAATAAGCACCCTCCTCAAGTTGTCTGTGTAGTACGCAGTTTTCAACATGAGCTATGTGCAATTCCACCCAAACATCATTTTCCTTGTCTCCACCTTTGGCACAGTGAGAAAAGCTGCTCACTGCTATTTAATGAACAGCCAAGCACGTGTTGGTCAGGCAGAGGTGTAGGACAGAGACCAGTATTAGCCAGGCTGAAATATAGTTAGAGCCAGAGCTGGGCTGGGTTGCTGGCCCAGGATGTCACATGGCCAGACATAACCATCTTCACCTGGCTCCACACAGAGCACAGCACGAGTCACTCCAGCCCGGCTAGCAGGCAAGATCCGAGTTTAACACCCTCCTAGCAATCTCAGCCAGAACAATCCCAAATGTTTAAATTTAAATACAAAATGCTCAGAATGGTAAGGTCAGTTGTTTCTTGCCACCTTTTATCCTGGTCACCCATAGAGGTTAAAGATAATGCAAAGATCATTAGCAGCAAACAAGGAAAGTAACACTACAGGTACCGCCTGAAACAGAGCAGCTGTTAGCTGAGACAGCAAGGCCATTTCAGTTTTTCAGAGACATACCATAGTCGCTAACATTCGTCTTTTTATGATAGTACAGGTGGTTGGTTCAGAAAGAAAGGACCATTGCTTCCCTCCCTTTTTCCAGGTGTCCACGTGCAGAGCTGGGCAAAACGCTCCCCTCCTAGTTGAGGATTGAGATTTGCTCTTGCTTTGTCCAGGTGCGAACAAGAGCAGAGAGGAAGAGGGACGGAGACCTGAGTCCTGGAGCACGGCAAAGCAGGAGAGCATCACCCTTGGCCACCATGTGTGTGGCCCAAGATTGTGCCATTTCCAGCAACCTCAAGGGCTGTCTTTGCTAGCAGAAGAGAAGCGAACCCAGAAGGAGGCTCCATGTCTCTCCTTTGTTCAGTTTCAGACAAAAAATAAAGTCAAATAAGAAAAGTCATCATTCTTGCCAAGCTTTCCTCCTGCACCCTGGCTAATCAAGTGACTATTTGCTGAATATTTAGCTAGCACATCTAATATGAACTTTGCTTTATAAATGATAAATCAAACAGCTTTTTTAAAGCTATACCTTGTCATAGTCTCCTCCAGTGCTTTCATGGGCAAGAATAATTGTTTAGTGCACACTGCATGTATAATGAATTTTCAGGCATACTTGTTTGATCTATAGCCTTGGAAATAAAAATCCCATTAGTCTAACAAGCTCACCAATTATTTCCTGAGATCACTGAGCCCATTTCAGTGAAGAAAGTTACATAAAATTGAAAGTGAATAGAGAACAGTGCAATATGTTGTTTTACAGAGTAAAACATTTTAAAATAGCATTTCATACCATGTTTGGGGAGTAGAAAGAGCAGAGAACTTAAGCCTGCTTTACCTAGGTGGATTTAAATAACTTACTGCTGGAAAGTGAGGGTGAAGAAAACAAAAATAAGGGAGAAGCTCATTTGTCCAAATTTAGGTATAAACAGCTCAGGTGTCTCTGTCCAAGCTAGTCACTCAGATTCCTTTTAAAATCCTCTGTGGTGAAAAATATACTCTTAAGGGACAGGTATTCTCACCTAATTCAGACAGCTAAATCTGGTGAGGTGAATCACACTCTAGAAGAACTTCTTTCTCTCTTGGCTCCAAGGGAAGCCTGTAAAACATGCACAGATGTAGCTGTCTGTACTGGAGAAGTGTGAAGCTGGATAACAGAATCTCCCCTCAGTGTCCAATCTAACCTAGTCACCCTGGGCTTGTAGAGGCAGCAAAGACAATGTCTCCCGAGAGCCTGCCAGCCTTTGTCTTCAGGTACCAACCTCCAAATTAGATGGACTGCCCTCCAGGGCAACCACCTTTCTCCACTGCCTCTGCAAAAAGCCTAAAATATTAGCTACAATGAGATGCTTAAACTTCAGATGGTCGATGCTGGTGAGCTCAGTCCACCAAGCATCAGAGGGATTAGTTAGCTTAGGGCAATGAAAGGGCCCAGTCTGAGGGAAAGATTCCCATTGAATCCAGTTAGTTTGAAGTTTGGAATGAGCTATTACTGGGCATAGGCACAATACAAGATTGGTTTGACGGCCTATGTCAAACACAGTGGCATCATTAAAAATGCTCAACAGAAAGTCATTTGCTTATATTACTGTTGGGAGGTTAACAAGGATTAAATCCAAATATTGTTCCTACATACACTTCCATAGCTCATAGATGAATACACTGAGGAAGGCAGTAGAAAAGAGGCCTAAACTCTGCTGCTTCTCTGAGGGGAGAGATGGCTCCAGGGCTTTTGTCAGGCCTTTCTCTGCCACTCAAAATACTCAAAAGAAGGGAGCCACCAGACTGTCTCTAAATAAAGGAAGTCAGAGCACAACTTGACTAATTCTTGTCTGCTCTTCAAGGCTGTTAGGAGCTGCTTTTTATGTGATTTTGAGGGCCAGAGGTGTCTGCAGCAGCAGCAAAAGGTAGTGGTCAGAGAAAAATGCCGTTAACATGAATATACACAATATTGGCATTTGACTCTGCAACAAAAAGGTGGACTTCTACTACTGAAACATCCAGGAAAAACAAATACGAAAGAATTAAAGCCATACCCTGAAAACAAAAAGATTCTGCCCTACTGGACTGGGTCAGCAGCAAAACGGAAACCTTCTTACACAGATGAGCTGACATCCCTGGAGCTAATGGGGTAACTGTAGCAGTGATAGGTTTGGTCTACTGCATGCTCTGAGAAGAGAGATGTGTTTTGACAGGGACTTTCACAGCTCTTGCTGACACCAAAGTAATCCTGGAACTCACCTCCCAGATGCTGGTCTAAGGTCCAGAGAGGAGCATGGCTAGAGGGTGCAGGACCCCTGCTTCATCTCTCCCAGCGTGCTTCTGCTTTGGCACCTTGACATGTCCCCTTAGCCCTGTCCTTTGCTGCCAACCTGTATGATTCCTTGTTCTCGCCTCTCACCCTGTGCCTCTGAGCAGGTCATGGCTGTTTTTCCCTTCTTCTTTGCAGCCCTGCCTTCTTTGTGAGCCTGAAAGAGACCATCTGCCTTCTTGCAGTCCTGACATGTGGCACCCAGCAGGAGCAGGTGTGATTGAAGGTTAGGTGTCCTCCAAGACCTGGGATAGAACATGCTGAATTCCACTGCCTGAATGAATCATACTCAAGTTCAGCCTGTGCATGGCAGATGTGTGGGTACAAAGCATAATCAGCCCAAATGAGCTCCTTGGAGGCTGACACTGTGCACCTCCATCAGGCCACAATGCCACAGTTTTTCCGTCTGGCCACATTGTCAGTATAAGCAGCTCCTGACCTCGTTTTCTCATTTTACCTGTTGTTAAATGACTCTTCTACTGTATGATACAGCTGACCATGGCGCCATGTGCTGAATCGGAACAGGTTATTTCAGTTAAGCCTCCAAAAAAAGAGCATTTTTGTCCTTTATCTCCGGAACAAGATGCACAATTGAAGGTGGAACTTTAGGGGGTGAAAAAGCAGCTTTGAATGGGGAGAGAAAGAGCATAAATGCAATAACAAGCCATGAAAACCAAGTCTTAGCTTGTCACGTTTAGTGCTGCCTAGAGGACTCTGGAAATACTTTGCTTAGTGAATCCCTTAACACATCTAACAGTTCCTAGACTTTAGATACCCAAACAGGACCACGAGCCACTTCTGCTTAACTTCTAAGGTCTGTCAAGAACTTAGAAGACACACAGCAGGATATTAATTAAGGATTTGAACAGATGGGCATCTATGGATCACATCTCAGCAGGTTCAGAAGTTAGTATCCCCCCCACTCTTTCTGGCAGCTGTTAATTACCACCCATCAACAAGAGATCACAGCTGCAGCAGCTGAAACACGCTACCTGACAATGCACAGGGAACCATATTTGCTTCCTGGCTGTAAGGAGGTACATGCCTGTCTGCTCACCCTCAGCTCCGGGGATGCAGTCCCCAGCTACGGGCAGGATCTAGCATCAAGAGGCACCAACTTCTCAGCCTGCTCCAAATCCACCTACAGCAGCATATCTGTCCTTCCTCTAAGGTGAAGAAGTCATGTGTGAAATGCAAGGTCTTGGGTAGCAGTGAAATTTGCTTTTCCACCCAGGCTCCTGAGCTGTCTCTTACTGATCCCCCTTAGCTGAAAGGCTTTCTGGAGTACATCCTATCCAGTAACATTACGTTTCCTCACATCTCAAACACCCTGGGGATGGCCAGATGTGATGTGACAAGGCACAGAGCGAAACGTCCCCCTGCATCAGCTTGAGAAGTTTCAAGGGAATTCAGGTTTTTAAGTTGCCCCACCTTTCCCAAGTCACACATACTCACATCATGCACTTTCCCTTTTGCTTTTCTCCAGAGTAGCTCCAAGGTTTCCACAGCACGAGAGATCCCACAGCAAAGCCAAAGTCTCACTGTCCCTGCTCCCAGGAGGGAAGTCTCAGCCCCAGTGCAAGTGGGTCCTGAGGCCTTCCCCTGCCCACCCTGCCTAGCTGCCTGGCTCGACACATCCACAGAGCAACAGGCTCACGCGTGTTTGGAAACACCAACCTCATCTCTGTGGCTTGAGGACTTGCCATCTGACAGCTCTCCCTGTCCTGTGGGAGATGAGCTCACAGAAGACTTTCCTCATTACCGGAATTCATGTCAGCTGTAGTGTGGCAGAGCACAGCTACCCCCATCCCACCCCCCAACAGATCTCAGGCCCAGCTGACCACAGATAACTGACAGCACCCAGTGATGAGCAGGAGGAACTAGGCGATACTGGTTGCAACTGGCGAGACCAGAAACGGGCATGAGACCAGCAAAAAGGGTACATTTTCTCCAACACAGCATGAGATCAGCAAAAAAGGTACATCTCCACACCAAATGTTGTATGACCATGAGTAAAACTCTGTGCCCGTAAATAGCATTGCAGCCTAGAGCCCCTTGAGCTCTCCTGCACAGCAGCAGGCTGCACAGCAGTGAATCTCCCCTTGAGCTGGGATGCCTCTCAAGGTTACTCTCCAGGAGTTAAGAGAACCTCTGACAAGAAACTGTTGGAGAGGTAAGAAACTGAAACTCGGACAATAACAAGTGTGCAGTAAGATTCGCTTGCTATGACCACACCGTATAGCCATCTTCAATAAACTTGTTTGCAATAAACCCAGAGTTAATACCCGCCCCGCAACACATAGGCAGGACCTTTGCCTGGTCACATGGGACAGCCCAAATGTTATCTGTTCTGCACCAAAATCAACCCATGTCTTTGCCCATGTGGAAGTCACAACTGTCTCCTTACTGTCCAAAATAGAGGTACTCTTTAACATTGCAGAAAAACAGCTGAAAGCTGGCCCCATTTTCATTGGAAATTCCCTCTGGAAAGCCTCATCTGTGGGTACGGAGACCTCACTGCATGCAAGGTCTTTAGATCAAGGCTGGCCAGAGAGTCTAGAGTCTTCGCAAAGACAAAATGCTGGACTTGAGGCAGAAGTCACTGGGAGGATTTCCTGGCTATGTGAGAAATCAGTTCAGGTCATGGTAACAGCCCTTCCTGGCTTTGAGGTCAGTGTTCCTGATCAGTTAGCCTAGAGTCCTTGAGAGGAAAACAATTTTGAAAAAAATCTGCAATTTCCCCCCTGTACCTGGGGCAATTGGCAGGGCCAGGAGGAATGGAGTCACCCCAGAGAGGAGAACCAGGAAACAGCAGGCAGGAGACCTGGCAGTGCATGGAGAGGCCCAGACTGAGAGGAGCTGGAGAGAATGAGTCAGCGCTGCTCCAGGACAAGCTGGCCTCAGCTTTTCAACACCATCCATGCCATTAAGCTGAGCAAAGGAGTACATTGCCCAGCTCACAAGAAAAGATCTTCCCATCAGCAATGCACTAAACCAGTGAGGCAGTGCCAAGGGCTGAGATTCATCTTGTGCCCCCTGGAGCCAAGGGAGATGTTATCCCTGCCTAGAAGCTGCAGATGGCCCCTAGTTCCAAGGCACCACTTCTCAGGGACACCGTGTTATCAGGCAGAAAGGGAGAGAGCCTGGGAAATCTGTCCACTTGGTCTTCATTTAAAAAGTGATGCTGAAAACAGCTGAAAGATGATGCTAGGAAAAGGAAAGATGAACTGCTTGACTAACAATTTCACCTGCCTGCAGAAACTGCAGTTTATGCTTGGTTTCCAAGAAACATGGCTTACCACCTTTCTTGTTTAAAAGACTGCTTATCATCTGGTCCCTATCAAGTTATCTTCCATCAACCAATTTTATACCTACATAACTTTGACTCCAGGTGGACATTCTCCTTACCTACTGTTGTCCATCTGGAGTCAGAATTGGCCCCACCAAGCATACTTGCAGCACAGCCAAGGCCCTCTCTGCACTGCAGAGAGCCTGGCCTAAAAGCTGAGACAAGTCTACTAAATTCTGTGCCATTTCAGTGCTACTAGAAAGAAGTTCTGCCACAGTTTCAGACAAACTATCATGAACAGAGGGGTTTACTGAATAAAATATGAAAATTCAGAACACCATCAGTGCAGAATCCATTGGACTATTTAATTTGATATTAAATACAATTTATTTTGCCCAACTCTTACATTTTTAATTTCAAGCAAGCTGCAGAATATTCTGTGTAAAATGTGAATGTTAGAAAAAACTTACTGGTGAACTGAAAGCTCCAGCAGCTGAGCTAAAGACACCTGTGCTTTACCATGAGAGAGACATTTCAGTGGAAACTTCCTGGAGCTCCTGCTACCACAACAAAACTGCTAAACTGCCCCCACCCCCAAACAGGCCCCACTTGGAAAACTTTCTTTGAAGCCAAAAGGAAATGAAGTTTTTAATGAGCAGGCCTGAAGTCTGCCTACAGGAAAACTGCCTCTCATCATCCTCAGGTGCAACAGCACATCTAGCCTGTACCATTCAGCAGCAAAAAATCTAAAAATCTTCTTGTCTGATCCAAAGACAGAGCAAACAGCCTTGAGCAGTCTCTGGGGCAGGTTAGCTCTAGTAGCAGCCCCTGCACAGCAGCTTTTGCCCTGTGCTTTGGAAAGATCAGCAAGGAGCACTTCCATGGCCAGTCCCCATGGCCCTCAACAGCTGAAGGGTGCTGATCTCATGACCCATGACATTGCTCCACCCAGGCATCCAGAACTACCCTGATCAGGGAGGAGCACTTCCCTGGGGAGCACGGGAGAACAAGCAGGAGGCGATGAAACAAGGGAGACAAGACTGGTGGAGCGACCTGGTTTTCTAACCTGTACCCAGCCACACTCAGGTGAAGCTTTGGGTCTGCATCACCAGCAAGGTGATAACCAGGCTGCCCTTAACAGCTGTCTTCAGAGGATGGAGTCTGACAGCCAAGCGCAGAGCTTCGTGCATACCTACTGGAAATCGGACCATGAAAAATTGTTGAATCAAGGACCTACACACACAAAGTCATGCAAAGGGAATTCAGAAATTTTGGCCTATCAGTTACAGCTGAGGGTCAGGCCCTGGGTTCCCTTCAGCAGCTTTCCAGGTGACCTTTAGAGAGGCACAAAGTCTGTCCAGACACCAATTGCCCTCTCAGCTCTGGAGGACAGATTAATAATCAACTTTCTCTTGGTGGTAGGGAGGTGACACTTTTACAAAGCACTCACAGATGAGAGACTCTGGAAGCAGCAAGCATCATTACTTCTAGCCATTATTGCTTTTCCACAGGCACTGTCTTGTTGAACATCATGAGACCAGGCATGTTTCTTAGGCACTTTTCTGGGCCTCTCTGCCAGAGATGCTGAAAGACAGAGGTCTGCAAATCTTTGTCATGAGGAACACACACAGCAGTTGACCCACTAGTCTTCATCTTCCTGAGCCATCCACCTGCCAACCTGCATTTGTGGTGCCTGTTTCCAACATTTGCAGGAGACACAGCAGCTAATAATAGAGCAATGCAACTGTCTCCTGGTTAATTTGAGGTGATCAGAAAATATCCCAGCAAACTGCGGTAACAAACTGAGACTGCAGGGAACCATAAATAGGATGAGCAGACAGTAAAGTTTCTAGCCCAAAACTTTTCAGTGTCACCTCTATATCTTGAGAGGCCAAGTAACCCAAGGGAACACCTTAGCAATGTGGTTCCCAATGCTGGCCAGAGAGACAACCTCAGGCTGAAGTTCAAGATAGCTCTGAACCTTATCATGCAAGTCAAATGAGCGAATGCAACTCCCAACTTCCTGTGAGATTGTTTGCCATAACCATGAATGACTATTTTTCCACATTTTTTGATAGACTGACAGCTGTTAGCAAGGACTGCAACCACGAGAACTCAGTACCCCCAAAAACCAGCTCTGCAGAGCAACTTTGATCTGTTGCATGGATGGCAGCTATTTGCACGCTTGAACCAAAGTTCCCACACAGAGCCAGGTCTCACCCATCATCATAAGCCTGGTTTCTCTGAGATGCTGTTAGTCTGGCCTGTAGGATAAGACTCCTTGGTTGCACAGGTCTAGGAGACATGTCATTGCCTTTTCTTTGTCTAGAGACCTTTTGAAATGAGGGAATAATGGCTGAAACATTCATACATGTTTTAAGCACCACCGCAAGCTCACAGAAGTCCAAACAAGCTTACGACAGGACTGAGGCAGCCAGGAGTGCCTGATGCTATTGCTCAAACAGCGGCCAAGAGCTGGCAGATGTCTCCAGAGCACAGGTATAAGAGGTTTCACCTTTCACAACCTGAGTCAAGGGAGCTGAAGCAAGCATATCAATGCACCCACTGCATTTATCTGCTGAAAGAACAACAAGCACAACAAAAGGCAGACATGTCTGCACTTGTCCTACCTGGAATAATTTCCCCCTGGTTCCAGGTCAGCCACCACATTGAAAAGTTTGCCCATCTAAAGCCAGAGCAGCCTTGCCTGAATACAGGTGGCATGTGGTCCTCCATCCTGCTGACTTGTCCCTGGAGCTCTACTATTGATATATGCCAAGATCACTGCGAAGCAGAGTTGCAGAACCATACACATATCTAATTCCCATTGATTTGATAGGATTCAGGCTCACAGCTGCCTTTGCAGCTCCTGGTCTGTGTGTTGAGCTCATTGCACCCCAGCTCAACAGCTACATCTCAGAAGAGCAAGGTGACCCATCCTGAAATCCAGGGCTCAGGGAGCATAAAGCCATGAGGCAACACAACCTTTGCAGCTCATCAGATACCGGCAACTCTGCTCTTCTATGCACATTCAAATCCTTTGCGCAGTACATATGCTTGAGGGGAACCAATCAGTGCAGATCAAGCCAGCGTACCTACTTGTTTATGTCTGTCTGCCTGAATTTCAGGGCACTCATCAGTAACAGTTTACAACGGGAACAGGCGTATCACAGTCCTGCTGCCCAGCAGCTCACCTTACAGAGATGCTCCCAAACAGGTTGAAGCCCTTTGCCAGACTGTGGAGTCAGCCTCCTTTTGGGTTGGATGCCTCAGGCCTGATGCAGGGTTGGTTTCACCTCCTCTTTCCCTCATCCAGAACCTTGGTGAAGTGCTTCTGCTTGCTTTCCTCTGATGACATTCATGGGAGAGTATCAGTGAATCAGAATTGCCTGTTAGGGAGATCAAGGATAAAGAGAGCCAGCTGTGTAGGCCACAGAGCCAAGCTGCACATATTTTAGACACACACACAGCTTTCAGCTGCCAGAAGAGGTCAGTGCCCTAAAGCAAGCGCTGCTCTATCCATCCCTCCCTCCCTCTGCTCTCTGTGGGACCCAGGGAAGATTAGGAATGTTTCTAACCTTCAGCAAAAATACAGGTGCTAAACTGATCTTGGGTGCCAGGGAGGGCAGCCTGAGCAGACCCCAAAATCCAGCCACTCACCCCCAGGCCTCCTTTGGCTTCAACCAGTGGGATGGTACCTCCCTGGCATAGGACAGCCTGATACCCCCTCACCCATCAGTCCCACACAGAGCTGCAGGTGGGAAAGTTGGTGGCAAAGGCCATTCCCTGCCCTTGATGGAAGGAAGGGAAGAAGGAAAGAAGCAGTTTCCCTGATCACATTGGCAGTGCCAACCTGGAGGAGGCCCAAGCAAGAGGTGTGCTCCCTGGTTGAGCCTTGAGAGCAAGACTGCTTGTCCCCCATGAATGCTCCTGCGACCCTCTGGGCTTTGAAAAATGAGACTCAAATAGGTCTTAATTTTGTGCAAAAGACTCTTGCAGCCTCTACAGCACCAGCTCTCAATGGATCAGCTCTTGGGTGAGGGTCCTACACACCCCAGGAAAGCAGCAGGTACCTTGGGTGCCAGGCAAAAGGCAAGCAGAAAACAAGGGAGAATATCATCCTTCAGCACTCCTTTCTAGAGCAGACCCCATGCTCCTTTTTCTTCCAGCCTCCACCCCATCCCAAACAGGAGCACAAGACAAATGATTCCTGCTGAAATACATTTCGGAGCTTGAAAAGACTCAAAGATTGATATGTCCCCTGGATTAGACAGTTGACAGGAAGAAGAAAATCACTCCAGAAATCATATTCCAAGACGTCCTTTAGGCATGAAGGTTTCCTGCTCACTGCTATATTAACTTTCTCTAGCAGATATACAGATTACAGCAGCTGAGCAAGCATTTTGAAGCACTCTTCCCATGACAGCCTCCAAAGCCAGTGCACTGGGGTACTGCTGCAGGGTACCCCAGCAGGGAGGGGAGCCGCAGGCTCAAGCACCCAGTGTCACAGAGCAGGCCTGTGCCACCCCTCTGACCAGGCTCTAGCTGAGCAGGACTGCCCAGGAGCAAAGCCAGCGCCAGACTGATGTAGACTAGCAGTCTTTCCATCGTTACCTCCTCTGGGGGAGTGTAATACCAGGCTCCCTCTCGCAGCCTGGCTTCTTCCATAGGACAGAGCCTGGACCACATCTCCTCTCTGCTTCCCTGAGAGAATTTGGCACCAGAATTGCCAAAGATGGTCTTTTAGCCCAGAGTCTGCATCTTTTGCTTGGCTGCTTTTGCAGGACAGGGGACCAGATTACGACTCAGCTTTATGAAGCGCCAGTCGCAAACCAGAACCCAGTGGGCTATATGCTGCAAATACAGGATAAAACACCAAGTATTCAGGGCCAGTGTATTCAAAATACTCTTGAAGAGAGAACCAAAGGATGGAAATGCATAGTAGTGGGATAGCCTGCATAGAGTCTTTATCATGAAAGCTGACACAAGACCGGCGTGTACGTGTTCACTGGAGCCAGTCAGAGGAGAGTCCCAAGTGGAGCCTGGAGAGAAAGAAAAAGAGAAACGGTCCAAGGTTTTAAAGAGAAAAACTTTTGAATGAGCCTTCCCGAGCTCTTTATGTGGGAAGAAGCCCTCATTAGCCATGGCAACAGACGTCTCTGAGGGATGCAGCGCCAGCGTGCAGGCAGCAGAGCTGTGCCGGTTCACAGCAGGTAGCGAAGGCTCGGAGCAAGGGCTGTGTCTGTGCTACACCCTCAGCATGACATTGGGCAAACAGGAACATGGAGAGACAGGGGCTTCTGTCTCCCTGAGGTTGCTAGCACCAGCTAGCACGCAAACAGAAGGATCAAGTCTTCCACAGAGCCCTACCTGCAAGCATAAGCCTCCTGAAAAGTCGGGTACTGTTACATGAGGTACCTACGTCACTTTGATCAAACCAGGCTGCAAAGTAAGCTCCATCACAGAACTCAGGGGCTGCAGGCTTGTGAGGCTCCCACCCCACACACCACATGAGAAAGCCTTTGCTGCAATATGGCACTCTGACTTCTCTCGGAGACGGGTGGCCTGTGAGCTGGAGTCCAGCCTTTGCCTGAATGCATTGTGTGTTCAGGCCAGGAAACGCTAAACGAAGAATAACCAGCACTCTCTGCCTCCTCTCTGTCTGTGGAGGATGGATTTCCTTTCATCTGCCTCAGCTACATTTTTTTTCTTCAGTTGTCATTTCTTCTTTCCAGCTGAATCTTGATGCTTATGTCTGTATTTGATCACTCAGCTGAGATTGTCGTGTTAGATGTTGTGAATGGGGAAAAAAATAAAATAAATAAAAATCAAAGCTTTTCTAGTCTTCTAAGGCTCTCTGCAAACATGTTGTGTAGATCACCCTGTTACTACAAGCAGGTGTTTGGCAAAGCGCACTAGCCTTAAGGTTACAAAACAAGCTCTGTTATCGCCTCTGCCGTTCACATGCAGGTAACTTTCCAAGCTATTCACTTTTAAAAAGGTGAAACTGTTTTCTGCCTGAAGTTTTTTGGGGAGGAAGGGGAGTTTGAAGAACATTTTCACTTGCCATTGAGCTATGGAAGAGTGATTGAAAGATGCTTTTCCCATTATTAAGAAAATAATTGCAGACACTTTTCTGAATTGGAATAAAGCAAGAAAGCAAAAGTTTGAAACTGTTGCAATGGCAGGACTGGGGAATAACATAATGCTTGTAAACCAGATGGACAAACTAAAGGTCACTTCTGAGCAAGAGCAAAAGACATCTCCCACGTTTCTATTCCTTTGGTCAGCTTCTGTATGAAAGTTTTCTTTGCTTCTTTTTGTAGTGGAGCCAAATGCAGTCCTGTTCTCCTGCCTCCTCTAGCATCACTGGAAAGTTACAGAATCACAGAATGGTTGAGGTTGGAAGGGACCTCTGGAGATCATCTAGTCCAACCCCCCTGCTCAAGCAGGGTCACCTAGAGCATGTTGCACAGGATCTCGTCCAGGCAGGTTTTGAATATCTCCAGAGAAGGAGACTCCACCACCTCTCGGGGCAACCTGTTCCAGTGCTCTGTCACCCTCACAGTGAAGAAGTTTTTCCTCATGTTCAGATGGAAGCGTCTGTGTTTCAGTTTGTGCCCGCTGCCTCGTGTCCCATCACTCGGCACCGCTGAAAAGAGTCTGGTCCCATCCTCTCGACACCCTCCCTTCAGATACTTGTACACGTTGATAAGATCTCCTCTCAGCCTTCTCTTCTCCAGGCTGAAGAGTCCCAGCTCTCTCAGCCTTTCCTCCTAAGAGAGATGCTCCAGTCCCCTAATCATCTTTGTAGCCCTACGCTGCACTTGCTCCAGTAGTGCCACATCCCTCTTGTACTGGGGAGCCCAGAACTGCACACAGTACTCCAGAGGTGGCCTCCCCAGGGCTGAGTAGAGGGGGAGAATCACCTCCCTTTACCTGCTGGCAACACTCTTCCTGATGCACCCCAGGATACCATTGGCCTTCTTGGCCACAAGGGCACATTGCTGCCTCATGCTTAACTTGGTGTCCACCAGCACTCCCAGGTCCTTCTCCGCAGAGCTGCTTTCCAGCAGGTCAGCCCCCAACCTGTACTGGTGCATGGGCTGCATTCTTGTTGCTGGAATATTTTAAACAAGAGACTGCTAGGAAGCAGCAAAGTCCCAAGCACATCAAGTACCAGCCCTTTGATCAGAAGGGAAAAAAACAGATACCTTTCTGCCTCCCCTCTGCTCACTCACCTGTTTTAAAAGATGATGGAGCTAGAAGAGAAGATACTGGAAAAATCTACCCCTACAGGGGTTGCCCCAAGTGAACCCCTGCAGGCGTGGTGCCCTGATCTCAGTGGCAGTCACCCAGAGAGTCCCATCAGCACCAGGAGCCAAGGAGGTGAACTGGGCTCATTTCTCATCACCCTCATCGAAGTGCCCACCTGAGTCCAGCAGCACCCTGATTCTGGAGGGAGCGACACCATGTGCAGACCTCCCTGGCCTTTGGCACATGGTCGCTGCCTCCATCTCATTGCATTCTAGACCAGGCTGCTGGTACAGCTTTGTCAGGGAACAAAAAGCAGCCTGAGGAGGCTGGAGAGTGGGAGCCCAGGGAAGGGGGGGATTATGGTTTCAGGCTCCCCATGTTATGAGAAATACTGCAAAAGCTGCTACAAGGACTGATAATCTCCCTCCAGAGTTTAGGTGATGCAGTCTCTGCTATCCCTGGACTCCAATACACCAGGCGCCTTAGGGGGATTACACCCTCCAAGAGGTCATGTGGCCATTTGCTGCAACCACAACCTGGCCAATGGAGACATTTTATCAACCATCCAGAGGGGCACCCCTAACCCATGGCCCATGGTTTCTGACAAGAAGTAGCCCACGGGCCCCTCTGACATTTCAGGAGAAATCAAGAAGTCGGGGCTCAGGTATCAGAGCAGAAGAGTGTGGCTTTGCCCTCAGCATGGGCTCCAGGGCTGTTGCTGCTTATGTAGCAGCTCTAAGCACCGCTGCTCTGAGGGCACTCAGACTACACGGGATGAGATCTTTGTTGCTACAGCCTCCAATTTCAATAACTTTGCCATTGGTTTCAATAAAGCAGATCTAGCCCTTAAACCATCTCCAATGTCTGGTTCTTGTAGCTAGATGAGTAATGAACAAATATAAATCACAAGGAATTTATCTGATGATGGCAAGGAGAAAAAGAGATGAATAATTTATTTGATAGATATTATTCATCCATCCACAGAGCCAGCCAAGTAATGAAAACATTTATTCACAAATCACTTTGTTGACAGTCAAAAAAGTTTGTAGAATAAATTATTCATAAATATGATTTGACTCCCTAAAAACCAAAAATAGATAGCTGACCTTGGAGAGGGAGTGGGGGAAGAAGCATTATTACTGCACCTACCTTGAGCTTACCATCACTGTGATAAGTTTGGACTACGGAGGATCAGACCTTTGCTTACCCGACAACGGTTGCATGGCACATGGCCATACTTGGAGGCCCAGTCTGAGCCTAGACTCCCAAAATACACCTATTGAGACTGTGCGTGAGGCACTTTGTTGCTTGGCACCGTAACTGAGACTCTCCAGCTCTGCACTCCAGGATAAAAGCCTCCCAAGTGTCCCAGTGTTACTCTCCTGTCTGTGGACACCATCACTCCCCGCTGCTCCAGTGGGGTTCCCAGCTCATCCCAAATAAAAGGGTCAGCAAAACATGGCACATCATTTTCTAATGAATGCAAAAAGACGTCTCTTCCCGCCAGCTCTGCTCTTTTCCAAAGAGTATGGGAGCATCCATTCCTCATAAATAACCTGCTAGAAAGACCTGAAAATAACATTTTTGGTGTCTGATGACATCCAGCTGCCTTTTCAAGTCTTTTGCACAGTTTATTTCATGATCAGAACTACTTCCTCAGTCCTGTCTTTGCAACTTTTAGATTGATGGAACAAGCCAAATGAGTCTCTATTCCTTCTAAATAGCATGAACAATTTTCAAGCAAGGTTATAGCTGCCACAGATGAAAATATGATATTTATGTCTCTCGATTCCAGTCACTACTTTATGGAGCCCAGCTCCTCCAAGGGGACTTCATGTAGATTTGTAAGCCTCTAAGTGTGGGGTTTTGCATTTGGATCCTCTATTTAGCTGGAAGATATTTAAAATTACATGAAGATGGACTGCTCCCTATTGACCATCCATCTACTGAGACACAGAAATACACGTTATTTCAACATGACTACAGAATAAATTGCCATCTGCTTTCAAGTAGCAGAACAGGAACAATTTCTGTGGCCAGACCTGTGGAGCTAGTGAACCAGAAAAGTTGTCACGGTCAATTCATCGCAAAGAAGAATCAAAATCATGATTGCTTCTCTGAAACAGATGCAAAATATCCATTCCCCTTTGGTGAATAAAACTGGGCTAATACTCAGGCTAAGCCAGGCTGCTTATGAGATTTTCAGCGCTTCTGGGGAACTACAGTGAGAACAGCTATGAGCGTACACCATTTGCAAGGTAGTCTCTCTTCCCAGTTGATACAGTTAGTGCAGAGGACACAGAAATGAGAATTAAAGTAGAAGTCCACACAGGCTGAACAGATGGGTACCATTTCTTTGCAGCAAAGACCCCAAAGTAGATCTACATTTTGGGGCAAAAAAGGGCAGAGGGAAGCAGAGCAGTCAGGGATAACTTGTGACACAGGGCTGAAATCAGCCTCACAGACCTCTCTCCCAGCAAAGATTTCACCAGCTGACATGTTCCCATGAAAGCTTTCAGCAGCTCACATCAGCAGCCACAAGTTCAGCAAGGTTTTCATGCAAAAAGTAACAAACAGTTGGAAATTCCTAACAGCAGAGCCTTACCTGGAAGTAGAGCCCAGGCTGAGACTCCACAGTGAGGGCCACAAGCACAGCAGAGCAGCTAAGCTTAGAGTATCAGCACAAGGGCCCTTCCCCACAAGCAATAACAACCAGATGGAACTTGCTAGTAGCCCCATCTTCATCATCTTCCCAGTTCAAGAGAAAGCAGTCTTTTTTTTTTGGAGTCACATTTAGGGCTCTAGTCCCATTTATAAACAGGCTTTTAAATAAAATCTTTCTTTTCTTAAATAAACTCAAAAATCACTGAAAACAGGGATTTTGCTGAAGAGCTAAAACCTTCAGAGATAGCAAAAAGCTCCACCAGAACCACTCCTCTAGCATGCTTTCTTTCCCTCCCTCTTAATAACTGGACCCAGTGCTTCCTATTGGTTTCCACTTAACCTTCACAGGTGTCTACCAGAAGAATTAAGAATTTAGGCCACCTGAACCTGGGAGCAAGTTTCTTTTAAAGAAATGGTGAAATCTCCACTCTCATACAAATTCCCCCAGATTCATTTTTTTACTGTTTTTTTCCCCCACTTCTGATAGGTATTTCCACCTTTCTGATAATTGAAATGAGTTCCCCTCCATTCTCCTTTTTATCTGCAAGCTGCAACCCTCTCCAGCAACTGTGATTCCCACTATTCCTGACTGCTGGGGCAGGACAGCTGTACCCTTCACACAGCCTCAGTGCTAGTGCAGCCAGGGCAGCAGACCAAGACACCACCAAGAGTGCATCTGCCTGCAGAGCCCAGGCTGACCTCCCAGCTGGAGCAACATGGGAGCCATGCATCAGCTGGAGCAAGGGACCCAGCCTCTCTCCCAACCCTGCGGCTGCCCAGGAAGGGCTGGGTACCCCTAGTGAGTCTAGGAAAGGGTACCTGCCACAGTGTTAAATCAGTAGGTCCTTTGATGACTTTCTTGCTAAAATTGGAGGCTGCTGCTGTCACCTGGACATACAGAGCTGGAGCCAGCATTTCCGACACCACATCTGGGGGACTGTCATCCCTGAGGCCAGCTGCAAGGAATATCTACCACCACCTTGCTGTCCAGAGACTGAAGAGAAGGGTACATGCCTGCTTCTCACATGGGGCTGTTGGAAGAGACAGGCAGATTGGTTGCTGGTAGAGTAAAGAAGGGGAACTGGCATTTTAGATAGCATATCTGACCCAGAAAATAGTCCTTGACTCATCCAGCAATTTTTCACTGACGCAGTGAGATAAGAGCATTTAATTGAGTAGGCGGACAGCAGGTGCTCCTGGCCTGGCCTGGCCTCACCTGCTAAGTGCAAAGAGTTAACATTGACCTTGTTTGAGCCCCAGCTGGCAAAGTGAGAATGGTGGTACTTTCCCAGTAAAAAAGGCTGAGAGGCCAGATAAATCTGGGCAAGACAAATGCCTTCACATCCTCAAGCAACTCTTGCTGAAGTGAAAAAAATTGGTGCCTCACAGCACCTGCAAACTGATTTTTCTCAACTCAGACATTTTGGAGGTCTTTCTTTAAGGTTATCCTGTTCCACTCCGGGAAAAAAAAGGAGGTCTCCAGAGATACACAGCCCAAGTAGCTGGGATTTCTGAGCACCCTCTTAGGACCCAAATTCATGGCCTTGTGAGTGTAGAAGTTCAACCTGGAGTCCTTGTACTCTGGCACCCTGGTGACAGTCACTCTGGAGGGTAATGGTTCTCTTCTCAGATCAGAAGCCCCATCCCAAGCCCAAGAAACCTTCCTGACAACATTTTTTGGTCGAAAATCAACAATATTCATACAAACAAAAAGGCAGGTTTCAATAAATCAGTGTTGGATATAAGCTAAACCTCTCCTGACCATCACTGCCAGCAGTGTCACTGTCCCCCACATGCTCAGGAGCAGCCCCAGGCACCTGAACTCCCAGTGTGTCTTTAGGATAACATTGGGATCACAAGGAGAGCAGAGCTCCAACCCTTCCCTCTGCTACAAGATGCGATGGCCTTCAGCACTTGCTCCCAGCCTGAAGTACTTCCTCAAAGCAGGAGTTATTAGTGAGCAGTTACCCTACAGTGTCTGAAATAGGGCTTCTAAGAGGGTTCCTGGTGCTGCCCATCCTAGTGAGGGAGACTGAGGAAAGGATCAAGTAGACAGATAAACCGATTTGCATTACAGCCTGTGGGTGAGCACCAACACCCCCCACAAACCGTGCGCTGGGCAGTTTGGGAGAACGCTCTTGGCATGTGGGCGTTTCTGGATTGTGCACCGAGAACTGTTCATGCGTGCAAGGAGCAAAACCGGAGAGCAGGCATCAGATGTGGTCAGCCTAACGCATCCTGGGGGCTTTGCTGGGATGAGTGAGGTGCCCACAGATGTCTTCAGTTCAGGTCACCCTAATCAGCTCCCTGTGTCCAGCCATCCTCCTCTGATGGGTTATGGATCCAGAGCAGCTGGGCCGCCACTGGGCAGCCGGCTATCCTGTAGCTCCATCTAGTGCACTGCAGCTGCGGACAGACAGCACAGGGATTTTATCCCCCTCTCCATGTTTCTGAAAGCCCTGGCTCCTGGAATCCCGGGATTATCAGAGACTCTTGCACTCCTGTTTTTAAAATTGGTACATTTTCAGCCATTGTTACTGCAGAGAACACCTAAAAAATGCAATTCAGGTGCACCTGGAACCAGCAAGAAAGTAAAAGGACAATGAGTCTCTGTTTATTTTTTTAATCCTGTCCCAAATAAAAGAAACCTGATGATTCTTTGGGAATTGGGCTCCCATTTGCAAATACTTGGGTTTGGCAGCCCTGTGAAAGCCTGCACTGCTCACCAGCGCTCTAGCCTCTGCCCTCACCCTGAGGGCACCCAGCACAACGGGCCATCACGAAGTCCAGAGCAGCATCAGACATCAGGGTACGACTGCCTGAAACACAAGCCTGATTTTTCAGAAGGACCCAGGTTTTGGGGTCTCAGCACCTGCCTGCTTGTCACGTCTTCAAAAGCATCCAGCAGGCTTGAGGTGCAAAGGACGCTAGGAAGCCTGGCCCCCCTTAACCAACCTCTTGGTGTGAGCTTCAGTAAACAGGGAGCCTGCAACAGGGGTACGACAGAGCTGTGAGCCCCTGCTTCTGTTTTATCCATAAATACCCCCGCAAAAAACCTCAAACATTTTGGAAAAAGATCAGCATTTGTTTCAGAAGCAACGAGGGAATGAAGGAAAAAGCAGGATGAGATCCCTCTCACTGCTTTTGACCAAAATGCAATCTTTACTTTGCACAGAGACCATGTATTTCTCTCCTCAGTTCTACATGCCAACCCATTTTCAAAAGACCCTCTCCTTTCCTTGCTAATCCCACTGCAGCTAGCTACGGATACCATCCGCTCTTCCTCCTCATGCACTGCCGCTCCTCAGGGAAGCTAAATAGAAAAATAAGACTGCCTCCCACTTTGTGCATGATACTAAATTTTTAGCCATGCCCAATAATCAAAGCATTTCAAAAGCAAATACATCTGTGTCTGTTCAGCCATTTCCTCCAGCCAAAAAAGCAAGAATCTAATTGTCTAGCTGTGCTGAGGAACGACTTGTTTATTTGTCACCTGCTTTAATGTCAGTTCACAGGAAGGTTACAGAGCTCTGCAGTTCTTTGGCACAGATGGGTTTGGGCTCTCCCCTGTGCTGAAAGTGAAGGGAACTTTAAATGAAGGGAACACGTATAAATACTTAAAGAAAGACATGAATGATTAACAGAAATAATTGTTTTTATTTTTTCATGACAATTTCCGAGATGCATTATAGAAGGCTACAAATGATTTCCAGCTATTAGCAGATGAGGCCTCGGCATTAAGTGAAGGTCACAAAATGATTTATACAGCATGCCACAGCTCATTTGATCAATCTTTTATTAAATACCTCTGCAGTGCTTTGGACTGCTAACTCCTCATCGAACACTTGTGCTTCACGCAGCTTACAACTGTTCAGCTTTTTCAAGCTGTCTGCTTCAGTCTTACAGCCCGAACCACCGCACGGAGGATAAAGAGAGGGAAACGGCTATAAAGAAAAAACTCGCAAAGTCCCAAACCCAAGGCCAATGCCTCGGAGCTGGCCTTTAGAGCAGCCCCAAGGCTGCTCTAGCTGGATGCCACCCAGAGGCTCCGCAGCGCCAGTGAGGAGGGATCAGCGTCCCCCACGGGTGGCTTCTCCCACCCCGCGGGAGCCGAGCCGTCCCCCCAGCCCGCTCCCCGCGTCGCCCCTCGGAGCCAACCTGGGGGGTGCAGCGACGAGCCAGCCTGCTCCCGCGCCTCGCCCGCAGCAGGGCGGCTTGCTCGCGCAGGAGCAGGAACGACGCCGCAGAGCTACGCCGAGCTCCGGGGCGGCTCCCTCGGCCAGCATTGCCGCTGGCGTGCCGCCCTGCCGGGAGCCGGGAGCCGCGTGCCCGAGATGCTGCGGGGTCGATCTGCAGCGTAACTGGGGGAGACACAACGCGCGGCCGACGTGCACTTTGCCACAGTGCCAAAACGCCAGCAGAGTGGCAGCGGGCAGCAGTTACGCCGCTGCTGCGCACAGCTCCTCCGCGCCGAGTCCAAATTCCCACCGCAGCCACTGGACCAAAACTGGGGAAGGCCCCGTGAAATGCCCTCACCGAGGAGGAAGGGATTTTTCCTCGGATGGATGCGAGCGGCACAGACGAGGCTGGCTCCCGTCCACGGTCTGTGCTGAGCCATTTGGAAATACGAACCGGGTTTTGCTAAGGAGGGACAGCTTTGGGGGCAAGGGGGTCGAAACAGGGTTTTTACAGGGATATTTCCCTATTATTACCAGGGAAATTCAGCACTGCTGGGCCAGAGAGTTCAACCCCCCCTTCAAAAATAGATCAAAGAGCAAATGCATTTTTCCTTGGAAGAACGCAATCCCTCGGCACCCTCTAGCTCAGCCCACGCGCTGCCCCACAGCCGCTGCCTGCCGCGGTGCCCTGCTCCCGCCACCCGCTCGCAGGCCTCCGCCAGCATCGCCACGCCGCCTTCGCCCGGCTCCTGCCCGGGGCCGGCTCCTCTTCGGGCCCGGCAAGCAGATCCTGGGAGCTCAAGAGGGGAAGCCAGTGCCTGTCGCCTTCCAGGAGACCCAGCAGGACCTCGAGCTGCTGTTTTAATTTAGCCCTGAGTTTTTCATGCCTTAAAACAGCTCTTAAAACAACTCCTATAAACGCTTTTATTCTGAATATGTTCCGACTTAAACGCGTCTGATTCACCTCCCTGCTGTAAATGACACTTTTACAACACAGTGTGAGCGGTCTAAGTAAAGTGGAATTGTTTTCTCCTTGCTATCACAATCAAGTTGTTTGGTATAAAATGTGGCTTAAAAGTGAATCCATAATGTCCCTGGCAATGCAAAGAAACTGCTATTACCAGTAGTAAAATGTAGGTAGTAACTCTGTGGGTTTTTCTGCACTGAAACTGTAATTAATGTGGATCCTGCCTACTAAGTGTAGGGGAAAATACAGTCTTCACAGCAGTTAAAATGCATCTCATTAGCACTGAAGCTACTGTATCGCCAAAATGCATTATGCTTAGTGAGAAAGAGCTGTGCAATTGAATTCCCACCAAAGCCCAGTTCATCTGCGCCGGATGACACTGCGCTCGTAGCGGAGCTCCTTTCGGCGGCGGGTGGCAACGGGGATTAATGAGACGACCACCTTGGTGTGCGAGCGAGCGAGTGAGCGCGCAGGCGGGCGCCGGAGCCGTAGGGCCGAGGGGCTGCGGCGAGCAGCAGCGTGCCCGGACCTCTGGCGGGGCCGGGAGCCACGGGCAGCGGTGCCGGAAACGGGCCGACGGGTCGAGCGAGCAGAGCCGAGCCGAGCTGAGCCCTGCCGGGCGCTTTCGCGCCCCAAGTGCCACCGGTGCCGCGAGCTGAGACGTCCCAGGCCGCGCCGACGCGTCCCCCTGCCGCCCCCCGTCCCGCGGACGGCTCCTCTTCGGGGGTGCGCAGAGGGCCCTGGGGACGCACCCAAAGCTGTCGCGCAGCCTCTGACCTGTCAGCAGAATGCGTTGGGCACTTCTGGGTTTCGCTGACACAGCAAAGCCTGGTAAAAAATTGACAACAATTGAAATGAAGGCACCATTTAACTGCATAAATACTTCAGTAATAATTAATAAATGATTAATGCAATTGCTTTTTAATAATTCCGGGCTGGATTGCTGCAAGTGGCAGGGATCTATATAAATCATTTTGTGTACAGCATCTAACAAGCGCTCTGCAAGCAATGCAAATACACACGCTAATAAATTCTACCAGGCCATACACGCAGGGCTCTTCACCTCATTCAAGAATAACTCATTGATCCTGCAGTCTTTTAATGGGTATATTATTATTAATTTTAAAAGATGCATTAAAAGCTTCCAAAGACACTAAAACGTGAGGCAGAGGCTGAGAGCAGACGGGAGCATCACAGACGGCACAGGTGCAAGAGGGGACGTTTTAGAAACCCTGAGTGCAACCATCTCTGCTTCCACGCACCAGTCCTTCAGCTGAACCAGGCGAGATCAGAGCCAATCTGATCTCTTTGCTATTGCATCTCCCGTCCAAGAGTCCAGGCGCTGGGGTGGCGTATGGGCAGCAAGAGCTGATTAAAGTATCACTGTTTATAGCGCTGCCATCTATTTTCCCTTTTTTTGCATTCATATGAATACCAAGGACACCGTACGTGGATCTCGTGGATCTCGCGCATCTCACCAGCGCCACAGCCGAAGCGGGTGACAACCTGCCAGCGAGAGCGGCCCGGCAGGGCCGGGGCAGAGGCGTTTCGGGGCCGGGGGCACCAAGGGAGCCTCCGCCGCTGCTCACCTGCCTGTCGTGGGGCTGCAGCGGTTTGGTCCGGGGACGCTCTTGCTCCACGCTTGCCCAGGCTTGCCCAAAGCTCGCACGGTCCCTGCAGCATGAACGAGAGCCAGGATCCGTCCCTTGGGCCAGGGAGCAGCGCAGGGGCGGCGGGTCCCTCCCGGCACATCTCATGCCCTGCAAGAGGGAAGCACCGTGCCGATGTCCCTGGAGCTGCCCCACACCCCGGGAGGGATTTGCCACCTCTGCCGGGAGGCACAAGGGGCGGCCGAGCGCCGGCACGCTCAGGCTCCCCAGACAAGGGCAGCGCCGCCCCAGCCGTCCTGGGCTCTCACTCCGCTGGCCGCTGCCTCACCCCGCTCCAACACGGGGTCGATGCGTGTCCCAGGAAGCCAGGCACATCCCATTATTTCTAATATTCAAATCCCATTATTCAGCTCTAACGAGAAAATAATTTTAATTAAGGGAATTAAAAATTTATTTGCATTTGAATTTTAAGTATGTGTTAATTTGAAGGCACTGAAAGGAGCCCTCTGGCAGTGTCAGCATTCATTTGTCTCAGCGCGGAGCAGCGGACGGGATCAGGAAAGGTAGAGGATGGGAAGAGACAGTGCCACGGCCTCGGTGCAGGCAATGCCATGCTAAGTCCGTGCTGGTAGATACTCACCCATTAAACCCACCTTGCTAACTAACTGGTGTGTTACAGGGGAAGGCAGCCTGTTTTCTGCCTGGCTGGAGACGACCAGCTGAGGGATCTACCTGATGGAGAGACCAGGCCCAGGAGAGCAACAGCTGAGCAGCAGATAGAAAGCAAACGCTGGGAGAACAAGGATCCAGAGCTAAGGGCCAGTGCTGCAGAGGGGGAGTCTGGAGGTGGGAGGAGAGGAGCTAGCTGGGGCAGGGAGAGGGAACTCTGGGAGCAAAGAGATGCTTTTTTCACTCCTTTCCTCCCCCTCCAGCCTGGTTCCCCTCCATCACCACCAGCTGAATCGCACCCAAGGCTGTCCACAGCTCTGAGACCCGACAACAGGAGGCAGCTTTCCCAAGGTGAGAAAGTGGTCCCCACAATCTTGGTGACCAACGCAGCATCAATGTATCAAGCACTTTCAACCAGCTCGTCTCCCTCCAGCTCCTGCTCTAACCCAGTTAGTCCATTAGACACATACCACTCACACGGTTAACTTTGATGGACAGCCAGCTATCAGGATTTCCCAGCACGTAAATGCTAACGAGCAACGTGCAAAGTAAACACCCAGCTAATGAGGATCTGCTGTTTTTTGCTCTTTTGCATTAGATGGGAAGGGCAGCAAAAAGGGGCACTGGAAAATCTAACTAGAAGAGCAGAGCCCTGAAATCATGAGGGGAGTGATGAGCAGGTTTCCAAGCGGTCGAAGCCTTTGCTCACAGTCTGAGCTGGCTGCAAGCTTGGGGCCAGCCAGCCCTGGAGGACTGAGGACAGCCTGGAGACACCAGGTCCTGGTCCCGCTCTCTGCCCTCTGCAGCTACTCCTCTCAGGCACCACAGGACACTCCATCACCAGCTTCCCATGGCTTCGAGAGGCGCCGCCAAAAAGAGGGCAGCTCAGCTGAACAACAGTGCCAAGGTGAGAGGGCTTCTGGCCGAAAAGAAGGGGACGCTTCTCATTTCGTCCCCTTGCAACAGAGACAGCCCAGAGGACGATACAATGTAAGGTTCGGTTTTAATGCATCTGAATAATGGGCCTGTTGAAAACACCAGCTAATTAGTTAAGTGATACCCAGTGTTATTAATTCTGCAGCTCTGCCATCATCAATGTATTTGTAATAATAGTATTTCCTCTGCAATGGCATTAATCATCATGGATTTATTAAGAAGTTAAGGAGGAAGGGTATTTTCTCCCTCGGGAACACTATTTGACAGCAGCTCTACTTACCGTGCAGATTTTTGTTGTTTTAATTCTTAATGTCTTGCTCATTAATCTGCTTTTTAACATCCCTTTGCAAATTTCCTTTTGTGAGTGGAAAACACAAGGTAATGAATACATTCGCTCCTGCTAAGTGGATTCAGACAAGCTAGGCTCCAGGCAGAGCAACCCTGGTTCCTCTGACTAGGACCTGCCTCCAGGCAGCTGGGCCTGACCTTCACCTTGCACTTTTCCAATAGGCAAACGTTACCCAGGTCAGGGAGTGGGTGGAGGATGGTGTTTCCAGAGGAAGATATTTCCAGAAGCTGCTTCCTCTGGAAATGGTCGGAAGGGTTTGGCAATGCCACGTTGCTGTGGGAGGTGCTCTTACCTCTGCCAGGAACATCTTTGCAGACAGGGCCATGTCTACATGCAGAAAACCACGCTGAGTCCTTCTGGTGGTCCGACACACCCACCAGAGTTTTCCCCCGGCGTGTGAGGGCAGAAGCACAAGGTCCTGCCCTGCCCCGCTCGTTGCAGCAGGATCCACTGCTCTGTTGAGTCTGCTCATCCTCAGCTGCATGCTCAAAAACCTCTTTTCGCTTTTCCAGGGGAGCAAGTAACAGTCACAGTCTCATTCCCTTCCTGACGTTCATACCAAACGTGGCAAGGTTTCACCGAAACTTGGTTTCCCAAGACCGCTTCTCCTGGAATCAGGCCTCTGGTTCAGCACGTTTGCACCAGACTGAACTGCCAATGGGTGGCAGCTTGTTTGAACTGGGGAACCAAAAACAGCCAAGCGAGACACTCGCCAGGGACCCTGAGCTCAGCTTGCAAATACCCAGGCAAGGGAGGAGAGCGCAGCTGTGCTGGTGTGGGAGCTCCCGCGTGTCAACACGCAGCACCTGGGCTGGGGCAATGTGCCCGTATGAAATCTGGGCAGCTCGGCTGCGCTGTCCTCGTTATCACCTGTCCGGTGAATCAGTGCATTAAGCTCTCACCAGCAGCTCCTTTCAGAGAACAATTAAACCCTGATTTACCAGGGGAAACCTAAAGCGATTTAACTCAGGATTTTACCAAGAGGTCAGCTCTCCTTGATTAGTTTATGGCTGTGCATAAAGACAAATGAGAATTTTTAATGCGGCCTGCATTAAACTTATTTTATGACTAGCACAGGAATGCAGCAACACCATGGAGGAGCCTCCAGCTGGAAAATGAGCAGGGGGCAAGAAATGCACTGTGCAAAGAGGGAGCACCAAGTCCCTGCAGCATCTAGGGCAGCAGGCCCTCGGCTGCCCCGCTGCCGGCCCCTTGCCCGCCGTGGAGTGCTCCCAGGTGGTATTTGCCTGCAAACCTGCCCTTCCGAATCAGTTGAGCTCCCCAGCTAGCAGGGGTCTCACCCAGGCTAGCAAGCCTGCAAAATGACAGCCCCCGGCTGGGCCACGGCCTCTCGGAGCAACGCGGGCACCGCCGCTCCCTGCCCGGGGGCACGGATGGGGGCTGCTCCCTGTGGGCAACTGATAAGAACATGGATTTATTTTCCCTGTCATTAGCTCCTCACAAAGTGCTGCTTCGCGGTTCTCTGCGGGACTCGAGAATGCCTGGTTTGGTTTTGAAGCTCCAAGTTCCCAGTATGTAAATAAATGCACTTTTTTTTTTTTTGGTGCCCCTTTAATTTGTGGCAGTGGCTTTTCAATACCGAAGAAAGCTGGAAAGTCACCTCTTGTGAACGGGACAAACTCTAAGAGACTCTGCATAGGGTCTCCGAGGGGATGCATGGAGGACACGGCCGTCAGGCTCAGCTCTGCGGAGTTTCTCCTCCACCTTGGCGATTTCATGCGTTGCTGACCTGAAAAGATGCCCGAGCTCCTGCCTAAGGCTCAGAGCTTTTCAAAGCCATGAGCCTCTTTTTCCTCTCTCTCCATGTTTGCTGTGTTTCGGTTCTAATTTGTTAAGCATGAGTTGCAGCCTGGGTAATTACATTTGTCTTAATTAGTATGCATTACCACGCACCGCCGCACTGAAGAGAATTTTCTTCTGTGGGCAGCTCCTCACCACGTGTATAATACCACATTTCCATAACTGGGAGCCCAAGGTGTTGAAAGAGTATAACCCATCTCAACTGGGCTGCTTGCCATGAGCTGATTAAATACGGAGACTTTTTTGCACCTGTACCATAAATAAGTTATAAAGTCAGTGCAAGGCAGGATTTCATTATTGTTATTTTCTGCTGGGTTTTTTGGACCTGACCAGTGCCCAGGGTGGGATTGCCAGCAATGGGGCTGATTCCCATTGCTCCTCGCCTTTGCTGGATTGGTTTTAGCTTCTGGATGGTGGTCGGCCGAGCGCCGGAGCAGGTCGGAGCGCGTGGCCCGGGGCGGGCATCAGGGCTGCCCTAAGTGACGGCAGACGAAAGGGCAGCAAGCGAGTCTTTCTGGCACTGCAAACCCATGACCAAGGCAGGTCCGGGGCCGCTGGAGGAGCTGGGCATCGGGTTGTTGGGTTTGGGGGATACCTTTTTTCCCAGGGTTGCTTTACCTGTGGATTAATCCCTGTTGCTTCACTGTTCACCATCCCTCGCGCTGGCGCCCAAGGGGATGGGGACAGCCACCCGTCACATGGAGGGGACGGGCGGGAGATCGGGGCGGGAGCAGGGAGAACGGGGCGAGTGGAGACGGCCAGGCTGAGCGGCACACGGTCGCGTGCGGGGACGGCACGCCGCCGCCAGCCCCGACGCAGCCCCGCGCGGCACAGCCTCTGCGTCCCCGCGACGCTCAGCTGAGCACGAGCCAGACCCGTTCCCGGCCCCGGGACCACTCTGTGCTGGAGCTGTAAGACAGGGACACTTGAAACGGGGATCCCCCACAGGGCCTGGTCAAGCACTTTCAGCGCTGAGGCAAAAGTGCTCCACACCTGCAGTTACAGGTAGCCCTCGTGAGTTAATCACGGTAAATCGTGACCCTCCGCTGCTCCTTCTCCCACGACACTGGAGGGCAAAATCAGTTGACCGACGGCCACCCTTCTTCTAACAGGGGAGATACAGGCGCAAGCAAACACCATGGTTGGGCTGCTTGTTCGGTCTCAGAAGAATAAACGTGCTCAAGCCAGGAGTAGCCCTTAGCTCCTGGCCAAGCCGTTATATCACAGCCACCAGTGTCATGAGCTGGAAAATTCTCTGCAACAGACTTACTAATGTACAAGTCTTCCCAGCGTCACCTTGGCATGGCAGGCTGGCAGAAGGGAGACTTTAAATTAAGGTGAGGCTTTCAAGGGCGACTTTAAAGACAAGGTTTCCAGCGGGAGGTGAAGCCCTCGCTGTATCCAGCTGACAGGGTAACCTGCTTTTTTCTCACTCTCCCCACTCCGAGAGCCACCCCAGGTTCTGTTTTCGAGGCTCTGCAGAGCCTAGGGGTGGTGCAAGGGGAGTGTGAAGTGTGGGATAAGATAGTTAAATGAGCAGAGATCAGGAAGATTAGCAATAATGCCAAGCATTTCAACAAGCAATGCAGTGGAACTTTTAAAAGATTAAATTATGTTAAGTGTTTTAATATATGCACCGTAGATAAGCGATGAGAGAAGCAATCCGTCTTAATCAGAGAGATAGGACTCAAAGCTGAGAAGAGCAACGCAAGGGTGGGAATTGCTTGCCGCTGGCTCTCTCCAAGGGCCTGATTCAGATCACGGCTCCCTGACTTTCCCTGACGCAGCCATGCCGTCCACCTGGATCGGCCGGCTCCGCGCGGCGAGAGGCACCCCGCTGCGGGCAGGGGGGTCAGCGCCTCGTGTTGCTCCGGCCGCATGTCACCATGTCCTGCCAAGCAGCAGGGCACGGCGTTTGCATTGCCATGAAGTCGGCAACAGGATCCTTCCTCCTGTTAGGAAACGAACGCTGCAGCCAGGTCAACCCATTCGGTCCGGGGCGCCGCAGTCCCTCCCGAATCGCGGCTGCCCCCCTGCTGCCCAGCTCCACGCCGCGACCGCCGAGCCGGGGTCTCCTCCTGCTGCCCCCTCCGTGTGCTGTGCAAGCCCCAGACACACAGTCGCCAGCGTTCGCACTGACCGAGCGGGCGGCCAGCCCGCGAACGGAGACCCGGCGGCGCAGAGAGGGCTGGGGGTGCAGGCAGGGGCACGGGGCGCTCAGGTTGGTGCATTCAGGCCACAGGCGCTGTGACCTGGATGGAAAAAAATATTTGGGGTTGGACCGAATATTCTATTTATGGCAAAAATGAGCCACTTTAGCGTTATTTGGAACATTTTTAGCACTTTTAAAGTATAAAATTAGAAAACTTTTCTACAAACAAAATTGTCAGTTCAGGTGACGAACTGAAGTTAAACGCTTCAACCTGTAGGAATCTGGCTTCCCCTCCCCGTTCAAGTGCTCCTCCCTGTCAAATATACTATTTTTCAAAAGCGCATCGTAAGAAGACAAACCGGCAAAAGGTTTCAGTGCCGCTGAATGTGCTGCACGCCAAGGAGAGGGAGTTTGGAGGGCAGGATGTCCCCCGCCGGGCTCTGCCTGCGGCCGCCGAGGCAGCTCCCCGGCGTGCGGGTGCCGTCAGCCCTCCGCTCCGGCGCCGCTCCGGCAGCGAGGAACGCCGGCAGCCATCGGACGGGCAATGCCCGCGGGGCGCGCGAATGCTCGCCCGTGTCGCGGCGGTGGGGCGGCGGCGGCACCGCAGCAGCCGCCCCGGGAGAGGAGGGTCCCGCTGGGCCCCGCCGCGGGCCAAGCTTTGCCGTGGGGTCCGGGGGAGCCCGGCTTTGCTGCGGCACCCAGAGGAGCCCACGGTCCCTAGGGGCAGAGCTCTCCCGTTCAAGTGCTGCGATTTCACCTCCGGCATTCGCGCGCCGGCCCGGCGCTCCCCGAGCCGGGTGCAGCCGTCAGGGCGCAGAGCCATCTCCAAAACAGGCTGGACGGGACTCAGCCGCTCCGGGCACCCCTCGCACTCGAGGGACAAGCACCGCAGTCCGAACGCCGTCTGGCAAGGAACGTCGCCGAAGCGGCCATCGGCTCCGTGCAAACGCTGTGGGACCTCTGCACCCTGCGCCAGCCCAGCACCGAGCCGAGCCCGGCAGCACCGAGCCAGTTTGGTGCCGCAGCTGCGTCCAGCACCTCGAAAACACCGAGACGCCCCAACCCCCTTGACGATGCGGGCAAAGGCCCATCTCCCCGCGGAGGCGCGCGGCAAGCCTGCCGTGCACCCGGCGCACCGCTCCGTCCCTTCGCAGCTGGCGCCCACCAGAGGAAGCGGCGTCAGACGAGGCTGCCGGTGCGTCTTTTCGACCCTTTTTCTTCTCTTTTCTTTTGCAGCGGGGTGGGCCAGCGACGCTTTCAAAGGAGCCGGAGCCCTGTGGGTGCGTTTCCAGCCTCCGCGGCTCAGTCCCGCGCTGCTCCATCACCCGCCTCTCCAACAGCATGGAAAGGGCCGGGCGAACCCCGAAAGCAGCCAACCGCCGCGCTACGAAACGCCCGGGCGCCCGGCGGGGTGCAGGCCGAGGGCAGAGGTCCTGCGCTGGGGCACCCCCGAGCTCGGGGACGCGCCGTGGGACCCCCGTCCCCGGGGCCGGGGCCGCTCTCCCCCGCGCCAAGCCGGCCCCAGAGGGCTGCCAGCAGGGGCTGTGGGCAGCACGTGCGAACCGCAGCTTTAAACGTAAACGTGCCTTTCCTAAAATGAGCCCCTGCGAAGGAGAACCTTGCTCAAACCACCTGCAGCTCTTCTGCCCAGCTTTAATCTGCCGGTGGGAAGGGGGCTCCTGCCTGCCCCGGGCGGCGGACGGAGCTGGGAGAGCCGTCCCGCACAGCGGCCGGGATGCCGGGATGCCGATGCTGGACATGTTCCCAGGGGCCCCTCGGGGCCGGGTGCTGCGGTACCCCGCTCCCGGGGCGGCTCGTGCCGGGACGGGCACGCTGCTGCGCACGGTGCTGTCGTGAGCGTGCCGATGTGCGCCAGTGCTCAGCAGAGCCGCCGCTGCCCCCTTGGCCTCCGAACGCTGCCCTGAGACCAAACCCTCCATCCCAGAAACGACCCGCCAGCCGAGCTGAAAAATCAAACGCCAACGTGGTGGCCCTGGGCTGCCGGCAGCCCCGAGGCAGCGGGGCTCTCCCGGCGTGGTGACAGCTCCACTCCTCCCTGGCGGACGCCGCTGCAGCCCGGTGTCCCTGTCCACAGGCCCCGGACGCGCTCCGGCCCGCAGGCCCGCAAAAGCCCCCGCCTGTGCCCAGCCGCTGGCCCCGGGCACCCGCTTTGCCCCCAGCAGCGGCACGGACCTGTCGCTCCGAAGGGCGTCTTCAGCTTTGCTCCGCCTGGGAAAGCCAGGGCCCGGGGCGCTCAGCCCCTCGGCTCCCTCCTGCGCCGCCCTTCCTCCCCGTGCACCCCAAACGCAAGCAACTTTCGTTATTGCAACTGGTTCAAATGTCATCGCTTTGAAATGTCAGGCACCTTGTTTGCGGCTGACATTTCTGAAGCGGCTGGCGCAGCTGCGCGGCGGGTGCCCCGGCGCTGCGCTTGCTGCCCCCGTGTCCCCGCAGGCCGGGGCTCCTTCCATAACTCACGGCTTCGCGCACCTGCTCCTCCCGCCAGAGCCGGGGCTGCAAATGCTTCCTGTTCTCCCAGGCTTTCGCACCTCGTTGGAGATGAAAGAGGCCCTTGTTATCCAGGATGCAAAGGATCCCAGAGCACGGCTCACCCTAACACTCTTGTTTTCAGCCATGAGCGCTGCAGCAGTTTGCGCTGCACAAAAAACACCCGGTTTGGAGCGCTGGTCTTACTGCAAACCCCAGGCTGCTGCCTCGGAGCTGCTCTCCTCCGCGGGCTCCTGCCGTCGCACTGCGGGCTGCCACGGTGGCGTGCCCAGCCAGCCCGGCCCGGCCCCCTGCCCAAGGTGGCGGCACAGGTTCGGCTTCCCGAGGGCCCGAGTCTCTGCAGTTCACGCTGACGAGGCTTGGAGCTGGGGGTTCGGCCAGAGCAGCCCGAGACGCTCCTCCCCGGATGCTCGAAAGCGAGTCATGCGTCGGGAGCGGGCGCTTTCTGCCGCAGCCCGCGGAGAGCTTCCTGCCTCCCTCCCCGGCAGCTCCCGCGCCCCTGCCCCAGCCTGGGGGAACCGGCCCCCGAGGCCGCATCCTGCTCTGCTCCCTCAGGTACCGCTCCGGCCACGAGGATGGGCAGGAGCCTCGGGCTGCCGAAACGGGGACTCGGCCGCCAAGAGCGAGCTGTGGGTCTGGAGACGCGCGGGTCGCCCCCACCGCGAGCGGCGCACACCCACGGCGCCCGGCGTGCCCGCTCCCCCCGTCTGGCGGGCGGGACACCCGGGGCCCCGGCGGCTCCGCCGTCGCACGCCGCCGCTCAGCACCTCCAGCGGGGCGGGAGCCGGTCCCGGCCTCCCTGGAGCCTCCACAGCCGGCCGGGGCGGTGGCACCGGCAGCCGCTCAGCTGCCCCACGGGTGGCCCTGGGGACACAGCGCCCCTCGGAGCCGGGAACATCGGGCGGACGCGTCCCTCAATGGCCCATGGACCCCGGAATAACTTCCCAAGGAAGTCGTTAGCTCTCAGAGACTATTCCTCGCCAGCGTCTTCCTTCTGGCCCGCCGTGCGGATGGGATCGCCGTCACGTGGAGAATTACCACCCGACAGATGCCGCTGGATAGCACTTTGGCGCAAAACGATGACAACTATCCAAAACATTTTTGTAAATAACTAGCACAAATTAATGCACAAGTCAGATCTAATTATCATAGCAAACCTAGCGCTGACGAGAAAGGAATGGCAGACGGCCAAACCCCGCCACGGGCGACGCGTCCTCCCCGTTCGGCAGGCGGCGTGTCAGCATCTCCTGGTAGGCAGCGCAGGTCGCGCTGGGGAGTTTTGACGCTTGCGCCCTGGCTCGTGCCCGCTGGGGAGGCAGTGCTGAGGTGCCGGCTGAGATGCTTCCCCAGGGGGACGCGGCGGCCCCGGCAGCGCTGCCTTGTGCCGCGCTCGCCCGCTGCGCCTGCCGGGCTGCAAGATGCTGCTGCGAGTGGTTAGAGACCCGGGGACGGGCGCTTGCTGCCGCCACGTCCCGCTTGCAGAGCCCAAGCTCGCCGAAACGCCGCGGATGCGCGGCAGGAGGGGACCGGCCGGGCCGCTCACCTCGCACGCGAGGTTACGGACCCGAAACTCTGCCTCCGCACGCCCGGCGCTGGGAGACCTTCTGCGTCCTCCGGGGCCGGGCCGCCGCCGCCCGCCGGCGCTGACAGCTGCCACCAGCCTGCGCCCGTCCTGCCGCCGCCGTTTTCCCCACAGCAACGGTGCCTGCCGGCGACGAGGCGTAAAGAGAGTCAGAGAGAAAATGCAAGGACCGAGGCAGATACAATATCATGCGTTTGCTAGCGGGCTGGAGGGGAGGAGGGCGCCGTAAAAGCTGTTATCCAGGTGCAGCAGCCCCGTTTGCACCCACAGCCGCCCCCTCGCTCCCACCTCGCGCTCGGCCGCGAGCAGAAGGGCCCGGAGGGGAGCCACGGCCCTGCCGAGATCTGCGTTGTGCCCCGCCAGCCCCCCGGCTGGGGCCCGCGGCTGCTCCGAACTGTGCCTAATTAAAAGCATCATGGAGGCAAAGAGCTTCCCGCTCCCGTTTAGTTTCACATTCACTGTTTAAATCTCTTTGTTTGCATCTGTAATTGCTCCACTTACAGCAACGGGCCATAAAGAAACCATATGGCGAATTTCCACTCTCTAATCTTCCATGAGAGGTGAAGGAGAGGAAGGATTGCAGGTACGATTCAGTAATGCTAATACTAGGGACACGGGCGAACCGTGCTGCCCGGCAGGATGCCGACAAGGCACGAGGCGACCCTGACGCCTGGAGAGGCACTGCGCGTCCCAAGACAGGCAGGGCCTTACCGAGCCCAGGCTGCTCCGGCTGACGCATCTGTCCCGCTGGGCAACGCTGCTGCTCTGTGCCTCAGTTTCCCCATCTATAGAACAGAAATGATTAACTAGCCTCCGCGGCACCACTTCTGTCTATGTGCCTGCTTCTCCCTGTGTCTTTCCCAGCCCCATAACCCAGAAAGGGATGGTGAAACTGCTGGAGGAGCTGCAGGTGTAAAAGGCGCGTGGGGTTGTCACGTGCTCAGTGGGAACCCCCCGCGAAGCCTTCGAACATCCCAGCATCAGTCTTAATGCCTTGGAAAACCTGGCCTCGAGCAATTTTGACTTGCTTTCCTCTAAATAAACTGATCTTTTTCTTATCAGAGATGTGAGAGCCCAGGTCTTGCAGGATGTAGACCCTCCAGAAAGGTCACCCCGGCACCAAGAACTGCTCTGTTTCACACCAGCAAACTCACACCCAATAAGTCAAACCAGAGCCCATCGCTGCCTGGTGGCAGCTGGACCTCCTTGGCTGCGTGTTAAAAACCCTCCAAAGCAGGAGACGGTGAAGCCAGATGGATGTTCAACGCACGCCACAGGAGAGCCGAGCCTGGCGTCGGGAAGCCTCCAAGTCACGCTAGCAAGGAAGGATGGGAGAGATGCGCCGTGTCCCGAAAGGCCACCTGGATCTGCCCAGTGCTTAACAACCCTGCCTGGGATTTATTGCATGAGCCAGATTCCTATTTGCACCAAAGTCTCTTTATAGTTCTCCAGCCTTCAAGGAGGTGTAAATTTGAGATGCATTGCCAGGGTGGGAAAGAAGAGCCTTGGATTATATCTTCCCTGCAAGAAACAAGTGCATTTTACATTGTATCTCAGTGTCATTGCTAGTAGTGACAGGGCCCGAAGGTTTTACTTCGATGTAGTCATTCGCGATGCACCCAGAGCAGGGGTAGGATATAGGGATGCTTTTCATTAATGGAGACGAGTAAGAACCATTTGCATTTTCTGTGCAGCTCTCATGCCGGAGGGTTTTTTGGCAGTGGGGATTCGAAGAGAGAGCACCCTGCCCCTCGGGCAGGACACAGGCGCGGAGGGAGGCTGGCACAGGGTTACACGTGGTGGGACAGGCAGCGTCGCTAAAGCTTCATCTCACACCTAGCAGGAAGTGGGCAGCTCGGCCATGGCGAATACACCCGTGCTGAGCCCGCCCGCCCGAGGCAGGTGCACCCAGCCCCACCAGCTACGCGGGTGTCCTTCCTGCCCCCAGGGCACAACCGAGACCTGACCCTCTGGCCCTGAGGGAGCAGGGCTGGGATGGGTGAACACAAGAGCAGGAAGAGTCTCCACCAAAGCATGGAGCACCTAGCACTATCCCTGGGGTGTTACACTTGGGAAGATGATTATCAAAGGAAAAAGAGCTGCTCAAGACACAGGTTCAGACAAAACGAGCACTCCAGGCTCTTCTCAGTCCCATGCTCAGTGCACAGACGCAGAGCCTTTGGATACTGCTGTTAGAGCAACCAGCTCTGCAAGGCTGCTATCATTTACATTGCCATCATTAGGTTTCAGAGTGAACTCTAGATTGGGAGAAGTGGTGCAGGTCATTTCTCTAAGACTTGTGGTTCCTAATAGAGCCTATGAGACCTCATAAGGGACAAAAACAGCTCTGGACCTGCTCTCCTTCCCCTCTTCTCTGTTGTGTGCTTCAGCCAGTAGCAGGTAATCATGTTTCCCTGACAGAGGTGGCCAAACAGCTGGAATTTCATCCTTCTCATGGTGTCCATGAGACCACTTCTTGGACCATCTCTTTCTTTTGTGATCCCCTTAGAGAAGACATCCTCTGTGATAAGGTTTCCCTGTTGCTATGTAATCTGTTGTCTCTGCCCACATCTCTTCCTTTCCCTGGAGAAATTCACCTCTCCCACAGAGCGGGGATACCACATCCCTCCAGGAGCGCCTAGGTCTGTGTCTCCCACATCAGCCATGAGCGGTCTTAAGAGCAAGCACCTGCACCAGGTGGAGTTGGAGCGGTGCACGGAGGGACGGCGGCAACCTGCTCCCCACCAGCACCCAGCAAGGCAGCAGCAGGGCTTTCACGTTGCCTGCAGGAGGGATCAAGCCAGGATTCACCTTTGTGCAGGGTAGGGGCAAGGCAGGTCTGTCTTCAGGGTATGTGAACCACCTTCGGAGATGTTTGGACGTGGATTGCTAGTCATAAATCAGTGAGGACATTTCAGACCAGAGCACTAATAAATAAGGTCAGGAACAGTGAGAAAAGCCCATATGACTGACAACGTTGGAGATGCTGGGGACCCAGGGTTGTCCCTGGCTCCGCACTTCTCAGCAGCTCCCAAGGCTGAGCTCTCCACCAGGGGTTTCTTCCATGACTAATTACCCAGTGTACTTAGGAGACTGATCAAGGCACCAGCTAGCACTCGGGGGTTCAAATCAAGCAAGGCCCATGGCGAAAGCAGCTCTCTGACAGCGTCCTGGGCCAGGGTCTGTGCTGACACACAGCTCCTGGGCTGGAGCACTTGTGGGTTGAAGATGAGCCACAGCACACACCTGGGAATGCAGCCACCTAAGCCCAGCTTCGCTTCCACCTAGCAAGGAGCTAAATCCATTGCTGGGAGCTTCACAGCTCGCTCTTGTGCCTTGGAGCCGATTAAGCATCTTGCTCCTTTGCGGGATCGCTCTGTGTTGCCGGTGCCAGTCCAGCCAGGCTGAGGCTTGCTCTTGGCCATCTCCCCACCAGCCTGCTGGCTCCCTCGCCAGCGCCAGCCCTGCACTAGGGCCAGGTGTAAGCGATCCCCGCTTTTCCCAAGAAGAAACCCTTCTGCAGCTGCCCATCTTCCCCCAGCACCTTCCAGCAGCACAGAGAGGAGCAAGGGCATGTTAGAGACGGTCCTTCCTGAAGGCAGAGACTGCGTCCCAGAATGGCCAAGGATGAGGGCTCGGGATATTTTACCCTGACCATTCTCTAACCAGCGAGCAGGCTTTCGACTCCAGCCCCAAACATCAGGGCCAATAATGCTCCTTATCCATAACTGATGCTGGAGCGGGCGTATATTTAATAATAGAGACAGCATATATTTTATTTATGATGAAACAGGCCTCCTTGTCCAGGTCTTTTTGTAAGAACGAGGCAAATTTCTTCCCTGGAAGCAAAATATATATATATATAATCTCGGAAAATGCAGATTGTGAGTCCAGCCAGGGTTTCTTGGCCTTGGGGAGAGGGTCATGCTTGTGTCAGCATTAAGAACTGCAGCTTTACTGAGGGGCAAAATAAAAGAACTAAATGTAAAGAGATAATGGGCTTTGCTTAAGACAGGAGCAAGCAGGGGTGGAGCAGCCACAGATCACCAACCTGGTGCCCGCAACCCAGGGCTGCTCTGCAGCACAGCGCGCCCGGAGCCGCCAGGCACCTCGCCTCCCGGCTCCCCTTCGGCTGCCCCGGCCTCGCCGAGATGCACGCAGCCCCGAGCCCAGCCGGGGGCTACCAAATCGCCCCAAACTCCCCCTTTCGGCAAGGCCGGCCAGGGTTTCACTGCCTCGCCATGCCGCTGCAAAGCTGAGGCGACAGCCGCCCGCTGAGCGGAGGGGGCTGGTGTTGCGCCGCCAGCGGGCGCTTCGGCAGAGAAAGCCCGAGGGGGCTAGCGGAGCTGCTCAGGACCTGCTCTGTGCACGCATCCACACCGAGGCACTCCCAAAAAATGGAAGGGCCAGGAGGTGTCTGCGTTCCCAGTTCTGCTGTTGCTGCATTTGCCCTCTGTCACCTCCAGAGGTGGCCGGTAAGAGCAGGGAAATGCAAGCTGCTGCTCCAGCACTCCTTGCTTTCCACGGTTACTGCAGCAAAAAGGGGAAAAACAAGCTCAAACTTGGGTAAAAATGCAGCCTCCCAAATCTCCCAGCAAGACAGAAAGCTGGGAGGAGGGCAAGGAGGGTGCAGAGAGCATTGGCTGGCAGCACGGACGGGGATCACGAGCGTTGCAGAAGGGCATCACATTCCGGGCAGGCATGGCAGGGCTGCAGGACACGGGCTCCCGCCAGGCACCTCAGTGTGAGCTGTGGGTGCAGCGTTGCTCACAAAAGCTGATTTCACTTTTTTTGCAAGATCGGATGCGTCCCTGCACAGCTCAGCTAGCACGTCGCCAGGACGTACCACGTGTGCACACCTCGCTTGCCCGGACAGCAAAGTGAAACAGTGGTTTATACCCTTTGCTGATAAAACCTGATTCACTATCACGTGAATATAGCAAAAAAACATGTACCAGTGCACTTGTAACTAAGGTCACAGGATTGCAGCATGCTTGCCAGTGTCCAGAAACAACTAGTGGCTGGTTTGGGTTTAACCAGGAGACGCATCACACATGATGCCGAATGCCGCTCGGCCGCCTCCTCCCAGCCTCCCAGCAGCGCTGCTTTGCCCGCGCGCCGCAGCACGAGCCAGATGCGCACGGTGACGCAGGGAAGGTCCTCGCCTCCCACTCTGGCCTTTCGCCCCACCACGGTGCAAACCCAGAGCAGCCCCAGCTGCTACATCGCGGAGACGCAGCGTCCGTGGGGCCAGCTGGGCATCAGTGCAGAGCTGCAGCCTGCGGAGCAACCTGCGATGTGGCTTGTCCCTGCCCAGGGGACAAACGTCCGGCACGGCGGATAAGACTGTCGGTGTGCCAAGCAGGGAGGCCGCGCTTATCCCTGCCAGCTGGAAGGATGCTGTCGACTCCGCCAACAGCACGGGAGCGCAGACCCGAGCGGGAGACTCACCGCCGTGCAAAGCCAAGCCCCGTTCCTCCCTGCTCCACTGAGCTTTGACCTCTGCTGCCCAGGGCTTTTCCCCACCGCCAGGCACACAAGGGAGATGCCGGCCCTGCAGGGTGCCGGGGAGCGCGGCGTGCCTCAGTCTCTGCGGTGCTCACCACGAGCAAGGACCAGGCTCTGGAGCATCTCCTGCCCCGTCCCACCAGCCAGTCCCAGCCAGGACTGTCCCGCTCAGGTGGTCGCCTCGCCAGCACCGGTTTTCCAAAGCTCTGTGATTTGCGCCAGGCAGCTGGTGATCTGGGAGACGTGCCAGGCATTTCGTCCCAATGGGAGCAGGTGCCGCCATCGAGCAGGGGAGGAGGCGGCACGCAAGGGAGCAGGTGTCCCTGCGCGAGCAGCTGGGAGGGAGGCGCTGGGGACCCGTCCTGAACATCGTTCCCTGCAATCAGGCTCGTGCAATTAGCACCACGCTCCCGGCAGGAGAGCCGGGCCCAGCATCGCTGCTCCAGAGCTGCCCCGAATCGCTATGCACGAGCACGTGGGCAAGGAGCAAAGTCCCGGCCGCCCGCTTCTTGGGCTAAAGCTGCAATCGCCACTGCTCCCCAGCAGGACAAGGTCCCATGTGCCACCAGCCTCCCCGGGGCAGCATGAAGGGGTCGAGGTGACAGCGTGGCCACAGCCCAGCCTGCCCGCTGTGCCCCGAGCCGGTGCCTCCCTGCCAGCCCCGTGCTGTCTCCCACGGGAGCGCAGAGCCGTCGCACGACCCGGCCCCTAGCAGAGGCCCACACAACCCGCCGTGTCCCTGCTGTCCCCAGGCTCCAGCCACCTCCGTGCTGTGGGCAAGGGACAATGCAGGCTTTTTGGCGGCCAGGCTCATGCTCCCTGGCTGCGGCCAGGCTCCCCAGCCAAACCAGTCTGCACCTTCCTCCTGCCCATGTCGGCCTCCCGCAGCTGCAACGTGGCCGGGCTGCTGCGCCAGTCACCTCGACACCGCGGCCCGGCTGGCAGCGGAGGCCACGGCTGCCGGGAGCGCACGGACCCAGCGCACCACCTCCTTCCCCTCCAAGCCGGCTGAGCTGCGCCGAGGCGGAAACTCATCACGGCATTGCCCTCTGCTGGCACGCGCTCCTGGAGAAACCGGCCACCAGGAGCCTTTCCCGGGGACGCAGAGCACCATCCTCGCTCGTCGGCACAGTGGGAGAGCAAGAGGAGAGCAAGAGGAGAGCAAGAGGAGAGCTGGGCCTCGCGGGCAGCAGCCATCGCTCGACCGGCACCTCGCCTCACCGAGCCTCGGCTGCAAACCTCGCCAGGACGCGCCTCCTGCAGAGCCGTGCGCTCAGCCCCACGGGATGCCAAGGGGCGGCTGGGCTCCCGCGGCGCTCCGCGACGGAGCCACCAGCCTGCTGTCACGGCTCAGGCCTCACTGCTCCTTCCCCCGCTGGCTCCCATGGGCTTTGCTCGTGTGGCTTCCGCGGGGAAGGCACAAAAAGGCAAACGGCGGGAGCTGCAGGACACGTGCCCTGTGCCCGACGGCTGCTGGACCCAAGCAGCGGCTCCGGCAGCCCCAGCCCGGGGCGCTCACGCGGCAATTGCTGCTGCGGCAAGCTCGTGGTGCGGGAGGCGGCCGAGAGCCTGGTGGGCAGAGGCGGAGGAAGGCAGAGGTGGAGAGCGGCTGCGCTGTGCTCTGCAGGGGCACGTCCAGAGAGAAAGGGGGAGTTGGAAGAGGGAAAAAAAAAAAGAACAGTTTTAATTAACAGTTGGCGGCTGGTGAATCTCTCCTCCGCCACTAGCCCTGCTTAAAGTATTATTCTCTAATTTATAAAAACTTAACGCTGCTCAGAAAAGACACGGAAAACATTTTAACATTTTACAGTTGCAAATAGGGTTTGGGGACGCCTCTGGGAGCAGGGGGACGTCTGGCTGCTGGGCCACAGCGAGCACCGCTCGCCCAGCTCGCGGAGGCAGCGCTGCCCCGGCCCCTGCCTCCTCCCCGCTCAGCAGCGGGAAACACGGCAGCGGCTCAGCTGCTCACAGAGCACCACGGCGGCAGAGAAACCAGCTCTGGTGCCCGAGCCCCGGCCCATCGCTGCAGGAGGACAGAGCAGGACCCCTCGGCCAGCACCCTGCTCCCAAGCAGAACCCGGCAGCTGAGGGTTAGTGCCTCCCCCAAAACGAGAGCAAAGAGCCCGGGAAGGGGTCCCTCGGTCCACACGTGCACCCCCAGCCCTGCCGGCCACACTAGGAGCCCGGCCGGAGCAGGGAGGCGGGAGCGGGAGACGGCGCGGTGGGCTGTGGCATCGGCTGTGCGTCCAGAGGTGCAGTTTTGCCTCCAAGCGTTCAAGTACAATATTGCACTTTGATGGTATTAGCCGATTTAATCTTCTTACAGAGTGCACTACCGCTCACGCGCTCGGCTGAGTCCAGCACGCAGAGGGGTGGTGTGTGTGCATGTACGTGTGCAAGTGTGCATGCACGCACAGCAGAGAGCACTGGACAGCCTAGGGCAGCTGTATAACATTTTGGGCTGCATCTCTGTGCCTCATAGCCCAGCCTAGGCCCCACTGGTGCCTGGGACATTTGGGACCCCAAGCCTGTCCTAGCCCCCAAAAGGCATAAAAGCCTTTGCTCCACCTGACCCCCAAACCACCACCCCGAAGCCATCTCTCTGGTGCCACTACCTAAGCCCCTCGGCACAGCCATCCCCACCCGCCAGGAAGGCCAAGGCAGCCGATTTTAGGGAACTCATTGGGGATGCGGGTGATCTGGGCTCCCGGTGCTCCCCTCTCGAGCTGCTCAGCCCTGCGTGTTGCATCCCTCCTGTCTGCTGAACGCGCTCCTCATCTCCTGGCCAAGCTCCCTCATGTCATGTGCACAGGGTGGGGGGAATCATGGAGGAAGACGGTGAACTTCACCCCGTTAGCCTAGCAGGTAACGAGGAGTGGGGGCAAGTAACTACAAACAAAAGGGCTGGAGAAACCCAGAAAGGTCTGGAAGGGGTGATGTGAGCTGGCCAGGGTGAAAGGGTCAGGAGCTGAACCTAGACCCACCTGGAACCGGCCATGTGTCCCCGCTTTGCACCTCATGCACAGGAACTTTCCTCTTCTGCGTCAGCCAGGGTTGCAAGGTCCCGCCCCAGGAGAGCCAACAAGGGATGCTCTTGGCCACAGCTCCAAGATGACACATGCAAGGACATCACAGGGTTCCCATCACACAGCCCAGACAAGGGGAAGCCTCGGATAATGCTCCAAAGGGTCATCTCCAAATACTGCCAGCTCACCAGCTCCAGACTCCAGAGAGACAGCTGGCAGAGCTGAAATGCCCAGAACCAGAGGAGGGAGGAAGGGGGTGGGCTGTTGAGAGCCGCAAGATCTGGAAAGCATCACTTTGATTTAATGGACCTTTATGTTTGAAAAATTAAATCAAGAGAGCTCTTTTCCTTGCCACGGGGTTGAGCATAAGCTGAACGCGAGCAGGATTTAGAAGGGAAGAGTTTTCCAGATGAGCAGAGTGCAATTTTGTAATGAGGACCAAAATAATGATAAAAATAACTAGCAGGGGAGAAAGGGAGCTGAGCACGCAGCATACAAATGTCAAGCTCCAGATTCTCCCAGCAGAGCCATAATAAAAGGGTTTAACCTATTATATCGATTAATGGTATTACACCTCTTGACTAAGAAACTCATTCTTATAGGCAAGCTAATTTCATAAATACTCCACATTCAGAGGCTTCAATAAGCTGATCATTTTTAATGGAAGCTTTGAGATTTAAATATACATCTGCAAAGGGATTAGTGAGAGTTGCAACCGGTGAGCAGTGTCTCTGGGGATAAATTGACATTGCCATAGTAACCAAACAGGCTGTCACACTCCGGGCCATATGCCGGAGTGTGGCAGAGATGTGGACAAGCCCTTGGCACTCCCAGGTGCTCCCCAGGGCTGGTGCCAGCACCCCAGGACTGCCACGGAGAGACCGCCCGTCCCTTGCGCGTCCCCTGCCCTTCCTGAGCTCCCTGCATCCAAGGCAAGGGTAGAGGAGACCCGAGCAGCCCGAGAACAACCCACGCTCGGGCGTCCGTGCTGCCGAGGCTCCTGTTTGGGTTCGCAGTGATCCCCAACACTGAGCTCCCCACCACGGAGCCTGTGCAATCCCCGCAGTGAGGTAGCACCGTGGCCCTCACGCGGCCAAGGGGCTCTGGAGCCCGCTCTGCCTCTTTGATGCCCCATGCCGCTGAACACTCGCTTGGCACCAGCGATGCCCAGGGCGCTCTCCCCGTCACGGGGTGATGGGGGTGCTCTCCGGACACCAGAGCCGACGGTGCAGCAGGGGCTCTGGCCGGGAATAGAGAAGCAGCAGTGTTGCAGGAGGGCTTGACAGGTTTCCATGCCAGAGTATAACGAAGGCTGCAGGCTGGGTAGGTGTACAGTAGAGAAAAGGAGGAAAAAGATAAGTCCAGGCAAAAACCTCCAGGGCAAGGCTGGCTAGGAGACACCGGTTCTTCATTGCCAAAACACACAGACAGGGCACCAACCTCCTCCCACCGAAAGGCAGGCAGGGGATCCTAGCTCCATAACAGAGAGACAGGCTGGCACACAACTCGTAGCACCCACATCCGCTGCTCCCGAGGAGCCCAGCCCAGGGCACCCATCTGACCTGCAAGAACACCCATCAGTGAGACACTGAGCAGGAGTCCAGAACCTGAAGGCCCATCAAGGAAAGAAAACTGGAGAAGGAATCAACAGGACAGTAACCTGCATCAAAGACCCTGGGGGCAAAGACAGAGAGTGCCAAGGAGCCCTACAACCTGGCTGTGAGGCCACTGAGAGCTGGAAGTAGGGTTTATTTGGCACTGAAATAAGACTCAGCTGTCCCCCAGATCAGCACTAGGTCCTGAGGGGGGATCCAGGAGCTTTACAGCCACATGATAAGAGGCCATTAGAGGTGGGACAACAACAGGGGTGGGATGGCAGCTAACATTTCAGACAGGGAAGAGGAAGTCTCCAGGGAAAACGTGGCAGCTGATTTATGGCACTAAGTGACAGTCATTAGCTTTTATTCCTAATTGAAATGCCAAGTCCTGTGCAGGCCCAGGGTGCAGCAGTCCCTGAAGAGAGCTAGGCAAGTGCTCCTGCTCCCTCCCCTCGCAGTACAAACGCAGCAGAGACCATCTCAGCCTGTTTGTTCACTCGAGTTATCGAAACCGAAACAAAGGCCACCAAGGTCAAAATGCCTCCGGCTTCTCTGCTCTTTGCAAAACACACTCAGGAGTTGCTCAGGGAAAGGCGAATGCCCAGAAAAACACCTGACACATCACACAAGGACTGTGCTATCTGGTTTGCTCCTGATCTTCTCCACTGTTCCCGTCTCAGCATACGCTGCTCCACCGCTTTCCCTACCCCAGCTGATTCCCATCACCTCTTTGCTACCTCTGCAGCCGACTGCCAGGACCACAGCGCAGCTCCACACGACAGCACTGCCCGTTCAACCACAGACTCCCAACCACAGCGCGTGACCACAAGCTCTTCTCCTGCCCCTCCAACCACTTCCAATCCACCTTCCTTAGCTGAGGACAAAGGTGCTGCACAGGTGTGGGGAACAGCCACAGCCCAACCCATTAATGAGGCGACCATGCTAACGAACTGCTTCTCCAGAGGTGCTCAGAGCAAAGCGCACTGGGATCAGACTTGGCCAGCCTTGCTCATGCTGGGAAAGCGGACCACAGCCACATGCATCCAGCTGACAGGCTGAACTCCATGCCTCACCCTGAGTTTGAAACACCTGAGGTGGACGGAAGAGAGAGCTCCTCGCTCTCTCAGCACTGGAGCTGTTATCCTCACAGCCACAAAGTAGGCCATTTAACTAGAAGCGGTAATCACAGAATCACAGAATCGCTGAGGTTGGAAGGGACCTCTGGAGATCATCTAGTCCAACCCCCCTGCTCAAGCAGGGTCACCTAGAGCACATTGCACAGGATCGCGTCCAGGCAAGTTTTGAATATCTCCAGAGAAGGAGACTCCACAACCTCTCGGGGCAACCTGTTCCAGTGCTCTGTCACCCTCACAGTGAAAAAGTTTTTCCTCATGTTCAGACGGAACTGTCTGTGTTTCAGTTTGTGCCCGTTGCCTTGCGTCCTGTCGCTCGGCACCACTGAAAAGAGTCTGGCTCCATCCTCTTGACACCCTCCCTTCAGATACTTGTACACGTTGATAAGATCTCCTCTCAGCCTTCTCTTCTCCAGGCTAAACAGGCCCAGCTCTCTCAGCCTTTCCTCATAAGAGAGATGCTCCAGTCCCCTAATCATCTTTGTAGCCCTTCGCTGGACTCACTCCAGTAGTGCCACATCCCTCTTGTCCTGGGGAGCCCAGAACTGGACGCAGTACTCTAGATGTGGCCTAACCAGGGCTGAGTAGAGGGGGAGAATCACCTCCCTCAACCTGCTGACAACACTCTTCCTGAGGCACCCCAGGATACCATTGGCCTTCTTGGCCACAAGGGCACATTGCTGCCTCATGCTTAACTTGGTGTCCACCAGCACTCCCAGGTCCTTCTCCGCAGAGCTGCTTTCCAGCAGGTCAACCCACAACCTGGACTGGTGCATGGTGTTATTCCTCCCTAGGTGCAGGACCCTGCACTTGCCTTTGTTGAACTTCATGAGGTTCCTCTCCACCCAACTCTCTGGCCTGTCCAGGAGTAGTCAGTGAATTAAGGTTTTCTAAAACACAGTGCAGACATAACTTGTAAGAAGTAGGAAATTACTGGTCCAGAACTCTACTGCCAGTCATTCTGGGAAGAAAAATTTTTCTTCTTCCATTTTTGCTTCACACATCAAGTCAAGCTTTCCCCTCTTCGCTGTCTCTGCCTTTGCTCTCCATTCACCAATATTTATCTCTTTCCTTCCACCTTTTAGTAGCAGGAATGCATGGTGAAACATGAGTTTGGCTCAGTGGCCTATTGTCAAGCCTGTCTGGTGAAATGTATTACAGACAGGCGCGAATAAAGCTAAGAGCCGGACTGAGGTGGACTTGTCTGGATTTATTTCTCTCTTCCCTGTCTTGCTTTCTATTTCTTCTGTACCACAACTGCCTGAATCCAGCTGACTTCTAATGGTAAAAATCAGTGAGCCAGGGTTGCTCCATGAATCATGAGGGAACTGAAGTTCTGCTAATAGCGGAACTCTGATTTGTCCAGCCATAAACAATCCCTGTCATTCTTGCAACACTCATTTTCAACAGCAAGCTCATGGACCATTTTTTTCTTCTAATTAAAAGTACGGCGTAACCACATTTTTGCAGGCAGCACATCTAAGACACATTGCCAAGCCCTGACGTGAAGCCAAGCCAATGCAACCCATTGGTCTCAGCTGTGTCCCACACCACTGAAAGCTGGAAGTAAACATAAAGAGAAATGTCACCATTTTTTTCAATGCCTTCTCCCTTTCTGGAGAGATTCTAATGTGTCTGTGTATTAGACATCTGTGAAGAGCCCATGTTCTTGAAAATTACAGCTCTTTACACTATTTTGTCTTCCTACATAGTAGGTCAGGACAGGAAGTAAAAATATTTTATGCTGCTAAGATTAGAGGAAAGATCAAAAGGTTACCAGCTAGATTCAGAAAGTGCCTGGGCTGTTCCTTTACACATTGGCAAAGGATCCCTGAAGATCATAATTTTCTAATTTTACATCACATGTGAGAAAAAGGTGACCCTTCTGCAAAGAAACGGGATCAAAAATTTTGAGCATCATTATCTGTTTGCCTCAGCAGCTTTGTATCTCAATATTGGCTATGTCTGGGGAACATGGGCAGATGGGATGCACGGGTAGGCACCGGAGGAGGACTTACTGATGCTTTCATTAAATAACACACACAAATTGTAGTAATTTGAAAAGACCAGCAAAACTGGCTATTAGAGTCACTGGTAGGAAACTGCAAAGCAGCCGCATATGGGCAAAACTTTTACGTCACCAGTGACTGGAATTCACATAACTCTATTCTTCAGCACAGATGCAGTGAAAGGTTTGAGCTATTTTCATGTGGCAGCAAATTGGGGGCATTTACTGCATGAACCACAATAACTGGCTCCCATTACCCAGTTTATGGGGTGAACTTCTGCACACTCATTCAAATTCATCTGCTTGGCAAATTGGGAGCATTCACTGGTTCATGAATCTCCAGATCTGTGAATGCAACCAGCTGGGGATGTCTGTAGGTTTGAATTCTTTTTTTTTTTCTTTTTTTTTTAGCTGCAGACTTTAGTTTAGTAAGGCATGAACAGAGCCGCTATACTAGTCGGTAGTGTGGAGTCATAAATTGTTTCTCAGAACGCCTCTGGAAACAGGGCACACCAAATTACTTTATAATGCATTTGTGATAACAGTGCTGAAGAAAATGCTATTTAAATACAATTTCCTACTAAGGTAAGTAAGGCATAAGGGAATACATAAAACAAATAATTAACGCCTTATGAATGACTTCAATTCCGTGCATGGAAAGACAACAGAGAAGTAAATAGTGGAATGGAAGGGTCTGGCTTTTTTTAGCAATCGTAATACTTAATTTCCTTTTTAAGGAAAAATCCAAAGCGTATTAAGCTCACTGCCCACTGATTTCAATGGGGTTTGGACTGGCTCATGGAAATCAGCACTGGTGAAATTTTGCCAGGTAAAATCCATTGAGACTGACATCTTTACAGCCACTACAGCTGACTGGAGATGGGAATTTCCCTTCTGAAAGAACTTAAAAGATATCTATATTATAAAATTGAATGAAAGCTTCTGTCTTGCAATGAGAGAGAAGTCTTTTGTTTGGTTGTTTTGCAAATATTAAAGAAGACATTTCATTTTTGACCTTTTAAAACTTTTTTCTGGAGGCTGCCCAGACTTCCTGGAGCCCAGGCTGTTGTGAGAGGAGCAGAGGAGGTGATTTGAGAGGTGAAGGGGTTTTCTGCTTAGCCAGTACCTAGAAACTGAGGTTGATCCAGCTCCAGGGCAGTCTCCTGGATGTGCTGTCTTCAACAGCTGGGAAATGTGGGAGTCCAGACCCAGAAACTTGAGTTTGATCTCCCACGGCACACTGCCTTCAGGTGATCAGCCTATGGCATGATCCGCCAAGGAGATAAAAACCTGTAAGCCCTGGCGAATACAGCTGTTGAGCTGGTTTCTTACAGGGGAGTCTGGGCTTCTGTTGAAGAATTGCCCTTTTTCACTGAAGAAATGGCTTTTTGGAAAATGTCCAGCTATCTCTGTTTGCAAATTATATACACCGAGAGCAGCAGTATGGAGCTTCCTTAATCCACTTCTTCCTAAGCATGCAAATGTCATTACAGCCACTAGAGTCTGTTGTGGACTGAACTGTGTGGGCACTCGTCTGATGGGTACTGGATTAGCACCTTCCATCATGTTGCATAGACCACCAAAAATCAGAAAACAGCGCCTTTTGAATCATTAGTGACTCCTGTGGATTTAGCAGTGGTGGAGTGTAAGCTGTTGGATAAAGAGAAGATATTTAAATATCAGTTCTTTAATAAGGTCCATCCTTCCAAACAGTCAAAGAATGGTTATTAAGGAAGTATTTTATTCCTTGAACAGCAAAAGCAACCAGACATGCATTTAGTACTCTTTATTGCTAATATCACATCTTCTAACAAGAAAATCCTGGCGGCTTATTATCAAACTTACAACACCTTTGACTTAGTAGAAACAAGATGAGTAAGAGAGATCAGAGATGTCTTCCCAGGACAACAAGTCATCCTCTAACAAAACCCTCCAAAAATATATTCTTTTTAATCTTTGAACCATTTACATTACATATGCATTTGTAAATGACTCATTTGCTATGGACCTTATACCCTATTTAATAACTCTTCTTCCTTTGGTTAACGTTGTACCCATATCTCTCCCTGTCATACAATATCACCAGATACATGGTATTGCCAAGCATTAGCATTGCAAATACCTTGGAAAATCCAGTCTCACTTTGCTGGAGTCTTATACAGAGATCTGACATAAAAATCCTTATTATATTGCACATTCAACACAGTAACACTCTATAAGGCTAATTGTTCTTCTTCCTCTATTAATGGGAACAATATGTCCATGTTAAAGATGAACCAGAACACCCTTCTTTAACACACTTATTGAACTCTTACATCTAGAGTCCTATTTTTTAATCTTTGATGCAAGCTAAAAGACATATGGATAAATATCTAAAAAGCTTCATTGGTTTCTACCTGTAGATCATGTAGAGAAAACAGCTAGAGCAACCATGTAGGTATTCTCTGTCTTGATACAATGAGCAGGGCTTGTATAGCTGGAGCCTGTATTTATCTGGTACTGTGGTTGCAGCTTGCATGTAACGTGCATGTACCTGTCAGGTGGTTACAGCCTTAGAGTCTGTCATTAAACATAGCATGGCCAGGTCCAGCCCACACTGATATGGGATTGATCTATATCTGACGATCATCCCCTACGCTATGGCATTTTGTTATTTTACTGTTATGCCCCCAAGACTGGCAAGGACCAGCATAAAAGTGGTTGTACTCCTCAGTTTCCTCATAGCTGATTGGTAAGAAATGGCCAAAGAAAAGAGGTATTTCATGTCCCAAAGGTCCTTGATCTTTCTTATGGCCTGTAGGGAAGTCACAGATAACTATCCTAAGTGGGAGAAGACTTAAAGCAGCTTTACCTTCCCTGTTGGCACTCCTTTGAAAGCCAATGCCTGTTGGGAGCTGTACAGGTCTCCCCCTGGCTGTTACCAAAGACCTGTCCCAGGAGCTCTGAGTCACTTGGTCTGAGTTTCTAAAGGGCAAAACTGCTTAACAGTGTGCTGTGCCCTCCTGGTGTCCTGAGGGCCCCACTAGGGACCGACTGGATGGCACAGAAGGTCCCGTCTGCCACCTTGTCTGTGTTTGCTTTGGAAAGACTTCCAATCTTCTCCAGTTCTTGAGCCAGGTACCACCTGTCTTGCAGCACACACTTGGCCAACGTGAGTGAATCATCTGAGCTTTGGCGTATCCCTGAGAGATGCGGCCCTTTGCAGACTGGCTCTGGCTGGAGTTTCATGGGCATGGGAAAACCTCAGCATTCCTCACAAGGAAAATCTGCACAGCGTTGAATCAGCCAGGCAGAATGGGATTAGAGCAAGTATTAAAGTACCGGTTTCTCTTTTCTCATACCAATGATTTCAATGCAATGAGGAGAAGCACAGACTTCTCCTCATCTAGGGCAAGTGGCTTCCTCCTTCTGGTATGCCCTATAGGGAAGACTAGGAAGACTAGTCCTCTGGACCTGTGGCTGGGACTGACCTTCCAGTTAGGATTGCAATAAAAATATTATCAAGGACCTTGATACATACCTAACCTGGTCTAACATAACGTGGGCTGTGAGGAGCAGAGCTCTTTTGAGTGAATCCGCAATCTTAGTCTGCCGAGTCAGTGTTTCATGCAAGATCTTCTGGTCTTGCTGACAGCTTGGCAGTGGGACAGCACAAATTCAAACTGGGAGAATTACGATATCTTTGTATGTTCAGCAGTTCCTGGGATAACACAGTTAACAGGGAAAGGCAAGCCAAAAGAGATCTCTGTGTGGCCTTCCAAACTTCAAACCTGCTGCACATGGCTGTCTTTCTGTTAAATAAATGTAGTTAATAAAGACACAAAGAATGAGAGAATTTCCTGGCATCCATTAGGGCTTCTGTTTGTGATGTTGCTCTGTGCACTGCATTGTGAATTAGCAATCCAGACTCCTGGCACATGATAGAGAACCTGTCAGCTTTCTTCTAGATCCACTGCTGGTGGCCTGAGGTGGGTATCATCATCAAGTGCTTGCTTTGCACTTCTGAGGGGCTGCTGAGAATCTCACCAGTTTCTAGGTAAAGCGAAGTGGGGGAAGAAGAGAAAGAAAGGAAGACACAGAAAAAAGAGCTGTGTTACCTCCGTTAGGAGACGGTTCCCCTGGAAACCTGCACTGGCACTGCACTGTGGGCAGTCATGGAGGTGCTGACACAGTGTCTGCTGAAGGGAATGCTCCTAGGGCCCGTTAGCCTGACTGAAATGTCATTTTGACATCCAGATGTGATGATGCCTCCTGTCACCTGTCCAGAATTAGCTGGAATGAGCTGGTATCATTTGGTTTGTCTCCACTCATGCTCAGGCAGAATCCACTCTGAAAACAAATGATTTGGAGTGGCTGCCTGGATGCCCCCCCGTCATCAGTTCCTTGCAGGTGTCCTTGCCCAGGCCTCAGAGCCGCAGCAGCTGCCCCCCAGCCGCTGCTGCTGGCTGGTTTTGGCTTTGGAGTCTGCTGGACAGTCAGAGCTCTTGCGCGCTGGGTTACGTGGAGGGGGACTGCAGCCCAGGGTGTCCTCGCAGCATGCAAAGTGCATATCACTGCTGAATTTCTGCACAGACAGTTTTAGTTTCACAGCTGCAGGGAAAAGTGGTGAGGATATAGGGGGAAAAAGAAGCCACTGGGGAGTGGGGGGACGTGGCCTATGAAACATGTTTAGGCATTAACTGCCAGTGGAGAAGAGAGGAGATGATTGCTGTTCATGAGGGAGATGAACCCTAGCGAGGGAGAGACGACTTCAGCTACGAAACAAGAACAAACTGGTCGAGGAGAAATTCTGGCTGGCAAGGATGAGATTCCTTGATATATGAGGAGGGAAGTTCTTCAACAGTCTCCCCTGAGGAGTGGGGGAAGGAAAAAAACCACTGTTTTTAAGAGCGAGCTTAATAAGCTCATATTTGGAATCAAGTGATGGGAGTCTGAGGGAAGATGTGACCTGACAGCAAAGCAGACCCCTTCCCTTCAGTCCCTCTCTTATTACATCCCTACCTCTGCCCCTACCCTTGATACTCCAGTAATGAGCTTTTTGTACTTAATTATCATGTTATTAATCAGCATGATAACAATAAAACCCGCTGCACTATTTTGACTGTGTCCCTGGCCCCACTGCCTTTTGTTGTACATGCTGAATGGGTAATAGATTTCCATGTGTGACTTACATGTCTGGACAATATTTCTAGTAAGTAAAGGAAAATAGTATTTAGGCTGATCCCGGGAAGCACAGAATCTTAGATGCTCTTTAGACAGTGAGGTGGTTGTGCTGCTGGGATTTTGAAGGATTGTGTGTGGGGAGGGGAGGTTCAAGGGAAGATGGGTGGATTGAGATAACTGCAAATGAATGTGTGTAGCATGTAGCATGTGTCAGGATAAATATATTACGTAAAACTTTTACATAATTTTTGAGCAGTTCTGGGCTATTGTGGCTGACACCATATTGCAATGTTGTCAAGGCCTTGTGCTTCAGAAACAGATGAAAATTACTGATCCAGAATGCAGGCACCAGGAAGTACAGCTCCAGGCCTGCCACAGAGCACAACGCGGCCGCCTGGTGGGAACCTCGCTGACAGAGAACTGAACTTCCCGCCACCTCGGAAGGCACAACATGGTCTCCCAGAAGCCCCTTATGGGAAGACTACATCTCCCGGCATGTCCTGCAGACCAAAATGGCCACTGGGAAAACCACTGCCGGAAAACTATATTCCCCCCCCCCCCCCGCATGCTGTGCAGACTAACATGGCCGCCCGGAAGCCCAGTGCCGGAAGACTACTGCTCCCGGCATGCCCGGGAGGGCGGGATGCTGCAGTGTTTGATCCTGTGGCGACTGCGTTCCGTCTCGCCCCTCTTCCCGCCGCACGCCCGCCCTCGGGACCCGGATGCCGCCGCAGAGCCCGGAGCGCCGCCTCGCGATCCCCAACACCGGCCCGGGACTCCCCCGACACTGTCCACGGAGAGACTGATATTTTCGGAACGCGACGGCAGCTGCGAGCACGGCAGGAAGCAGTGCACGTGTTGCGGGTGCAGTACTACTTTTTCGACACGCGAGGGCAGCAGTAAGCACGGCGGGGCGCAGTGCGCATGCGCCCCCCCCCCCCCCCGGTGCCGTTCTGCAAAAGACTAATGGCTTGATCACCTGTGTACCACTTACCTGGCTTGATTACCACAGGTATTAGTAATGAAAGTGCATAGCCTTCTCTAAAAGGTAAATACGGTCTTTTCAAAACTTCCAGGGACTCCACAGAATTGTCATTACTTTTGATTGGTAGCCAGCTTCTTCTAACCCAGCTGCAAGAAACAATTTGCCCTCAAGTCACAACTTTCTGCTCCCCAGGGGTTAAAAGGAGACCTGTCATTCACTACTATCTCTCAAGATGTACAGCAAGCCCTAAAGTGCAGGACAAGACACCTTCTCTAAGGAAACTGGCTGCTATGTCTCCTTCACTGCAGGTCTCTCTTAGTATCGTGGTCCATTCAACAAACAAAAGAGTACGATAAATGTTTTAATCTGCTCCAAGTGCTTTCATGTAAGAGAACAACATCAAAATGTGTTATTATGGGATTTAGTCTTCACTACACATGCTACCCCAGTGACATGGACTTGCTTTAGAGGATCGGTAACGTACGCATTTTTGCGCTAATATTCATGGAATGAATAGGCACCTGATCAAGTATGGTTGTTCATAAAAAACTTTGACAATGTGTTGCTAGGTAACAAACCTAGGCAAGCAGTTATTTCCTCTGATCCTTCGGCTTACATTTCTTCAGCTGGATGTAGTCAAAGGTGTCTTTTTCACGTCCCACTGTCAGGGCCACCCCAGCTAAAGGGGCTGGAGGGCCAAAGGACGGCTGTGGGGCACAAAGGAAGGCTGAAAGAATAGTCCAGAGTGCACTAGAGGGATGCTAAGGGGTGTAGAGGGCCAACAGAGGCCTGCAGGGGGAAATTAACAGGCTAAAGGAGGGGCCAAAGCAGAAGAGAGGGCTGCTAAAGGTGCTAAACGGCTAACAGAGGGCTCCAGGGCATGAAGGCGGCCTCCGGAGGGATTCTGAGGGGACTACCAGGCTCCTAAAGGGGTCTAGAGGGCCAAGGTACAGCTCTGGGAAACAAGGAAGGCCCCAAAAGTAGCCCAGAACACGCTAGGGAGGTCCTAAGGGAACTAGGGGGCCAAAAAAGTAAAAACTGGGGAGCAAGGAAGACCTGCAGAGGTGGTCTGAGGGGACAAGAGAGATTCTGCAGGGTGTGGAGGGCCAAAAGACAGCTCTGGGGCACAACCAAGGTCTCCGGAGGGGTTCTGGGGGAACAAGAGGGGTCCTAAGGAGTCTAGAGGGCCGAGATGCAGCTCTGGGGCAGAAGGAAGACTGAAAGAGTAGTCCAGAGTGCACTAGGAGGGTGCTAAGGGGTCTAGAGGGCCAACAAATGGGCCTAACCCTAACCCTCTAACCTAACCCTAACACTAACCCTAAATGGCCACAACCCTAAACCCTAACCCTAACCCTGTACCAGGGAAAAACAGGGAAATTCCACTGTCTCCAGTGACCTACAGGGACTCTGGTGTGAATGGCACATGTCCAGTAAAGGACAGACACACCGGGCCACTGCTGCAGGGCTGAGAAGGCACAGGAACTACAGCTCCTGGCCTGCCACGGAGAACCAGCATGGTCACTCCCCACCACACCTCGCCATGACAAAGCCCTTGCCCAGCATCATTAGGCTCCTTTTGGCGGGGGAGAATGGAAAAATACCCTTCCTGCCCTGAAGTCAGAGCTCCAAGGCGACCCATCTGCTCCTCCCCACATCTGAGTCAGGCCCCCTGGGCTCTGCTAGTGTTCCTCTGGGCATCCTGCCCCTTCCCTGCTAGGCTGCCCTTGCCAGGGCTGCCTGCACACACACACCCCCTTGCAGATGCAGATGCTCCCAGGATGCTCGTGCCTCCAGAGTGGGGTTGAGCTTTGCTCACTCCCTGCTTTGGGGCACTTAGCCACATGCCCTCCTGCACCTGCGTCCTCTCTCCCTCCCCATCCTGGGCAGGCCTCTGCCCCTCACCAGGGGCTTTTCATACTTCACTGCAACACCACAGCATCGCTCCAAACAACTGCTCTGGGCAACTGCTCCAGCACTCACGAACCCTCACAGTAAACCAGCTTTTTCTTAGCTTCCCACACAACTTGCTGCGCTTCACTTTGGGCCTCTTGCCCCTCAGCCTGGCACTGCGCACCACTGAGAAGAGTCCTGCTCCGTCCTCTTGACACTCTCCCTCCAGATATTTAAAGCTATCGATCAGATGCTGCCCCATTTGGCTTTTGAACTCATGGTGCCTGAAGAGCTCCCTTTGCAGAGGGGCTGGAGCCTCTAGTGCCTGTGCAGAGCTCTGCGCCCTGGGGCACTGGGGCCTGCATGGGCAAATCCTGCGGTGCCTGGCCACAGGCACTCACCGCCCTTGGCGTGCAAAGGGGAGCCCAGCGGTTCCTCCTCTCTGAGCACGGGAGGGGAGGCTGCAGGGGACAGCAACGGGTGCAGCCTTGCCTTCTGGCAAAGGAGACTTTCCCAGCACGGCAGCTGACTTGGCTGCTGGAGCCAGAGCATCTCGGCAGCCTCCTAGCTCCTGGGCTCAGCCCCGCCAGGGGAAGCCAGCGCCGGCGAGGGCCCAGCTCTGGGTCCTTCCTCAGGCACAAGAGGTCATGGCTTTTCAAGGCAGAATCTCGGAAAGACCACTGCAGTCTTCCAGCCATTGCTGACCCTTTTGTAAGGGGAAACGGGGGCCTTCCCTCACTGCTGGAAGAGGGGGGGTTACATTGTGGCTGCCACAGACTGCTGCAGGGAGGGCATGTCCTTCCCCTCTCAGGGTGAGAACAATTCCTTCACGGCCTGACTTTTCCACCAATTCATTTGCCCAATGAAAAGACACTGACCCACGATGGAGAGACAGGGCTGCTTCTTTGGGGAAAGGCCGGCAGAGGGTGGACGGGCAGCACAAGTCTGCAACGGGCTGCGCCTGAGGGCTGGAGCTGTCCTGCGGGCAGCGAGAGAGGCCAGGGACCCCATGACTTCCCCGCACACTCAGGTGGTCCTGGGGGGCAGAGCACCCTGGCATCAGGACACGGCCGAGCACCAGCAGCTTCCTCGCAGAGGACAGTGCCACCGCTGCCACGCTCTCCTCAGCCGGTAGCACAAGCTTTCATCGGTGCCTCCAGATGCAGACTGCCTCCCTGGAGCTCTCAGCATCAGGATGGTTTGTGTCGCCAGGGAATGGATGGATGGGCTGATGTCCTCCTGCAAGCCTTGAAGGGCTGAGAGGGAAAGGAGGCGAGCAGAGATCAAGGCCCCGTATCTGCACAGGCCCCAGGCATCCCCTCCTGACACAGCCAGTCCCACCCAGCTCTTCCCACAGCCAGGTGAGAGCCAGGGCAGAAATGGAACATCTGGGAGCTGCTGGCCAGGAATGTCCCAAAGGTGCCTGAAATCTTCTCTCTACTCTACCCACACCGCCCCCGCTCTGCACGGGGAGCAGAGCCCTCCTCGCCTGGGGCAGGCATGGCAGCTCCCTGCCCAGCATCTGTCTTCCTCCCACCAGCCCTGCCTGACACCCTGCTGCCCTCACTCACCCTCGCAGATGGCCTCCAGCTTCTGCCTGCTCCAGCCCCTCATGCGCCGCCCAACGAGCCCTAGGCACACACACAGCCCCCCATAAACCCTGCTCCACAGCCCACCCCCAGCAGCAAACACGGCCCCCAGCCCTGCCCACCTGGCCATGTGCCCACCTCCCCTCGGGCAGGGCTGACCCCAGGGCGCTTTCTCAGTGGGACACCCAAGGGCCTTGCTGTGAGGCACTGAACAAGGCTCCCACCAGCCCCACACGTGTGGGCAGAGATGGCAGAGGGTGACATGGAGCCCCCAGGCACCCAGGCCCTCCATCAGGCACTCGGGGCTGCAGCAGCCACAGTCGCAAGGCTGCTTCTTGCTGCCAGCGCAGCAGCCGGGGCTGGGGCCGAGCTGTCCCGGGACAGAGAGGGACCGCAGCGGTTGGGGCTCACCAGTGAACTTCACGGCCGCCTCTCGCAAGGACTCTTGGGGGCTCTCCAAGTACAACAGGCTCTGGCGCAGGTATTCGTCCACTCTTCTCCTGCCCCTCGCCAGCTGAGGAGAGCACAAGGGCATGGCCTTGGCACACACACCCCCATGTAGCCAGGCAGTCCCTGCACCCTGGACCAGCTTCCCCGGCCTTCCCCTGCCAGGACACTCGTCACTCCCACACACAAGCTGGGCAGTGCCGAGCTTTGGAGGGAGCAGAGGGCAGGCTGCTCCCCAGGCACGCTGAGGTGCCCTCCCGCTGTAGGGCCCAGCTGGGCCAGAGGCTGCTTTAGCATCCTATGGGTCAGCAAGGGGAGAGGAGCCTGGAGAAGAGCCTGCCGGGGCAGTGTGCTTGGAGAAGGGCAGCGTGAGTGCTGCTCCAGGCAGGCGGCTCTGCGATGCAGCCGTGGTGAGGGGCACAGCTGCCTGCCCCACATGCTGGCCATGGAGGCGAACAGGCCTTGTCCGGGCTGGGTCTGGGCGCTTTGTGGCCGTCCTTACCAGGCACTTGCCGATCCTCCATGTCTGCGCTGTCTCAGCCAGGTGTCTGAGCTGCTGCCACTTGAGGAACTCGGCAGCACCAACGAGGGCTTCCTGAGAGACCTGCACAGCAGCAGAGACTGGGAGATGCCACCGCAGCCCAGGGGACAAGACCCTGCGACCCCCTCCTCTTAGCAAGCCTCAGGGCCTTTCCTGGCCCCCCATGGGAAGAGGCAGCAGCTGGGACCTGGGTCTGCCATGGGCTTCAACGTCCCGGGCAGAGACGGGGAGCAAGCAGCACCTCAGGCACCTCGTCCTGCCTTGGCAGCACAACAGCGAGCCCCAAGAGCTGCTGAGCTGCTCTGGGCATGCCCCAGGCCAGACTTCTCCACGAGCCCTGGGCAGAGCACAGGGGCGACAGCGCTTGGGGGTCAAACCCCATCCTCGGACACCTGCAGGGACAGCTGGGAAGCTGGGGCTCTGCACCTCCTCAGGCACTCAGCAGCCTGGGCCTCAAGGTGACCCACGTTCAAAGGGGCCCACTGCCAGCAGCCCTTGCTCCTCATGCTCACGCCCACCCAAAGGGGGTCAGCATTGCCCTCCCCAAATGACCGCTCAGGTTGCACATCCATACCTCGGCCACACTTGGGCTTTCATCATGCAGGTGGAAGAACAGGGGCAGCAGGCTCCTGTGCACTTGCATCTTCAGCTGCTGGTTTTTGGTGCCCGCTACAGTCTCCATCACATCTCCAAAGAGCTGGATGGAGAGCTTCCGCACGCAGTCAGACTCCTGGGGGGAAGGAAGAGGCGGCACCTCAGCACTGGCTGCTCCAAGCCCACATGGAGCACGGGGGGCAGTGTGGCTGATAGGGAGATGAAGGTTTCGGAGCCTCCCTCTGCACCAAGGAGCTGTGGGCCAGCTCTGCAGACACTGCAAAATGGCCTGTGGTGGGAAGCACAAATTCACACGCGCAGGGGAACACGCCACAGCCGTGACCCCGCACACAGCCTCACACGCACACCAGCAGCACCCCCGGCTCTCCCCACAGCCTTACGTCATCAAAGAGGGGCAGGAGCTTCTCGGCCAGCAGCGGAGCCGCGCGGGTGATCCTCTCTCCCTCCATCACAGGGACCACATGGCTGAGCACCAGCAAGGCCTTGGTGCTCATGTCCCTGTCCACATCCTGCAGGTACCTCATGAGCAGTGGCAACAGGTACTGCAGTTCTCTTACCTGGGGGAAACACAACCTCATTTCCTGAAGAAATAAAAGACTGCCCTGGCCAAAAGGCCTGCCTTGTTAGACACCAGCTTCCCCGCTGGCTTCCCAGAAGCTGGCACGGCAATCACTGCAGCAACCTCCTGGCTGCCTGGGCTTATCGGCACAGCCATGGGCCTGGGGGGGTCTGAGGCACAGGGAGGGAGGAGAGCACAGCACAGGCTCCTCTGCACCTGACCAGTGGCCCTTTTCTCCGCCAGACTTGAATGGGCACCGTGCTTAGTAACCAAGGCTGCCTGGAAACCTGCCCTGGCCATGAGCAGTCCTAACCCCAGCAGGCTCCTGTCCCGCCGAGGCTCAGGGCCCCATTGCCAAGGCCCTGTGGACACCCACGGCTTGTGCACAGAGGCTACGGCGCAGCACAGAGACCCCCCCCCAGGCAGCACTCAGCACGTGCTGGCCTCCGCAGGGTGGGGGCTGCTGCCTCGCGGCCCGGAAGCTGCCTGTGCCCAAAGCCTGGCCCTGTGCTCAGGCTCCCCTCCACCTCCCAGCGGGACGCTCCCTCTGGCCACAGCACTCCCGCCACACAAGCCCTTTGGAGCTGCCTTGCTTGGTGCCGCGCCACGATCTCTAGCTAACACAGCTCCAGAGGCCCAGCAAAGTCCAAGCTACCCTGTTCCACAGCACTCCCTACCCAGACCCACGCTGCCTGCACACCTTCACCCCGCTGTCCCCTGCTCACCATCTCCTGTCTCTCACACAGCAGGACGAGGCCTCTGAGCACCAGCCCATGCATCACGCAGCAGCGACTCCGCAGAGACGTCCGAAGAAAGAGGTCCAAGAAAGCGTCTTCGTCTCCACAAAGGTCACTGCAGGCCAGCAGCTGAAACACACAGCACACACAAACTGGCAATGGCGGCAGGACTCCCTGTGTCACGCAGTGCTGGATCCCACCAACAGCTCAGGCCAAGGCCACCAGGCACAGACAAAGCCCGGCCCAAACGCAGCAGTGAGTGCCGAGAGCCCCCGGGGCCACGCTCCCTGCCCTCGGCCTCATGGCGCACTGCGCAGATCCCTCACCTCCTCCTCTGCTCCTTGCCACCAGCTGCAGCCTCTTATCCTCAGGCCTTTGAGGAGCCATTGACTAGAGAGCTGGCACAAAGGAGGCGTCAAATCCACGTGGCGACAAGAGTTACCCCACCACACAGGGGCCAAGGCCAAGGGCACTAATCGCACGGCACCCACTGCCCCAGCTCCCTCCACTCGCTGCTGGCCATCCCACACCTGTGGGTACAAGAGAGCACCGGAGCTAGAGGCACCCCAGCAAGGCACCGCCTGCCAGCAGCCTCACCTCCACGAGGAAAGCCATGGCGGGGATCTCCCGGCAGGACTCCTCGCTCTCCAGCAGCGCTGTCAGCCGTTGGAAGAGGAAGACACGCAGCTCTCTTGGGGTCTTCCTCATCTCTCTGGCACAGGGAAGAAGGCACTGTCAGCTCTCAGCAGCCCAGGCAAACCTCTTCTCCAATTGCACTCCCAAGCCCTCTCACCAGGCCCCCATGGGCCATGACACGGAGGGCAAGGCCACGTTTGTGCTCAGCTCTGGCAGCATTTGCTCGGGGAGCCATGGTCTCTCCCCACCACACCTCGCCATGAGAAAGTCACTGCCCAGCGTCATCAGGCTCCTTTTGGCGGGGCAGACTGGAAAGACACCCTTCCTGCCCTGAAGTCCAGACTTCCAACACAACCCATTTGCTGCCCATTTTGAATTGATGCCCCTTGGGCTCTTCTAGTGTTCCTCCGGGCATCCTGCCCCTTCCCTGCTAGGCTGCCCTTGCCAGGGCTGCCTGCACACACACACCTCAGGGCTCTCAGTGGAACGAGCCCAGGCCCCTCGGGAGGGCACTCTAGGGCTTTGCAAGGGGACTGCTGCTGCCTGTCACCCTCTCTTGGGCCTCCTAACACTGCCTCTCCCCCAGCAGTGCGCAGAGCTGGGCAGCGATGGAGCAGGAGCTGCCTTGGCCGCTCTACTCAGCCATGTCTCCATCACAAGTGCTGAAGCTGCAGCCCCTTTCTTGCACGGCTGGGCACCCCTGCGGGGCACCCTGTCTGCAGCGGAGAAACGCTGGGGCAGAGCGGGGACAAGGGGGCTCTCACCTGGCCAGCAAACCCACTCCCCTGTGGTAGGTCTCAGCGCTGAGCAGCAGGTCCCAGCCACCCTTCCTCGCCAAGGCAGCCAGCTAGTGAGAACCCGCCTGCAGAGAAGTAACCTGCCGCCACCTCGAGAGGCGCAACATGGTCCTCTAGAAGCCCATAGCGGGAAGACTACATCTCCCAGAACGCCCTGCGTATTAAAATGGCCGCCCGGAGGCTCGGTGCTGGAACACTGCGCCTCCCAGGATGCTCTGCAGGCCAAAATGGCCGCCCGGAAGCCCGGTGACGGAAGACCAGAATTCCCTGCGTGCCGCAGCGCTCAGTGAGGTTTGACCCTGTGGCGCTTCCGTTCCGCTCCGTCCCGCCCCCCCCGCCCGGGACCTGGAAGCGGCCGCAGAGCCCGGAGCGCGGCCCCGCGATCCCCGACACCGGCCCGGGGCTTCCCCGACACCGCCGCGACCAGCCCCGGGGCAGCTCCGACACTGCCCCTGCCCCCCCCCCCCCCGCGACCCCCTGCAGTGCTGCCCCTGGGATCCCCCCGCCTGACACGGTCCCGATCTGACCCAGGACCCCCCCTCATCCCCGCGCTACTCCACCCACGCAATAAGCCACCCCAAACCGCAGGACTTAACCTCCGTTTTCAGCCACAGAAACAGCCCCCAAAATGTAGGATGTAGCCTCTGTTTTTTGTTCCCAAAACAGTCAACCTCGCCACCGTTTTCAAGTCCCCAAAACACGTCTCAGTCTCTGTTTCTGGACCCGAAAACAGAGGACTTAGTCTCCATTTTGAGTAGTAAAAACAGCCAGCTAAGCCTCCACTTCAGGCCCCAAAAACACAGGCCTCGGTCGCTGTTTGCAACCACAAAGGCAGCCAACTAAAAGCCCCTCTTTCTGGCCCCCAAAATGCAGGATTTCTCGGCCTGTTTTCAGACACAAAGGCAGCCAACTAAGGCTCCATTTCTGGTCCTCGAAGTGCTTGAACTAGCCTGTGTTTGTGGCCCCAGAAACGCAGGATTTTAGTCCCCATCTTTGACTCAAAAACGGGGAACTTAGTCTCTGTTCTCAACCAGAGAAACAGATGGCTAGGCCCCTGTTTCTGAGCTCAAAAATGCATCCCCAAGTCTCCGTTTTGGGCCCCCAAACCTCACAACTTCCCTTCCTGCCTGCCCTGGCACGTGGCCCCCCAAATCCCTGTTTTTGGGACGCAACCTCCTGCTTGCCCCTGCCACTGGCCTGTGTGCGGGGCTCACGGGAGCAGCCCCATCCCGGGCTGACCGTGGGCGGCTCTGGGCCGTGCTTGTGAACTCGGCTGGGGTGGCCCTGTGGGGAGGGTCCGGCCCTGGGTGCGAGGCAGCCTGGGTGGCGCTGGGGAAGCAGGGGGTGCTGGGCTGCAGCCCTTCGTGCTTTATTCCCTGGCCGAGCCTGGCCCGGCCCGCTGCAGCCAGGCAGCCCTGCGCCCTGGCTGTGCTCATAGCCCCAGCCCCGGTGCCCCCAGCCTGGCGTGGCCCCACAGCCGAGCCCTGCCGCTCTTCACCTGAGGCCACCACCGCTGCCCTCCCAGCCCCCAGCGCCCAGGTCACTATGGAGGGATGGAGGGAGGGGCGGACAGCTGCCATGAGGGGCCAAATTGAGCTCCCCACCCGCGGCAGCCCACACTCACCCCTGGGGCTCGCCCTGCCCTGGCCCCATTCCCAGCTCCACCCCATGCTCCTGGCGCCACCCCTGGAGAGCAGCTCCACCCCCGGGTCTGCACTCAGCCCCAGGTGCCTCCCAGGGACTCCTGGGGCCCCTTGGCTCCCCCTAGCCCCCACTTGCCCCCTGGTCCCTCCACTCCCCATGGAATCCCCAGGGCCCCTCTCATCCCCTGTCCCACCCCAGTGCCCCCCAGCGTCCTCAGGCACCTCCCGGTGCCCCCATCATCCCCAGTGCCCCCCACTCACCCCTGGTCTCTCTGCTCCCCTGTGTCTCTACTACCCCCAGGCCGTGTCCCTGGGCAGGGCATGGCGGGGGGGGCACCAGGGCCATGTTCTGGGCGCGGCAGGGCCGGGGTCAGCGCAAGACCTCCAGAGAGCCCAGACACAGCCGGCACCTTCCCTGTGTGGACGGAGCTTTATTGCCCTCCTGCCCCAGGGTGCTGGGGTCCCCCAGCGCAGGGCACTGGGGCTGCCGCCCGCCACGCACAGGAAGCCTCGGCACGCTGCCGCCTCTGCTGAGCTGCAAAGACAACGCAGGGAGGCACCATGGGTGCTTGGCAGCCGTTTCCCCCATGGCCCTGGGTGCCCCGCGGCGCCCAGCTGGGGGTGGCTTCCCTGGCTAGGAGCCTGGGGGCCGTGCGAGTCCCCTCTCCCCACGCCCCACTGGCTTTCAGCACCAGCGTCCCTGGCCCGGCACCCACGGGGCCTCCGGATGCCTCCCTGTCCCTTGAGGCGGGAGCCCGGCTGCCATCACCTACCTCCCAACAGGAATGCCAGGTCCCGCTGCTGGAGCCACTTGGCTGGCGCAGTGTCCCGGAGGACGCCTGGCACACAGGAAAACGCAGCCATTAGGACATGGCCCTAGCCCTAAACCCCAACCCCGGCCCTGGACCCCGACCCCGACCCGGGGGACGCAGCCGGGAGGAGCGCGAGAGCTCGGTGTTGCCTCTCACCCAGGACAATGACAGCTGCTGCCTGCGATGCCTGGTAGCTCCCCGTGCAGCAGCTCTGGGTCGTGCTGAAGAGCCTCTCCAGCAGCACAGGGCAGTCTCGGGCCTAGGGCAAAGCAGGGACGTGGGAGCTCGTCTCCGGCTGCAAACGCCCCTCCGCCCACCCACGGCCGGGCGGCCCTGCGGCGCAGGAGCCATGGGACATCCGGCCGCAGGGACGTGGGCCCCAGCGCAGAGCTCACTCACCAGGTGACTGCAGACCTCATCCTGCAGCTCGGCTGCACTCAGCCCAGCGCTCTCACCCTTGAGCAAGTTCGGGTACCTCTGACATTAAGGGTCTTATCCAGCTGGTTTTTCCCTGTCTCCAAGTATGAAGGTTTCACAGTCTCTCTAGGCTTCTGTCCCAGCGTTTTGTCACCCTCTGGATGAAAAATGTTTTCTTTGTTAAAAAACTTGTTTGCATTGGAATTTTTCATCTTGTAAGCACCATGTGTAAACAGTGAGAGGGGGAAGCTAGTCTATTTAGTCTATGCCATGAGGCCTGGGCTATCTTTTAATAAGTCCTCTTCCAGACTGGCTTCAGTGGGCTATGTATGAAAGTGGGACCTCTCATTTCTGTTTGTCTGTGTGTCTAGTTACCATGTACTGAGTTCAAGGGAAAAAGTCTGTACATAGGTGACAGAGCAGAAATATTCAGTACTACTGTGCTTGCTAACATGCATGCTATTTCCAGCCTGCCTTCAACCCCCTCCATGTCTGATATGGGGAAAGAACTCCTTCTCCTGCAAGGTATTGGGGAATTCAATAAATGCTTGTTACTTAAATTACTGCTTGCCTTGGTCAGTGAGGAACAGGACAGTGAAGCTGAACCAGGTGTCTGGGTTACATAACCCATATGTCTTTTCTCTAGTCTTCTCTCCTCACTCAAGCTAGGAGAGAATATCTATGAGGCCTGATTCTTAGGCTTCCTTGAGTCTACATGGTGAATAATGCATGTATGTGATCTATTTGCTCTGTGGTGTGGTTTTCTTTTTTTTCTTTTTCTTTTTTTTTCTCCAGGTGACTATTCCTATATCAGGATATAGGAACTGTCTCCCGAAGTCTGGGCCCATCTCATAGCACTACCACCAATGGCTTGCCTCAGTCATTTGGAGGTCCTTAACATAGACACCACTTGCTCCATCTGTCTTGACTACCTGCAGGACCCTGTCATGATTCCTGGTGGCCACAGCTTGTGTAGAGCCTGCATCACCCACTACTGGGAGCCAGTGGTCAAGGACTTCAGCTGCCCAATGTGTCAGCATGTTTGTGCTCAGCAAGTCATGTACCCCAACCGGCAGCTGGCCAGCATAGTGGAGACAGCCCGGCAGTTGCCTTTTGTCAAGGAAAAGATGCAGAACGAGAAGCTCTGCTGCCGGCACCATGAGGCATCAGTCTCTTCCGCAAGGAGGACCAGGAAGCCATGTGTGTGGTGTGTGCAGTCTCCCACGGCCATCTCGCTCATACAGGAGGGCCCCTGGATGAAGCCCTCAAAAAACACAAGGTAAGCAAGTGGTATCTCCCAGAGGTACTGCTAGAAAGCATTTCCTTCACAGGGTTTGAGATACCTGGCATTCCACTCCAGTCTTTAAACTTCTAACCATCTCATCCTAAGTAAGGAAGTAGGGCAGTTCAGACCCACCAATACTTGTTAAGTCACAGGAATGCAGCAGAACAGTCTGGGAACAAGTGTTGCATCTCTAGTTTGACTTTGACGCTAAATATTTCAAAAGGGTGCTGGTGACCAGAGAAGCTCTGTGAAGATGCTAACTTCTTTCTCTCTGATGAACACAGAGGAAGCCTGATTAGCTTTAAGTAGGTCACTTGCATACAGCTAAAGCTCAGTAAGGAAGTCTTCCTGTATGTTTTCCCCAAGTGTTTCACACCTATGAGCATTTGAAAGAGTAATCATGGAGCCTGGCCTCCTGCATTGCTGTGGTATGGAAATACGGTGTGATGGCATGGCGCAGAACTGCAGGCTTGGGAGGGTAAGGCTGGTGGATTTCCAGGGCAGGATTTTTGGTTTTTGTTTTTTTACACATGCACGTGCAATTTCACACATGCTTTCTCCATGTCATGTTGATTAGGCTCCATGCATCCCAGATTTTGGGATGTGCATAGTTTACTGTGCACATAAAGACAGGCAGAACAGCACATGGTGCAGCTCAGTGTGATATTTCAGAGAATGTGAAATGCATCTCCTGGACATAGCTGTGCAGTAGATCCAGACCCATCATGGATCTTGAGCACATGCCACATGTCTATACAGCAGATGGGATTCATCTCCCCGCAGTTAAGCTATTTAAAAGTTAGGTGACTAAATCTAATCTTCTTGTCTAAACTGCCTTTGTAGTAAAGGAAGGAGACAGGCCGTTCAAGAAGATAATTCATCATCTCTCTCTTGCAAACTCATCTTACAGGGAAGTGGGACATTTTCCATTTCCACTCATTTCCTGCTGGTATTTTAAATGCTATCTTAAATTTGCCCTCACTCCCACACCTGCAGAAAGAGAAGGAAGGTCAGAAATAGTGGGGGAGTCACTGATATTCCTGGTGGAGGCTGCTCTCCAAAGATCTCCCATCTTTGGGCAAATAGTGTTTCTCTTCAATGGTGAATTCCTACTTCTCTAATCTTCCTTTTGCATGAGAGAGCAATGTTGAAACACTGAAATGTCTTCTGGGTCAATTATGCTAAATTTCAATTGAGAAAAATCAAAATGCTTCACTTTGATCATTTTGAATCATTTAATTTCAATAAAGAAATTATTAGGTATTTCAGAATGTATATCATAGACATTGCAATACAGTCATATAGTATGTAATAACAGAGTGTGTTTTGAATTAAATGAAACCAGACAAGAAAGTAGGTATGAAAAATGCTTTGGAAACTGGAAGTGCTTCTCCATCTCAAATGTAACAACGGATCAAAGTCAAACTATACGAGCTGACTAGCTGGGCAGTTGGTTTAAAAGGAAGTGCTAAAAACATGAGAATAGGAGCACTTACAGAGATGATTGATTGATTGATTGATTGATTGATTTTTCCTTGGGAGATGTTGTGCTGGAAGCGGGAAGGGGACCTGTGGGAAGATGGAGGCACTGTGGGATGCGTGGAGGAATACCGGGGCTGTTAAGGTAGTGGTAATGCTGCATGTGTGTCCATCGCATGCATCTCTAAGCACACGAGGTTTATCAGCTGGAAATAACTGAGTATGTAATTACCTCACAGGAACAGCTTTTGGGAAAGAGGTCTTCAGATATGCATGGGGGTGAGGGCAGACTGAAATAGCAGCAGGTGGCTATGGCCCAAAAGTGAAGGGGCTCGGCTGGACTTCAGGGAGAAATAAAAGAATGGTGGAAACAGTGAATTTAGGAGCAGAATTAGCCAGCTACAAACGAGGGACATGTCTGCAGAGGATGCGCAAATGACTTTTTTGCAATTTCTGATCGCCTCACAGCCTGTCATTGCTTGAAACAAGGTAAACCCTGGCCTCAGTTCAGTTCTGCCATTACAAGCATTCACAGTCTGTGTCGTTACCTGTGGAGGCTAGGTTGAGTGCCAGTCTGGACTTCCAGCTGCTTGAGCTTATCTAGGTAGTGCCCTGTGTTGCCGTGCTCTCGCCCGGACCCATGGTGCCACCAGGGGAGCACTGCAGCCTCCTCTACTGCAGGGTCACAAAGCACAGACCTCAATGTGAGAGATGCTAAAATGGCGTTTATTGTGGGCTGCGTGCAAGCTTACATACAGGTGCACTTCGTTTCCACCCCTAGGCTGCGCGTCACACCGCGTGATCTTCCGCTACGCCTAGTCTACCGCTTCTCATGCAAATATCTTGTCTATGCAGTTTCCCAAGATCCACCACAGCCCTGAACTGCGCTTCTCACGCTCGCTTCTGTCACTTGCTCCAATTACTCATTTCTTCTCCTCCTGCTACGCTGAGCCATGTCTCCTTTTAGTCCTCTCCTCCCTTCCTCTGCCTTCCCTCCATCCAGAGTCAGCGTCCTCACGCACAACCTAACCAGGCCACCACAGCGGGACCATTCTTTCCCCAAACAGCCCCTGGAGTCTTCCTCAGCTGAGTCCCTTGCTCCAGGAGCTCAGCCAGACCTTGGCACTTACTTCACAGACCCCCTCGGTGTTGGCTGTAGCCTGTCCGGCCACCAACACATCCAGGTTCCCCCACCCCCTGGACTCTACCTTCTTCAGCCATGGCCTTGCAAAGGAGGCCACAGAGTTGTGCAGGGACAGCCCTGAAGAGCTGGAATTTACTACCCGCTGCTAAGGATACAGCAAAAAACAAAGACACAAGTGCCACTTTGGGGAGGGGGCTGTTCTTCCTTCCCTGCCCCACTCCTTCAGTGACCATCTCCATTTATGCTCCACTGAAATTTTCCAGGATTCTGCTCTGTTGGGGTCTTGGCAATTTTGCTGCCATTACTTAGAAACACAATTTTTAATTTAGTTTTAGAATAAAGAACATTTTGAGGGAGCCTAGCAGGGAGGATGGAGCCCACCTGCAATGTCAGATGCAGTGAGGGATTATTCCCTTGCAACAGAACTACCTCAGAGCATCTTGTCTCTATGCCTGAAACACAAATGGCCACGAAAGAAAAAAGGATTGTTCTCAGCCCCATGTCTGAAGGCAGCAGCTAAGTCTGTAATTGGCCTGGGGTCATAACGAGCATCCTTAGTTGGACAGCTCAAGACCTGACAAAGCTCATTAATCCCACTATTAGTCAAAATCAGATTGCTTTGATCGCATTACTCCAGGAACATAGTCCTGGTGTGGCATGAGAGGGCTGAACAAAGCCCTTCTCCAGACAAACACTTGCCCCTCTGCTGCCTACATAAACCCCACGGTGACGGCTCCTCAGCTATAAGGCCGACGACCCTCGGTGGAAGCACCAGTCTGCAGGGTTACACAATGCAGTAGCATGCACAGTGCAAAGAAGAGGCCTAAACAAATCTCAACAGCAGTATGGCATGCATAAAAAGACTTCTCCTCTCCTTCCGAGCTTTCTATTTGCTTTGAGATCCAAAGCTAGGATTCAAAAACTAGAAAAAGAAAAAAAAAACAGCCAGGAAATTGTGATAATAATGAGTGTATAGATGTAAAAGCGTGTGGCTGGGCACCAGGGGGAATAGCTCACAGCAGGCTGGCAGCTTTGTTAAGCAGAGTTTTCCCCTCATAAAGTCATCCCGTCTACCTCCAGCCTATCACCTTTCCTTCACATGTCTGGAAATGATGTCCAGGATTAGTTGCTCCATCACCATCCTAGGGACTGAGGTGAGGCTGACTGGCTTGTAGTTCCCTGAATCCTCCTCCTTGCCCTTCTTGAAGGTAGCAGGGGCGTTTGCTCTCTTGCAGTCCTTGGGAATCTCTCCTGTACACTTCCTTTTTAGGTTTGAGGTCAGCCAGGAGCTCCTTGTTCATCCACATAGGCCTCTTGCTACCTTTGCTTGATTTCCTGCTTGTTGGAATGGACCACTCTTGAGCTTGGAGGAGGTGATCCTTGAATATCAGCCAGCTGTCTTGGACCCCTCTTCCCTGAAGCCCAGGGTATTGATCCTGCTTTTTGTCCTCTGCTCCCTCCTCACAGGATCCTCAACTCACCATTTTGTGGTCACTGCAGCTAAGACTGCCCCCGACTTCCACATCTCCAGTCAGTCCTTCCTTGTTTGTATGTATGAGATCCAGAGTGCCTCTCCTCCTCAGCTCCTTGATCACCTGTGTTAGAAAGTTGTCATCAATGCACTCCATAAACTCCCTGGATTTCTTGTGCCCTACTCTGTTGTCCAGCCAGCCAGTATCAGGGTGGTTGAAGCTCATAGGACCAGGGCCTGTGGACATAAACTTTATTCCAGTTCTCTGAAGAATGCCTCACCTATTTCTTCTTCCTGAAGAGATTGTCTACAGCAGACACCCATTACATGGTCACCAGTGCTGGTCTGCCCCCCAGTCCTGACCCATGAGCTCTCAGCTGGTCCCTCACCTGTCCCCACGGAGAGCTCCATGCATTCCAGCTGCTCATTCAAGTATTTCACTTCACACTTGAAACAGATTGCATTTTAAGCAAGAGCGTAAATTTTGTCAAATTTAACTTGATGGCTTCAAGGAAGTGCTTCAGCTGCTGCCTTGTACATCATACCCATTCAACTTCATCTGCAACATCTAAGTTGATTGTAGAGAGGGGCACACTATTCCTGTACTCATCCTGCACCACAGGTGTCTGCCTCCTGACAATATAGAGAAAGAAGATTGAAATCAATATTCAGAGATATTACATCCCTGCTGTTGAAGGGACCATGTCTGTACTTACCAACAGTTTGAGCCATTAGGGACAAATTCAAAAGACTCTTTTGCTCTTCCCACGAGTCTGAACAATAGTGTACTAAGCTGTCACAGCAGAAAAGTCTGGCAGGTGAGCGTTCCACAAGTCAGCTGGTGACCACTGTTCAAATAACCTGCACAAGACTTTCTCCAGGAAAGCAATGGTTCTTCCATGTCAAAACCATGATGCTACAGAGCCTCCCACAGAGTTCAGTGTCCTGACTGACAGTAAGGGTGGGACTCAGTTCTAAGAGACACTCACAAACACTAAGCAGCAGTGGGGTGAAGGGGGTGGTCATGGCCACGTATTTTTCATTCCATCGACGCACCCTCCAGTAGCCCATCTCCTGCTTGGGGTCCTCTACATGGCAGCTGGCAGACTCATAACAGACACTCAGGGCCCAGTGGGTTTTGTCTCCTACTTCAGCCTCCCAGCAGTGGCAGCCTGATGAATAGGCAGATGATCCCAGCACACAGGGGTAAGTGGTGAAACGCCGAGAGCTGTGTGGCAGCTCCTGGGGGATGTCAGTGAAATAAACACTCTTGAGATTCTCCAAGAGCACCACACTGGCATGAGCTGTCTGAGGTCCAGAGACACATCTCCTTTGGCAGAGCAGAGACTATGAGAAAGCAGGGAAAACCAAGGGGGAGGGAGCAATGGATTCACACACCTCACCCCAGAAGAATCAGCTAGAGAAGAGCAATTACACAGCCATTTGCCCATTGACCACAAGGCAGCTGGGCATCTGTCAACCCTCCACGCCCCATCTCCTCACCATACCACACGCTTGAATTGCCTTCTCTGAGTCCCTACCCCAAATTGTCTTAGCTCTATGCTATGCCACCTTTCTCCTGAAGTTGCTTACCTTCCTCTGATAGTCTGCACTATCATCTGTTTCATCTCTCAAGCGCCCCACTCTAGACCCCTTATTCAGGCAGGCACCAACAATACTGGGACCAGGGGTCACTTCTGCACTTTGGCAGAGTGACAGGGGTGCTGTTGAGCACATGCGCTGATATAATGGGCTTTCTCCACAAAGGGGCCCAGAAATGAGCCCTCAAGCCCGTTCATTGGGTTCACCAACAAGATAACCATTTAAATGAGAAGAGTCAAGTCTAGTCACTTCAACATTTTAAACCAGGCCTAGACATACAGGTGAATTCACTGCCAAACAGAAGACACTTTTCAGAGCCAAGGACTGGACTCAAGTCCCAGACCTAGGTCTCTATATAGCTTGACTACCAGTGTACTTCTTCAGCATCTTCTTAAGCTGAAATAACGGCCTAGGGAAACAGGCCATTGCCTTCTTCAGCTCAAGAGGGACAGAAGGTAGCTCCAGGTTCTTAAGTGTTTCATACCTAAGGAAAGAAGTGACCTCATCTAGCAATCAAATCAATCACAGTGTCTAGAAGATGCCATTCCCTAGTACAAAACACAGCAGCTGTTTCTAGGAATTATTGCTATGCTAAGGTTGAAATGCTGGAAGCTTACCAGAAGTCTATATTCCCACTTAGAAACCATGACAGGAAAAAATTAAGGGGAAGAAGCTGACAGTTCATATATGTTGGGATTTGGCCCAGAGTCAGTATAACTATCCTGGTCTGAGAAAAGGCAAAGGATGGAACTGACCACCAATATATCAGGTTTTATCTTCCAGGGGTATCATTCTATTACAGTGCAATGCAGCCAGTCTCCTAGCACTGCACTGAAACACTGGCATGGTATTAATCCCAGAGGAAAGGAGCACTCCTACCAAGCAATTGCATCTTCAACTACTAACGGCTCCTTCCCTATCCCCTCCCTCCCCTCCCCCCAAATAGGAAGAGGAATAGGGTACATCACCTCTGCAGGACACTCTGCATGTCCTAGAAAAGGAGAGGGAAGACAGTAAGTCAGATCCCACCAAACCCCCCCCCCCCCCATCAGCATAAATATTGTAGGGTGTGTCTGCATGCCCAGCAATCCTTTTGCCTGTTAGTGCTGGGCTTTATCTAACCCAGGTGTCATTAATTCTGCTAATTATTTGGGGGAAATGGAAAGAAAGGCAGCACTTGTAAGGTCTGGCTCATGACATCTGGATGAGTCACACCCCATTTTTACCCTTTGAGTATAAAGTCTTGCTTTCCAAGGTGGAGACCTACCATGACTAAGTTTAAAGCTCAGCCTTTTCCTCACCTCACCAAGAAAGATGAAAGTCATGTTGCTATCAGCTAGACCACATGGAAGAGATTAAACAGGGAGATCCAGGGCTCCTGGTTGCAGAGGGCCATACAGATTAATAGTGACCTCTAAAAATGCAAGGCAGAGCTTCACCCCTGCCCCAGAGAAAGCGACTGCCACAAGAGCTTCTTTGAAAGGCTGTCATCCACACATTGGTGGCAGGAAAAGCCCCAGCATACAAACCTTGAGCACCCCTGCTCTGGACTCCAGGCATCTTTCCATGTCCACCATGAGGGTGTTGAGAGAGCAGCACTGCTCCGAGAGGTGTGCTGTGGTGGTCTTCAGCCCCCCCCAGCATCTCAATCTCTTCTGCTCTCAGGCAATGCAACTGCTGGTCCTCCTCTTGCTCCGGGAAGGAGCGCAGCTCCTCAAAGTCACAGGTAATGCGCTTATGACAGTTCCACACTAACTCCTGTGGGACAGAGAAGTCACCAGGAGATTAGAGAGCATCTCCCAGCTGGGGACTGACCTGAGGCAACACCCCCAGGAAAGAAAGAGCCCCTCTTGTCAACTCTTCTGAGCTCACCACACCATTCCAGTTCACTCCAGCTGGGCGGGCCTAAAGAGAAGGCCCCTACCCCACTCCTCCCAGCTCTGCCCCTTCTTCCACTTACTCTCAGCTCCTTGGGCTTTTTCTCCTCCATGGATAAATGTTCCTTCAAATCCTTTGCTTTTCTGCCCAGATGCTCCACGCAAGCTTGTAGCTTATCCTGGAGAGGGAAGGGCAAGAGATTCTACTCAGGCAAAATGGTCCAAGGCATCAGATGCTGAACCAGCACTGAGAAGGCTTAGATCATACCAGTTGAGAATCATATACCAATTGATCTGACATGTCACTTCACGCACTTTGCTTTCATGGGGTGTCAATTATAAATTCCAGCAATCCTCTGGCTATTCACACTGAACATCTGCATCAGGTACTACACAGAGTGTTTCTGGGTTAAAGTTCTGAACACCTGTGTGTACAGCAGCAATACAGGTTACAATAGTCCTCTGCCTTCAAAATTTAGCTTCTGAACAGCAGCTAGAAGTGCAGACAAGGAGTCAAAGCAAGATAGTTCTACACTGTATAGATTAATTTTTTCTAGGGAGTCAATCACCAGAGCAACTTTCCAGGAAACCTACTGTATCTCTGAATCAAAATGGAACTTCTGACTCCACCCTCAGATATGGGACAGCAGGAATTACTCAGTGGAACATCACAAATTTTGCTCTAACACTCCCTCCTGCCTCTGAAAACGACTAATCGAACCCTAAGTTGTGATTCCAAGGAAAAAAAAAAAAGAATGGGGGAGGGGCCTGAAAAATGCCTCCAACATTTTGGATGCAACTTGTGCAGACACCTTTGCTGGGATTCTGTCCAAGATTAAGACATCTAAATTTAGATGAATTAGATGCCTAAATTCCACTAGATGTCAGTATAGTCACAGGAGTATTCTAGAAAGCTAATTAGCTGACCATGCATCTACTGTCGGGTGAAGTGAATAAGTACACTTGTCAGACTGTTGGTTCTAGCCACCAACACAGCCAGCTCAATTGGTTGAGGTTGCCTCAGAGGGTGAACCACACATCCCACTCAGCTGCTGGAATGTTTCTTCAGCTTCAAGATGGAGAGCCCGTGAGCAGTAACATCAGTTTCTGATGTCGGAATCATTACTGCAGTTTTGGGTGGTCTCACCTCAAGTTGGCCATGAGGTATAGGTACATTTCTACATACAGCTGCCTTAGTTCCTGTTCCTCCTTGCTCTATCCATTAGACTCCAGTTTCTTTACTGGATCATAGAAACGAAACCCTGAGCCCCCAGCACGTACCCTCCTCCTTCTGTAGCAGGCACTGTCTTTCTCCTCCCTGTTTGCAGAGAAGAGCGGAATCTGCTAATAAGTTCTGCTTCGCTGCTTAGAGCGGGTAGGAGCCAGTAGTCATTGGGCCTACACTCAGCTCTTATGCCTAGATTAAACTCCTTCGCAGAACTGGGGAGGTCCTACATCCTCTTTCATAATCTACTCATGTTCTGATCCCTAGACTCCACTTCCAAACTGTGGTGCTTGAATACAAATTTCTCTAGAGCTTCTCTGGTCACCAGCACCCTTTTGAAATATTTAGCGTCAAAGTCAAACTAGAGATGCAACACTTGTTCCCAGACTGTTCTGCTGCATTCCTGTGACTTAACAAGTATTGGTGGGTCTGAACTGCCCTACTTCCTTACTTAGGATGAGATGGTTAGAAGTTTAAAGACTGGAGTGGAATGCCAGGTATCTCAAACCCTGTGAAGGAAATGCTTTCTAGCAGTACCTCTGGGAGATACCACTTGCTTACCTTGTGTTTTTTGAGGGCTTCATCCAGGGGCCCTCCTGTATGAGCGAGATGGCCGTGGGAGACTGCACACACCACACACATGGCTTCCTGGTCCTCCTTGCGGAAGAGACTGATGACCTCATGGTGCCGGCAGCAGAGCTTCTCGTTCTGCATCTTTTCCTTGACAAAAGGCAACTGCCGGGCTGTCTCCACTATGCTGGCCAGCTGCCGGTTGGGGTACATGACTTGCTGAGCACAAACATGCTGACACATTGGGCAGCTGAAGTCCTTGACCACTGGCTCCCAGTAGTGGGTGATGCAGGCTCTACACAAGCTGTGGCCACCAGGAATCATGACAGGGTCCTGCAGGTAGTCAAGACAGATGGAGCAAGTGGTGTCTATGTTAAGGACCTCCAAATGACTGAGGCAAGCCATTGGTGGTAGTGCTATGAGATGGGCCCAGACTTCGGGAGACAGTTCCTATATCCTGATATAGGAATAGTCACCTGGAGAAAAAAAAAGAAAAAGAAAAAAAAGAAAACCACACCACAGAGCAAATAGATCACATACATGCATTATTCACCATGTAGACTCAAGGAAGCCTAAGAATCAGGCCTCATAGATATTCTCTCCTAGCTTGAGTGAGGAGAGAAGACTAGAGAAAAGACATATGGGTTATGTAACCCAGACACCTGGTTCAGCTTCACTGTCCTGTTCCTCACTGACCAAGGCAAGCAGTAATTTAAGTAACAAGCATTTATTGAATTCCCCAATACCTTGCAGGAGAAGGAGTTCTTTCCCCATATCAGACATGGAGGGGGTTGAAGGCAGGCTGGAAATAGCATGCATGTTAGCAAGCACAGTAGTACTGAATATTTCTGCTCTGTCACCTATGTACAGACTTTTTCCCTTGAACTCAGTACATGGTAACTAGACACACAGACAAACAGAAATGAGAGGTCCCACTTTCATACATAGCCCACTGAAGCCAGTCTGGAAGAGGACTTATTAAAAGATAGCCCAGGCCTCATGGCATAGACTAAATAGACTAGCTTCCCCCTCTCACTGTTTACACATGGTGCTTACAAGATGAAAAATTCCAATGCAAACAAGTTTTTTAACAAAGAAAACGTTTTTCATCCAGAGGGTGACAAAACGCTGGGACAGAAGCCTAGAGAGACTGTGAAACCTTCATACTTGGAGACAGGGAAAAACCAGCTGGATAAGACCCTTAATGTCAGAGGTACCCGAACTTGCTCAAGGGTGAGAGCGCTGGGCTGAGTGCAGCCGAGCTGCAGGATGAGGTCTGCAGTCACCTGGTGAGTGAGCTCTGCGCTGGGGCCCACGTCCCTGCGGCCGGATGTCCCATGGCTCCTGCGCCACAGGGCCGCCCGGCCGTGGGTGGGCGGAGGGGCGTTTGCAGCCGGAGACGAGCTCCCACGTCCCTGCTTTGCCCTAGGCCCGAGACTGCCCTGTGCTGCTGGAGAGGCTCTTCAGCACGACCCAGAGCTGCTGCACGGGGAGCTACCAGGCATCGCAGGCAGCAGCTGTCATTGTCCTGGGTGAGAGGCAACACCGAGCTCTCGCGCTCCTCCCGGCTGCGTCCCCCGGGTCGGGGTCGGGGTCCAGGGCCGGGGTTGGGGTTTAGGGCTAGGGCCCTGTCCTAATGGCTGCGTTTTCCTGTGTGCCAGGCGTCCTCCGGGACACCGCGCCAGCCAAGTGGCTCCAGCAGCGGGACCTGGCATTCCTGTTGGGAGGTAGGTGATGGCGGCCGGGCTCCCGCCTCGAGGGACAGGGAGGCATCCGGAGGCCCCGTGGGTGCCGGCCAGGGACGCTGGCGCTGAAAGCCAGTGGGGCGTGGGGAGAGGGGACTTGCACGGCCCCCAGGCTCCTGGCCAGGGAAGCCACCCCCAGCTGGGCGCCGCGGGGCACCCAGGGCCGTGGGGGAAATGGCTGCCAAGCACCCATGGTGCCTCCCTGCGTTGTCTTTGCAGCTCAGCAGAGGCGGCAGCGTGCCGAGGCCTCCTGTGCGTGGCAGGCGGCAGCCCCAGTGCCCTGCGCTGGGGGACCCCAGCACCCCGGGGCAGGAGGGCAACAAAGCTCCGTCCACACAGGGAAGGTGCCGGCTGTGTCTGGGCTCTCTGGAGGTCTTGCGCTGACCCCGGCCCTGCCGCGCCCAGAACATGGCCCTGGTGCCCCCCCCGCCATGCCCTGCCCAGGGACACGGCCTGGGGGTAGTAGGGACACAGGGGAGCAGAGAGACCAGGGGTGAGTGGGGGGCACTGGGGATGATGGGGGCACCGGGAGGTGCCTGAGGACACTGGGGGGCACTGGGGTGGGACAGGGGATGAGAGGAGCCCTGGGGATTCCATGGGGAGTGGAGGGACCGGGGGGCAAGTGGGGGCTAGGGGGGGCCAAGGGGCCCCAGGAGTCCCTGGGAGGCACCTGGGGGTGAGTGCAGACCCGGGGGTGGAGCTGCTCTCCAGGGGCGGCGCCAGGAGCATGGGGTGGAGCTGGGAATGGGGCCAGGGCAGGGCGAGCCCCAGGGGTGAGTGTGGGCTGCCGCGGGTGGGGAGCTCAATTTGGCCCCTCATGGCAGCTGTCCGCCCCTCCCTCCATCCCTCCATAGTGACCTGGGCGCTGGGGGCTGGGAGGGCAGCGGCGGTGGCCTCGGGTGAAGAGCGGCAGGGCTCAGCTGTGGGGCCACGCCAGGCTGGGGGCACCGGGGCTGGTGCTATGAGCACGGCCAGGGCGCAGGGCTGCCTGGCTGCAGCGGGCCGGGCCAGGCTCGGCCAGGGAATAAAGCCCGAAGGGCTGCAGCCCAGCACCCCCTGCTTCCCCAGCGCCACCCAGGCTGCCTCGCACCCAGGGCCGGGCCCTCCCCACAGGGCCACCCCAGCCGAGTTCACAAGCACAGCCCAGAGCCGCCCAGGGCCAGCCCAGGATGGGGCTGCTCCTGTGAGCCCCGCACACAGGCCAGTGGCAGGGGCAAGCAGGAGGTTGCGTCCCAAAAACAGGGATTTGGGGGGCCACGTGCCAGGCCAGGCAGGAAGGGAAGTTGTGAGGTTTGGGGGCCCAAAACGGAGACTTGGGGATGCATTTTTGAGCTCAGAAACAGGGGCCTAGCCATCTGTTTCTCTGGTTGAGAACAGAGACTAAGTTCCCCGTTTTTGAGTCAAAGATGGGGACTAAAATCCTGCGTTTCTGGGGCCACAAACACAGGCTAGTTCAAGCACTTCGAGGACCAGAAATGGAGCCTTAGTTGGCTGCCTTTGTGTCTGAAAACAGGCCAAGAAGTCCTGCATTTTGGGGGCCAGAAAGAGGGCCTTTATTTGGCTGTCTTTGTGGTTGCAAACAGCAACCGAGGCCTGTGTTTTTGGGGCCTGAAGTGGAGGCTTAGCTGGCTGTTTTTACTACTCAAAATGGAGACTAAGTCCTCTGTTTTCGGGTCCAGAAACAGAGACTGAGACGTGTTTTGGGGACTTGAAAACGGTGGCGAGGTTGACTGTTTTGGGAACAAAAAACAGAGGCTACATCCTACATTTTGGGGGCTGTTTCTGTGGCTGAAAATGGAGGTTAAGTCCTGCGGTTTGGGGTGGCTTATTGCGTGGGTGGAGTAGCGCGGGGATGAGGGGGGGTCCTGGGTCAGATCGGGACCGTGTCAGGCGGGGGGATCCCAGGGGCAGCACTGCGGGGGGTCACGGGGGGGGGCAGGGGCAGTGTCGGAGCTGCCCCGGGGCTGGTCGCGGCGGTGTTGGGGAAGCCCCGGGCCGGTGTCGGGGATCGCGGGGCCGCGCTCCGGGCTCTGCGGCCGCTTCCGGGTCCCGGGCAGGGGGGGGCGGGACAGAGCGGAACGGAAGCGCCACAGGGTCAAACCTCACTGAGCGCTGCGGCACGCAGGGAATTCTGGCCTTCCGTCACCGGGCTTCCGGGCGGCCATTTTGGCCTGCAGAGCATCCTGGGAGGCGCAGTGTTCCGGCACCAAGCCTCCGGGCGGCCGTTCTGGGAGATGTAGTCTTCCCGTTATGGGCTTCTAGAGGACCATGTCGCACCTCTCGAGGTGGCGGCAGGTTACTTCTCTGCAGGCGGTTCTCACTAGCTGGCTGCCTTGTTCTCCGTGGCAGGCCAGGAGCTGTAGTTCCTGTGCCTTCTCAGCCCTGCAGCAGTGGCCCGGTGTGTCTGTCCTTTACTGGACATGTGCCGTTCACACCAGAGTCCCTGTAGGTCACTGGAGACAGTGGAATTTCCCTGTTTTTCCCTGGTACAGGGTTAGACTTAGGGTTTAGGGTTGCGGCCATTTAGGGTTAGGATTAGGTTAGAGGGTTAGGGTTCGGGTTTGGGTTAGGCCCATTTGTTGGCCCTCTAGACCCCTTAGCACCCTCCTAGTGCACTCTGGACTACTCTTTCAGCCTTCCTTCTGCCCCAGAGCTGCATCTCAGCCCTCTAGACTCCTTAGGACCCCTCTTGTTCCCCCAGAACCCCTCTGGAGACCTTGGTTGTGCCCCAGAGCTGTCTTTTGGCCCTCCACACCCTGCAGAATCTCTCTTGTCCCCTCAGACCACCTCTGCAGGTCTTCCTTGCTCCCCAGTTTTTACTTTTTTGGCCCCCTAGTTCCCTTAGGACCTCCCTAGGGTGTTCTGGGCTACTTTTCGGGCCTTCCTTGTTTCCCAGAGCTGTTCCTTGGCCCTCTAGACCCCTTTAGGAGCCTGGCAGTCCCCTCAGAATCCCTCCGGAGGCCGCCTTCATGCCCTGGAGCCCTCTGTTAGCCGTTTAGCACCTTTAGCAGCCCTCTCTTCTGCTTTGGCCCCTCCTTTAGCCTGTTAATTTCCCCCTGCAGGCCTCTGTTGGCCCTCTACACCCCTTAGCATCCCTCTAGTGCACTCTGGACTATTCTTTCAGCCTTCCTTTGTGCCCCACAGCCGTCCTTTGGCCCTCCAGCCCCTTTAGCTGGGGTGGCCCTGACAGTGGGACGTGAAAAAGACACCTTTGACTACATCCAGCTGAAGAAATGTAAGCCGAAGGATCAGAGGAAATAACTGCTTGCCTAGGTTTGTTACCTAGCAACACATTGTCAAAGTTTTTTATGAACAACCATACTTGATCAGGTGCCTATTCATTCCATGAATATTAGCGCAAAAATGCGTACGTTACCGATCCTCTAAAGCAAGTCCATGGCACTGGGGTGGCATGTGTAGTGAAGACTAAATCCCATAATAACACATTTTGATGTTGTTCTCTTACATGAAAGCACTTAGAGCAGATTAAAACATTTATCGTACTCTTTTGTTTGTTGAATGGGCCACGATACTAAGAGAGACCTGCAGTGAAGGAGACATAGTAGCCAGTTTCCTTAGAGAAGGTGTCTTGTCCTGTACTTTAGGGCTTGCTGTACATCTTGAGAGATAGTAGTGAATGACAGGTCTCCTTTTAACCCCTGGGGAGCAGAAAGTCGTGACTTGAGGGCAAATTGTTTCTTGCAGCTGGGTTAGAAGGAGCTGGCTACCAATCAAAAGTAATGACAATTCTGTGGAGTTCCTGGAAGTTTTGAAAAGACCGTATTTACCTTTTAGAGAAGGCTATGCACTTTCATTACTAATACCTGTGGTAATCAAGCCAGGTAAGTGGTACACAGGTGATCAAGCCATTAGTCTTTTGCAGAACGGCACCCGGGGGGGGGGGGGGCGCATGCGCACTGCGCCCCGCCGTGCTTACTGCTGCCCTCGCGTGTCGAAAAAGTAGTACTGCACCCGCAACACGCGCACTGCTTCCTGCCGTGCTCGCAGCTGCCGTCGCGTTCCGAAAATATCAGTCTCTCCGTGGACAGTGTCGGGGGAGTCCCGGGCCGGTGTTGGGGATCGCGAGGCGGCGCTCCGGGCTCTGCGGCGGCATCCGGGTCCCGAGGGCGGGCGTGCGGCGGGAAGAGAGGCGAGACGGAACGCAGTCGCCACAGGATCAAACACTGCAGCATCCCGCCCCCCCCCCCCGGGCATGCCGGGAGCAGTAGTCTTCCGGCACTGGGCTTCCGGGCGGCCATGTTAGTCTGCACAGCATGCGGGGGGGGGGGGGGGAATATAGTTTTCCGGCAGTGGTTTTCCCAGTGGCCATTTTGGTCTGCAGGGCATGCCGGGAGATGTAGTCTTCCCATAGGGGGCTTCTGGGAGACCATGTTGTGCCTTTCGAGGTGGCGGGAGGTTCAGTTCTCTGTCAGCGAGGTTCCCACCAGCCGGCCACGCTGTGCTCTGTGGCAGGCCTGGAGCTGTACTTCCAGGTGCCTGTGCCTTCTCCGCACTGCAGCAGTGGCCCGCTGTGTCTGTTCCTTACCGCACATGTGTCGCTCGGGTGTCGAAAAAGCACTGCTGCACCGTAGCGCATGCGCCCTGCCTCCCGTCGTTCTCACTGCTGCCCCCGGGTGTCAAAAGCGCCGTACTGCACACGCAAGGCGAGCGCATGCGCACTGGCTTCCCGTGCTCACTGCTGCCCTCGGGTGTCGACGCGCCCATGCTGCAGCCACCACTGCCCTCCCCCCGCGCACAAAGAACACCGCAGCCAGCCGGCGCGCACACGCAGTGCCCGTCGCCGTCTTCGCCACTACTCTCCAGTGCTTCGGTAACAGGTAAGTGAATGGGCCGTGCTCGTCGCCCCTTCCCGGTGCTCACAGGCCGGTGGCGCAGAACACTGTTCCTTATCGGTGCTTCCTGGTGTCGCGGGGATGGGCGGTGCCATCTCGGAGCTGCTCCGCGGTTCCCTCTCACCGGGGCAGCACCAGAGCCTGCTCGCTGATGCCCGCCACAGGCACGGGCATGGGCACGGGCAGCCTCGGGGCGCTCGTTGTTTGGTGGGAGCCCCACGGGGCTGCAGCGGGTTGCGGTTCACACGCCCGAGCCGGCCGGCTGCGGCACCATGCGGCAAGCACGCGAGGGCACCATTGCAGGTCTCACCTCCCTCCCGCTCCCCCTGCTCCCCCCTGCCCCTCCCGCTCGGTCCGCAGCCAGCGCACGCGCGGTGCTCAAGCACTGGCCCCCGCTGCAGCCGCGCTGCGTTGGCGGCCTGCGCATGCGCGGCAGCGGGGAGCAGCACGGCGGCGAGCGGGGCTGGCATTTTCGCTCGGTGGCAGCGGTGGGTGAGAGCCAAGGCCTCCCGGAGTCGAGGATCTGGGGGTGCCGGTGAGGCGAGCGCAGGCCTTTGGGTGGCTGCAGGCGTCAGGTTGCGTCCTGGCCGCTGGTGCCATCGGTGCGTGGAGGCGGCAGTGCAGGGCGAGGGGTGGCGGGGACTAGGCCTGGCACCGCGCCGCACAAGGAGCGCAGGGCAGGGTCTGCGTGGGGCGGCGTCTGCCGGAGCGCGGTCGGACTTTTCCTGCCTCATGTGTCGCCTTTAGGGCCCCAGTTCCTCCCCAGCGCGGGCCGGGGCGTGCGCTTGCCCCTGCGGATGCGGCCCGGAGGAGCGGGGAGGCAGGCGGGCCCCAGAGCAGGGTTGTGGCGCGGTGTCCGCAGGAGGACGGCTCCTGTTATGGCAGGCACGCCCGCGAGTGCTGGTAAGTCCCGAGGAGGTTTAAAACTTCTGGACCCAGCAGGTTGAAGGTCACTTCAATCGTACATGAGGTACGATTAGTGCAGCCCCAGGTTATTTCCTTGAGAGTTGTGGCTAGGGAAGCAAGAAGATGGATAGAAGAACGACACTCCCAGCCACCTGGAGCCTCCCCCACCCCCAGGCACAGACTGTGGTCACCAGCCAACGTGGGCACCAGCTGACTGAAAGCCCTGCTGAGCCTCGCTGAGCCCTGCTCCCTCCTGTACAGCTGCCCCAAAGCCATGGGCTTCCCCAGTGCAGTATGTGGTGACAGGTCCTCCGTTGCCTCTGACGGCTCCCCGGGCACTCATGTGCTGCACAGGGGTCTGGATGTCTCCAGCAGTGGCCCAGCAGCCTGATGCCTCCTCTTGTCTGGCACGTAGGGTCCTTCACAGCTCTTCTGGGTTATGGGGCCCTTGGGGAGTTCCCTGCTGCCTCTTCTGGCGTTCTCTGCAAGCTTGTAGATCCCTCCTCCTCCTCCTCCCCTCTCGTGGGGCAGGAGACCAGTGGCTCCTCCTGCAAAGCTGACAGCCACATGCGGCACCCCTACGCGCTCACTGCGCATCTGGGATGGCCCCCCCCCACCCTGAGGGCCCTGCAGATTCCCACCCTTCCTGCAACCAGCCCCCCCAAAGCCATTAAACCACCCACAAGTCCTGCCCCTACAGCCCCACAGACCTCTAAATGCCTCCAAACCCTGCCGCAACATGGTCACTGACTCCAGACTTTCCCCTAAACTCTGTCCCAAAGCCCCAAACAATCCTAAAACCACTCCCAGAGCCAGTCCCCACAGCAGTGAGGTGTTCTAATAAATACGGGAGGTGATCTGTGTCTCCCCCTTGACTTGGTCCCACTTGAGAGAAAAGGGAATTTACAGCACTTCTTGGTGAAGAATCTTGATGGGTGGGTGCCCAGCTGACAAACAGATTTTTCTCTCTTTTCTTCTGAGCCACCTCTTAGTAGCCTCTGTGCGTGCAAGAGGACTCTGTAAAGGTGGCTGACCTGGGATAATCATGCTGTGCACAATGCTTAGGGAGAACATTGACATAAAATTACAGGCTAAGGAATAACCTAAAAAAATAAAAGTCTCAGGAAAAGCCTAAGAGAGCACTGATGGGCTATGGGAAGCCCCAGTGATGCTGCAGAAAACAGCATGGGTTTTAGGCACCTCCTCAGAGCAGGAGAAATGTCTTACTCCAGCCCATAGGACAATGGGTGCTCTTAATTACCACCTTTAATTACCGAAAGTGTTGTGAAAGCAGAAGGGACTAGAGATGATGCATAGCAGGTTATGGCCTATATGTAAAGTTTCAACAAACAACAGTCCCCTCTTCAAACAGAAACAGTTTAGTCTTAGGTAATAGATGAATGTGGCTTTGAGTAATGTGAAGAGAAGCAATTATGTCAATCACCCAGAAAGCCTTGGAGAAGTGGTCCAAGGATCTGATACCCTCACAGCCCCATCAGTCTTCTTGGTTTGTCTGGCAGGGTAGCCCACCGAAGAGGGGCATCTTGAAGAGAAGCAGCTAGACCTAGTGACCCAGTTGTTCATTTTGGTCATCACCTGTGAGGTCAGCATCCGAGCGTAAGAGGAATCTAGGAGCTGTATCAAAAAAGTAATAGGTTTGAAGCAGAGAGAGGCAAATCAAGTGCTGTTGTTCTTCCGTGTAGCTAAAGACTGAGAGACTTGTCGGTTAAGCGTGTGTATACAAGTGTTTGAGAAAGGATACTGAACAGTAACAATAATACTGAAGCAGAATAAAAATCAGGTTTCATGGAAGATGGTGTAGGTAAGTATTAGGTGATGTGCCTCCCTGTCTATTAACCTAGCCCTAATTGCTGTATGTCATGTTTCCAAACTGTTTACCCTGCAATGTATGATGCAAAGTGCTGTATTAAGACCTTTCCTTTAAGGAAAAGAAAAAAGAAAAGAACACGGTAAAGAGAAAAAGAACATGCATAAATCTAAGTAGTGTTTCACTGCAAGTAAAATGCAAGTTTATCTCTTTCTAACGGAGGTGGAACCAATGATAGGAAATGCTGACAAAGAGAAAAGCTGGACAAGCAGTTTTTTTGTGATTAATACTGAAGGGATGGGATGAAACAAGGAAGCAAAAATGCAGTTTAGCGGACCCTTGATATCACCAGAAACTGCTACAGAAGGAGGTGTTCTGGCATGGGTAACTAAGGTAACTCTTGATAATGACTGTTAGTTATTTCGGCCTCCCAGAGGCAGCACTGAGGACCAAGTAACCCGTTCCGTTTTGTATCATACGTGCATATATAGAAAGGGAAAGATATAATATTTAATTTTTAGATTAATTGCCATGGCTGAAGTTGAAGAGATCAGAAAAATGTAAGCAAGCTGAAGTAATGAAATCAAATGGAAGCAACTGAGAGCTGGAACCAACTCCATCGCCCAAAAAGGGAAAGCCCGTTCCTCCTGGCGAGGAAGGATCGCCGTTAATAGCGGTCGAAATAATAGATCACCAGCATACAATGGAAGGTCTGTACGCATTACAAAAAGTATGCTACGTACATATATTTCTGCGTGTGTGACTTTATGCATCTATGATGCATCATACTTTAAGAGCTACAAGACAGCAAACTATTACCTTAGGGGAATGGTGGTCAAGTGGCCAGAGTTACTGAAGAGACAGAGAGACAGAAGTGTCCAAATTGTAAAGTTAAGAGAGCGCTTTCAGGAAGGCTCAGTTAGCGCAGCCCCAGGTTAATTACCTGGCAATGGTACTTGGGGAAACGGGAAGACAGTAGATGGAAGAAAGGTTAAAGCCTTGTGGAGTTAAGGCTCCTTCTCATCAGTTCCAACTTAGAGCAGTTTTAGGAGGATTTAATTTCCTCCTGTAGTGTTAACATAGCTTTGCTGGTATCAGCAGACTGTGGTGGAAATTACTGGAAAGGAGTCAGGAACGGAACAAGGAACGTGAGGCTGCTTTCACTGAACTGGAAGAAGTGGCTGTAAAATCTGCTGCCCTCAAATTCCCAGGACAAGGCAAGCCTTTTTCAGTAATGCTTTCCACATCCGCTGAGTCCATGGGAGCAGCACCGTTAGAAAACAGCGGTAAGGGAAAGTGGGTGCCAGTAGCATCATCCTTACATCCCCTTTGGGGCCAGAACAAAAATTCTCCCGCTGTGAGAAAGACTGTTTAGCGGCAGTCTGGGCTGTAACTGTCTTTGAGACTTTCACCTTTGAGAGGACAGAGGCAATCCGATCTGCTCAGTTCCCTCTGAAGTAGCTAATGTCAGGGAAGCAAATAGACAGCAGAGCATCATCTATCCAAGTGGCCCAGCGAGCACTAATCTTAACGAGCGGGGCGCGGTGGGGTGAGGGGGTTTACTGTGCAAGTGTTACAAGAAGTGGATCTTCTTGTGCGTGTCTGAATTGACAGAGCACAGTTGTGCCAAAAATGTGGACACAGGAGGCTTCTGAAAGATTAATCTCTAGCGGCTACTTGGTCTAACTTCCCTTTCACAGCAAGCCCGACTGTCGTCATAGCTTCCAAAACAGAGATTGGAGGAAGCGGTATTTGTGGCTTGCGTATTCTCGTTTACCTTGCTTGTGTGTGTATTAGATCCGCTTTTGTGCTTATAAACAGCTTTGGATTCTTATGATTCTCTGCAGAGCTTTGAATGGTTTTTTTTTTGTTTTTTTGCTTTGCTTTATACTTTTGTAGGGCAATGGATTTTACTATGCCTCCATCAACAAGCACTGGCTGACAAAGTTGTTATGTCCCAGCAGAGACTCTTAGGCAAGACGGAGGAGTTCAGCTACGCAGCCTGCCAGAAGAATGTCGCCTGGGAGGGGTTGCTAGCCTTGAGCTATAGGCGCTGGTGCATATGGCTCGTTCTGTCAGACATGAAGAGGTTTTCTTTGGCTGCAGAAATTTTAGCTCGGCTTTATACCCTATAGTGGTAATATTTTTGTATTTATAAATTGTGTTAATTCTAGGTGTTCAGAACATCGGGGAACGACTGTATGCCACCATGAAGAACTACAGGCTCCCGCCCTCAGCCCTTTGTAAGTTATCACGTGTCAGGAGCAGCCAGGAGACTCCAAATGCCGGTGGAAAGGTTCTCTGCCCGGTCCTGACGAGGAGCCTTTGGCCATAGGAGGGTCGGCCGCGTCCTTACCGGACTTGTGAGTAATAAGCCACAATTCACGGACCAGCAAAGGAGGGGGGGATAGTGACTGGTAGCCCAATCACTACGGCATTGCTGTTGCTAGCGAGGCCACAAGGTGGCTGCTTAATGTCATAATAGCAACTTGGGACCCCAGAATAAAAACCGCTACAGTGCTTAGAGGAGGATCTGTGTTTGCCCAGGTTCGGGAACCATCATTAAAGCTTTTTTTTGGGGGGGGGGAAGAGCTCCAAAACGAGACTCTCCCAGTGACCTTGGTGGTTTGATTCATTTGCAGGCTGACGTTCTGAGGGGGCTGACGTTCTGAGGGCTCGCAACTTGAAGAGGAGCAGCTCAGCCCATTTTGTTGATTTTGGTGATACTGTTTTAAGGAAGCGTGTAAGTACAGAAGGGGTCTGGAAGGATTTTCAAACAAGACGGGAAAGAGCAAGGAAGACTGGAGAGTGGAAAAACTAGGTGCCGTGGGTACTGAAGTTGTTAAGGGCTGAGAGAATTTGGGGTTAAGCCTCTGAAAGGGGCTAAGGCACAAGGAGTAGTAAAATACCGTGACTGAACACAAAGTTCCTCCCCAGTCTGTGCCTGTGCGTGCACCCTCGCTCTTGCAGACGCAGACACCCTGGAGCTGTAGGGAAACAGGCCAGCAGACCCACAAGTGGGCTTTGGGCACAGTGGTGTGCAGAGAGCTCTGCGTGTTTGGCAGGTGAACGGGGATGGAGAGTGGCAAGGGCTGTTCCAGGCTGTCTGGATCCATCCAGTTCTGCTCCCTGTCCCTCTGTCCAGCTCTCCATCCTTCTCTTTCTTTCCCCATGGCTCGGTCCGGTGCCCCATCCCTTTGTTTAGCTACTCTTTTCTCTGCCCAGCTGCCCATCCCTCTTGTACGCTTTCCATCCCTCTCTCAATACCTACATCCCTCTGACTGGCTCCCTGTTGCTCTGTCCTGCTCCTCTTCCTCTCCCTATCCCACTACCTGCTCGCTGTCCTTCTGTCCGCCTCCCCATCCTTCTGCCGCTCTCATCTGTCTCTCTGTACCTCTCTTTGCCTCTCCAGCCCTCTGTCCTCCTCTGCAGCCTTCTCTTTCTATTTCTGTCCCTCTGTTCAGCTCCCCATCCATCTGTTTGCCTCCCTATCCCTCTTTTCTGCTGTTCTATCCCATCTCTCTGTCTGACTTTCCCTCCCTCTTTTTCTCTCCCCACCCTTCTGGCTGGTTCTTCATCCTTCTCTTTCTCTTCCCATTGCTCTGACCAGCTCCCTGTCCCTCTCTTCCAGTCCCCATTCCTCTCTCTGGTTCTCCCCCCTTCTCTTTTGCTGCCTGTCCCTCTGTCTGCCTCCCCTTCCCTCCTTTCCTCTCTTTATTCTTCTGTCCGCCTCTGTATCTCTCTTTTCCCCTCTTCTGCTCCCCAGTCCTTTGTGCAGCCCTCCATCCATCTGTCTGGCCCTCTATCCCTCTCTGTCTATTCCTTTGTCCAGCACCCTTAACCCTGGGGCCAGGTCTCTAGTCTTCTCTTTCTTTCTCCATCCGTCTGCCAAGCTCTCTATCCCTCTTTTCTTCTGTTCTGCTCTCTGTCCCTGTGCCCAGCCGAAGGTCTGTCGTTGCTTTGTGTTTTGTCTGGTGTGGCAGGTGCCAAGAGGCAGCTGGCACTCAGCAGAGATGATCAGCAACACCCAGAGGGTCCCATCAATCTGCCTGGTTCGGGTCTTGTGAGACACCTCTGCAGGGACTTTGCGTGCTCGGCAGGCAAGTGGGTTGGAGTGTGGCGAGAGCTTTTCCGGGCTGACTGGGTCCGTCCGGTTCCACTCCCTGTCCCTCTGTCCAGCTCGCCATCCTTCTCTTTCTTTCCCTGTCACTCTGTCCGGTGCCAGCAGCGACCAGTGGGTCCCATCAGTCTGCCTGGTTCCAGTCATGTCAGACACCTCTGCAGTGACTCTGCGTGTGGAGGGCTGTGGCTGTGCAATGGGGGAGCAGTAATGGGCCAAAGATGCAGTGGGGGATGTAGCAGGCAGTGAAGAGGCTCCTGGGGAAGAAAGGTGTCACGGAGGCAGAGAGCAGCAGAGGCTCTGAGTACTCGGATATTAGGACAGGTGCTCGTGGTAGGGCGGTCTGGAGCTGCTGCTGTTGTTGTCTGTCCTACTCGTCAGCGCAGTCTGCAGTTATTGCGTCTTGTCCGCCTGTGCGCGGACAGGGCTGCTGTGTGGTGCAGCTTGAGTCACGATCATGATGCTGGCATTGAGCCCAGTTTTCTGTCAGGTCTGCCTTTATGCAAACTGGTGTCTTCCCTACATCAGCCTTGCTCTGCTCCTCTTCCAGGAGCCTGCGCTCGACTCTGCTTTCTGGCACGCTGTCGTGTCATAGGGCTTTCCAGTAGGGTCTGTCTGACTTGGGCCACTTGTGTTGTCTGCTAGGCAGCCTGAGCGAGTGAAGCAAAATCCTCCTCCTGTCACTGTCCTGGCCAGAGTCAGTTTCCCATCAGCTCAGTCTCTGCAGAGTTTGGAGTTTCTGGAGGCCTTAGTTTTTATCCTGCCTTGGCTGGACAGCGCTTTCTGAGAGTGTCTGTCAGCGGCACAGTTTCCCTGAGGAGGATGATCTACTGAAGGCTGGAGGTGGCCAGGTGCCTGAGCGAGCCTGACTGTACATGAGGGTTGCTGTGACATCCTTGCAATGAAATGGAGCCAGAGAGGGTGAGTGAAGCAGCACAGAGGGTCAGTCGTAATTGCGGAAACAATTATGGGCCTTGGACTAGGGAGTAGTTTTAGGAGGGCTGTGCCTCTCAGTAACCATTCTGGCCGCTTTGCAGGTGCTGAAGCATAGTCCAGCAGTCAAAGGAGCATTGTCACAGCTGGGAGCTCTGTGGAGATCTGCGGCTGGCCATGGAGGATGAGCTCTGACTTGCAGCGTTGACACAGCTAAATCCTGGGGCTGCACTGTATGTGAGCAGGGCTGGGAGGTGGAAGCTGGTTTTGCCCTAGGTGGTTACTGGTGTCATTGGCTGTGGATGTTTGCCCATAGAGCTGAGAGGACCAAAAATGTAATTGTCTGTAACACAGATGAATTAGTGCTTGCAGGGTTTCAGGTAGGTTCAGTGGAAGTGCAGCTTAGTGCAGTCCAGTGGCATGATTCTTGCACATGCTCACATTTGAACGGTGGCTAAAACCAAGCCTATAAACAGCAACTGTCACGTGATTCTGGTGCATGTCTTCCTGTTCTGCTGCCATTCTAAATGAAGGGGAAACTTCTTAAACTGTGGGCAAAACCCCATGGCTTCTCTGTACTGTTCTCATGCTCATGGGTGCTTTGGTGTTTCTTGCTTAAAGCTGAGGGTTTGAAGTTTTTCACTTAAGGTTTATTGTTTAGTTTGTTGTTGAGGGTCTGTCACTCAGGGGTTATGGTGTATTACTTCATTTTGTGGGGCTCAGTCTTTATCAGTCAGAGTTTACAGTTTGCTCATTTAGCAATCAGGGCGCAGAATTTAAAATCCAACCTCATCCCTAAATTTTAAAGCTTTGGCAACCATTTGGATTCCAAGATTTGCAGTTTGTCACTTAGAGTGCAGGGTTTACAGCTTACTGATAAACAAAAAGGGATAAATCCTTGGATAATAAACTGTAAGCCCTGAAGCCTAAGCAGCAGGCTGCAAACCCTCCTTTGAGGTTTGTAACCTTCCCCTGTACCCAGCATTCAGCTCTGCGCGCTGACCTGAGGTCTGGGTTTCATGCGGCGCAGGCCCATCACACCGAGACTGGCGATGCGATGGGTGAGCTGAGCACTGTGAAAGTGTCCTGCAGGGCTCTAGTCTGGGGTAGGGCAGAAGCACAGGCAGGCGAGATCAGGCATTTTCCTCTCAACTCTCAGAGCTGGATCCTGTCCCTGAAGGAAAGAGCAGAGGGGGTAGGTTGTTGACTACTCAGAAACCTGCCACGTCAGGGGCAGCAGCAGGAGCTGACCCTTCCCTGACAGATGGATGAACGCTGGTGTGGTCATGACTCTTCGGGTGTCACAGGATAAGGGGAAGCATGGCAGACTCACGCCCAGGTGTTGTTTCTGTTCAGTAAAACAATAAACAGTTGCTTTATTCTTTGCACTCATGTCTGTGGTTCCTGCCATTGCTTTGCCTGAAGATAATGCTCAGGGGAGGAGGTTACACATTGTGTGTGCTGCTGGGAGCTGGTCCCCAAGTCCCTCGTACTTTGGTGTCCCTGCGGTTCCCAGGGAACCCAGTGCTGTTCGCAGGGCTGTGGGGAATTTCCCTTGCATTGCCTGGACCTTGGGGTGGTGTCGGTGGCGTTTCTCATCATCCTGGGGGCAGCCAGGGCCCCTCCAGGGCTGCGTGAGGTCTCCAGGCTGCTTCCGGATTTGCTTTCAGCACTTCACCATGTCCCTTGTGTGTCTGGGGAGGAGGCCTATGTGCCTGGAGCTGGGAGATAGTTTCTGTGGGGATGGGGGGAGCCTGCAGGCACTGTCCCATCAGCCACTTCGAGCCGTGTGATGTGCCTTATCGTCCCTTTTGTGTGCACCAAGGCCCTTCGTTTGTATTTTGGTTTGCCCCAGAGCCCTGTGTTTGCCCTCTGATGCCCTCAGGAGCCCTCAATTCACATTTTGGGTTGCCCTCAAGCCCCCTTTTGTGCCTTTTGGTGTGCCCCAGGGCCCTGTGTTTGCTTTGCAGCACGCCCCAAAGTTCTCCATTTAGCTTTCTCCCCTGTCCCAGAGTTTTCTGGGTGCTTCTTGGTGTGCCCCAGGGCCCTCCCTTTGCCTTCTGGTGCGCCCAGAGTCACTGTTTGCTCTATCATTGCCTTTTTTTACTTTTGTTGCACCCACAGCTCTGGATTTGTTCTCTTGTCTCCTGAATACTTCCTTTTCCTCTCTGTACACCCCAGGGGTCTCCCTTCAGCTTTCAGCAAGCTGCTCTTCGGAGTGGGGGTGCCTCTGCTACCCTGGGCACCCCAGCTGTCTGTGATGGGGCTGATAGCCATTCCCCCTCCCCAGTTCCTGATGGGCTGCAGCTGTGGGCCCTAGGGCTGGGATGATCCCCAGGTGGGGCTGGGGGGGGCAGGATGAGCCCCAGGTGGGGCTGATGGCAACAGTGGGTACACACCGGGATTGGGGTTGCAGTTGGGGGAAGCCTGTGCTGGGGCCAGTCCGGGACAATGGAGCTGCTGCTGAGCACCGCCCGCTGGGACCAGCACGGCGGCTGCACCATGGAGGAGGTGAGCAGGGCGAGGGTGTCCACACTCGGGGCTGCGGGTCCCCCACGTGCTGGGGTTCCGGCGGACGGGAGCGTCCCGGGCAACGCGGCACAACCAGGGTGCACCGGGGCAGTGGGGGCCGCCCGAGGACGTGGTGGGGAAGAGCGGCGCACTGGGGCCATGGAGAGCGGGCAGGGAGGGTGTACGCCGGGGCTGTGGTGGGGCGGGGGGGTAGGAAGGGGGAGCGCCGGGGCTGTGGTGGGGTTTATTGCGCGGTCGGAGGAGCGGGGGGGGGTGGTCCTGGGTCAGACTGGGAGCGTGTCGGGGCGGGGGAGGAGGGATCCCAAGAGAATCCCTGGGGAGGACTGCGGGGGGGGGCAGAGGCAGTGTCGGAGCTGACCCGGGGCCGGTCGCGGCGGTGTCGTGGGAGTCCGGGGCCGGTGCTGGGGATCGCGGGGCCGCGCTCCCGGCTTTGCGGCGGTATCCGGGTCCCGAGGGGGGGAATAGGGGCGCGACGGAACGGAATCGCCAGAGGGTCAAACCTGACGAAGCGCTGCACAACCCCCCCCCCCACGGCATGCCGGGAGCAGTAGTCTTCCGACACTGGACTTCCGGGCGGCCATGTTGCTTTGCACGGCATGCCGGGAGCAATAGTCTTCCGGCACGGGGCTTCCGGGAGGCCATTTTAGCCTGCACGGCATTCTGGGAGGTATAGTCTTTTGGCAATGGTTTTCCCGGTGGCCATTTTGCTCTGCAGGGCTTGCCGGGAGGTGTAGTCTTCCTATATTGGCCTTCTGGGAGACCATGTTGCGCCTCTCGAGGTGGCAGGAGGTGCAGGTCTCTGTCAGCGGGATTCCCAGCAGCCGTTTGCGTTGTGCTCTGTGGCAGGCCTGGAGCTGTAGTTCCAGGTGCCTGTGCCTTTTCCACCCTGCAGCAGTGGCCTGCTGTGTCTGGTCCTTACTGGACATGTGCTGCTCACGCAAGAGTCCCCATAGGTCATCGGGGACAGTGGAATTTCCCAGTTTTTCCCTCGTACAGGTCAGGAAGTGTTTTGCATCTCTGGTGTGACCAGGCAGGGTTGTCCCCAGGGGCTGGGGCTGTTCCTCTCAGCAACGGGGAGGGCAAGGAGAGTGTGAGGGGCTGTGTGGACTGGTAGTCATAGCTTTGCTCAGAACTGAGGCTAGTTAGGCATCAGCTATGAGGAGCGGTGGTGCTGGGAGGGCTTGGTGCAGAGCTGTCCTGTTATGCAGCACAAGGGAAAGTCCTCAAGGAAACGTGATCAGCACTGTTTCTGTCCAAGGAGCCTAGAACAGCCTGAGAGACCCTGGAACAGCCACAGGTACCTCACAGCAGCCCCAGGGACACTGTGTCCCTGCCTCCCAAGCTCATTGCATTCAGGTACCTTTAACTGTGCGGAAAGAGCCTGTAGGAGGCCTGGGCGTGCATACAGAGAATCCCCAGTTGCCTCTAAGGACCTGGAACTATAAGTATTTTCTTTACAAAGATGCGATCTCTTTGATGCCTTGCTGCTGCTTCTGTGTTGCTTGGTACCCAGGTCTACTATGTTCAGAGCCACCCTTCTTGCTGCCCTCTGCTCTGTCTCAGCTGCTGGCCAGATGAAAAGGGATGTGCGGCTAAACACCAGGCCAGGGTGTCTCAGCTGCCTGCTATAGGACAAACAGGAAGGGGAATCGGTGACAGGAAATGAAAGTACATGTGGATGAGAAACAGCTGCTTTAGAGGACTAAGATGCAACTGAGATGCAACAGGGGCAACTGAGAGGAGTAGAAGTAATGGGGGAAAATGGTGATGAGGAAGGTGTGTTGTTAGACGCAGTACAGTGGAGAAGAGAGGGAAAAATTGCTCCTATGATGAAATAAAAACTGTTCTCAAGAGATATTTGCTTTTTGCCCTTCAGGTTATGAATCTGCATGACTTCCTGAGAACTTTTCTGAGCATGTGGTGTTGTGGGTCACGACTGCCTGGGCAGCGGTCCCTAACTTGTCTGCCAAGACTATGCAACAGCTGACAGCTGCCTGTGGAATGAAAGCAAAGGCCAACTTCTCAGAGGTAAGAGACAGGGTCCAAGCAGGAAGATTATGGTGGGTGAGTTAATGCCCCGGAATCTTCAGTTTTCCCCCTTGTCTCCCCAGGACTCACACATTTGCTCCCTAGTTCCCTCAGGACCTATCCATTTGCCTTTAGGTGTGCTCCAAGGCACTGCATTTGTTCTCCTGTCCGTTAAGAAGTCTTTGTTTCTCTCTAGATCCTGCAAGATTACAAGGATCGCTCTGGAGCCCTTCTTCATGCCCTGGAGCCCTCTGTCGGCCCTCCAGCCCCTTTAGCAGCCGTCCGTTCTGCTTTGGCCCCCTCCTTTGGCCTTTTAGTTTCCACCCGCAGACCTCTGTTGGCCCTCTAGACCCCTTAGCGCCCCCTCTAGTGCACTCTGGACTACTTTCAGCCTTCTTTTGTGCCCCAGAGCCATCTTCTGGCCTTCCAGCCCCTTTCACACCCCTCGAGTCCCCTCTGAACCACTCCAGAGGCCTTTGTTGTGCCCCGCAGCCCTGCTTTGGTCACCCGGCCCTCTCAGCAACCCTCTAGTCTGCCCTGGACCCGTCTTTTGGCCACAATAGTGCCCTAGAGCTGTCTTCTGGCCCCCCAGCCCTCTGTGGAACCCTGTAGTCTCCTCAGAGTCCCTCCGGAGCCCTCCGTTGGCCCTCCAGCCCCTTTAGCAGCCCTCTATTCTGCTTTGGCCCCCTCCTTTGGCCTTTTGGTTTACACCCACAGACCTCTGTAGGCCCTCTAGACCACTTAGCACCACTCTAGTCCCCTCGGAACCCTTCCAAAGGCCTTTGTCATGCCCTAAAGCTGTCTTGTGGCCCTCGAGTCCCCTTAGGACCCATCTAGTCCGCTCAGAACTCCTCTGGAGGCCTTTGTTGTGCCCTGGAGCCCTCTTTTGGCCATTCACATCCCATAGGAGCTCTTCTGTCTCCTCAGAGCACCTCCGGAGGTCGGTCTTGTTGCCCTGTTTTTATGTCTTGGCCGTGTGGTCTCCTTAGGAGCCCTCTGGTCTCCTCAGAAGCCTTCCAGGTTTCTTCCTTGTTCCTCAGAGTCATGTTTTCTCCATGTAGAGCGCTTAGCACCCCCCTAGTGCATTCTGGACTACTCTTTCAGCTTCCTTCTACCCCGGAGCTGTATCTTGGCCCTCTAGACCCCTTAGGACCCCTCTTGTTCCCCCAGAACACCTCCAGAGACCTTGGTTGTGCCCCAGAGCTGTCTTCTGGCCCTCCACACCCTGCAGAACTCTTGTCCCCTCAGACCACCTCTGGAGGTCTTCCTTGCTCCCCAATTTTTACTTTTTTGGCCATCTAGTCCCCCTAGGACCCCTCTAGGGTGTTCCAGACTACTCTTTTTGCCTTTCTTGTTCCCTAGAGTTGTCTTTTGGTTTCTAGCTCCTTTAGGACTTCTGTAGTGTTCTCAGAATTGTTCCTGAGGCCTCTTATGCCCTAGAGTGCTCTTTTCATCATTCAGTTGCCTGAGCACCCCTGTTTTCCTCTGGGCCCCTTGGGAGGCCTTGGTTGTCCTATTTTGGCTTCTTTTAGTTGCTCTCTAGTCTCTGTAAGAGATGTCTGATCTGTTCTGGATTCTTCTTCAGAGTTTTGTTGTTCTGCACGGATCTCTGTTTGTCCTGTAGAGCCCTGAGGAAGCCCTTTATTTTACTTTGGACTATTCTTTCAGCCTTCCTTTTGTTCCCAAGCTCTGTTTTGGCCCTTTAGACCTTGTAGGACCCCTCTAGTGCCTTCAGAACCCCTTCTGGAAGCCTTTTTTGTGCCCTAGAGCCCTGTGTTGGTTCTCCAGTACTCTTAGCACCCCTTTTGTCTCCTTGTGTGTCTCATTCATCTAGAGAAACAGAGCTCGTGTTCCCCTGGAGATCTACCCATTCTGCCCACTGATCCCTTTTTCTAATTACTCTAGGTGCTATATAGGAAACATCTCTCTTTGGAAGAACTCACATTACAGAAGCATACATGTTCCAGGAGTTTATTCTGATCTCTTGCTTTACCCTACAGGAAATGCCACTCTGCTAGAACAGCTGTGCTATCTGCGGTTCTGGACCAATCACAGGAGTGTGGTATAGTGTGCCCTTTATAGGTTATGTGGAACGTTGTAGCTTTCTTCCTAAGCATAAGCAGAAGTGATTTCTAGTTTTTAATGCAAAGGCTAGTGCTAGTTAGGGTAAAAAATAACGTACCTCCTGATATTATGGATACAGTATATGAAGTCTCAGTAACCAAGCAGATGGTCTGCTTCATGAAAGAGGTCTGTTTATCCTTTCTGTGCTCTCCATTCTAGATACTGAGTGGAAGAAAAAGCCTTGCTTCTGCCTAGCCCTGTGTATTTATGGCTGCCATTGGTTTGCCCCTCCTCTTCCAAGGGCTTGTGGGTGGGTCAGTGGGTGGGATTAGGGTTACATAAAGCCAGGGTCTGGGGCCAGGGAGTTCATTCTGCTTTTGTTCTGCAATGGGGGCAGTGCTCTGGAATTGCCTTGGCAAATAATGGAATTTGAGGAAGTAAAGCTACCCAGGAAGACTTATTGCTGCATTTGGAGAAGCAAAGGCCATTCCTTAATGTAAGAGCAAGGGGATGGCTCAAGCTGGAGTTGTGAGCATGCCAGAAAGCTGCTTGTTGCAGGCAGTTTTTTTCTTGGGGTCAATATCTTGGTGTGGGGGTGTTCAGGGGTGAGAGAGGGCTTCTGAGTCTCCAGTTGTATCTTCTGTTACCTGTCAGTATTGTTTTCTGGTGTTTCTGTGTTTACTGTGGAAGGAATGCAGCTTCGTCACTGGACTCTTTCAAGAGGATCACACTTGAGGAATTGTTTGTTCCTCTCCTGGACTGCAGACAAGAGGAGACAGCAGAGGTCCTGGGAAAACATTTCCTCTTACATTTACACCCTAGGTGTGTGGGGTGTGGGATGTTTGTTTTTTGTTTTTTTGGGGGGTAGCATCTCTGGTAACTGGGATGTGTGTGAGGTATTGCTCTCATCAGCTAGTCTGGTTTCTGGCTCGCTTGCTAGATGTTTTGCTGCTCCTCAGAAATATTGTCAGCCCTGTTCAGGGAGAAACTGTGTGGGGTTTTTGTGGCATGTAGACTTGTAGAAGAGTCTCGACTTTATCTGAAGAGGGAAGGAAACATCCTCCCTCCCTTCAAGTGAAGTATGATGAGAAAGGAAGTCACGTCATTGGACACCAAACCCAATTGTGAGTAAGCGCATGTGCCCCAAGGGCTCAGAAGCTAACCTACAAACAAGTAACAAGCTCACCTCTTTTCCTGCCCAAGCCTCAGTGCTGAGAGGGAAGAAACTGCTGGACTTCTCTGGACCACGAGGAAACAATTGGCAGTCTTGCCTGCCAGCTCCTTTGTTATGTCCGTGCCCCTGAACCCACTGCCACGTGCTCTTTTGTGGCTCTGCTTCTGACCCCTACCCTGGGTTCTGGGGCTGTATGCTTTGCTTTTTCAGGTAGTGTGTGGGCCTTTTGCAGGAATGGTTGAGGATTTCAGGTGAGGTAGAATGGGTGATCAGAATGGTGTTTCAGTTGTTCTAGGGCTGGTCAGTGCTGCCTGGCAGCACAGAAACTTTGTTTTGGTTTTGCAGGTGCTGTGGGTGTCCCCCCAGGCACAATGTTGGAGTTTGGAATTGGCATGGCACAGGTGAGTGGAGCGCCCATGGGGCTTTGACAGAGGGTGCACTTGCAGACGAGGCTGGAGCTGACTGGCCTGGGGGTAACTGCTTTTTCTCTGGTTTGGCAGGTGATGACGGCAAATGAGGTGACCGAAGGAAGATCGGAGAAGATGCAGCTGCCATTGAGGATGCCTCCTCAGGACAGATGGTGACCCAGAGCACTGCAGAAGCTAAGTTGAGAGGCCACGGGTGTTGGTGTGTCTTGGCTGTGTGTGCACTGACATAGTGTAGTATGGGCTCTTCTGGATGAGTGCTGTGTGTGAGGCAGAGGCGGTGGGGTGTGCCGGGCAGAAGGTGGGGGTGTGCTAGGCAAGGCAGCTCCAGCCTGTGTCTGTGTTGCTGTGTAGTCTATATGGTGTGTGTTGTAGTTGTCGTGTTTTGCTCAGGTCTTGATGATGCTCTTGTTCCTTTGTGCTCAAGGAGCACAGCCCACACTGTGCAGCACTAGTGCAGTAGGCATCCGTTGTCTTTTGCTTGGCCTGACTCATCAGCCTTGCACCAATGGATGGCGTCTTGTTCCGTGCAGCCAGCTAAAAGCGGCGGTCTGTTGCACTGGCTTTGCATTGTAGCTATTTGTTGCCGGTCATCTTTGCAGCCATCTTTGAGATCTTGTTGGCCATTCTTTTTCCGTGTGTTTTTTGGCGTTCTTTCAGGGTTTTCTTCCCTGTGTTGTCACAGCTTCAGGTCTTTCTTGCTGGCCTCTTCTGCATCAATATTTCTTGCTTTTCCAGCCCCTTTCTGTCATGGGTGGTGGTATTAGACTCTTTTTTGGGCTTATCCAGAGCATCAGAGCTGCACAGTTGTGGCATCATAGAGCTTTCTGGCCAGCAGCGTCTTATACGTGGGAATAGTTCTTTTTGTGTAGGGCTCTATTGCATGTCTGTGTCTCATGTTTGTATGTCTGTCTGTGTGTTTGGGGCTGGAGCTGCCTTGCCTGTAGGTGTTAGCAATGGTGGTGTGTGGAGTGTGGCAGTGTTGGACTGGAATGGTGATTGGTCAGCATCTGTGTGCTGCACTTTATGTTGTTGTTTTGCAGATGTGGCACAGTGGTGCGAGTGCCTGCAGGGGACTGGGGAAGACAGGGTCATGTCCTAAGAAGGTGAGCTAGAGATTTGTTGTTGGAAGCAATGTTGTGTGCAGTGGTTCCCGGATCCATTTTTGCTTTGTGCTTGTCAGTGTGGTGCGATGCGCAGAGTGGGTTGCTTGTGCTCGGGAGAGGCATGGCAAGGTGAGAGTTGGTCTGAGAGAGGAAGCAGAGCCTAGCAGAGGGCTGTTGTCTTGTTGGTGCTGTCCCCGTTGCCCACTGCTGTTCTAGTTTTACAGGTGTGGTGACAGGCTTTGGCATGGTGACCCATGGTGTGGCAGTCAGGATTGGTGAGCAGAGCAGGTAAGGGTGTGGGAGCAAATGCTTGATGTGGATTTGCTGTGGTTTTGCAGGCGTCACCTGAGCGCATGATTTCTCTTTGTTTGCAGGTTTTGCAGGAAGTTGTGGAGAAGAGAAGTTGAGTGCTGACAAGAGCCTGAGCAGGTGAGAGGAGGAGCTTGTTGGGTCAGAAGTTTATTGTGCGGTGGGTGGTGTTGTGCTTCCTGTTGGTGATGTCTTTTGCTCTGTTTTTTTCAGGTACAGTGTGGCCCTTTCCCAGGCATGGCTGGGGATTTCAGGTGAGTGGGTTACTGTTGGACATTGTGGGGTTGGTGAGTGTTGCCTGGCAGAAGAGTCACTTTGTGTTGTTTTTGCAGGTGCTGTGGGCATCTGCCCCCCCAGCCACGACGTTGGCATTTGGAATTGGAGCAGTGCAGGTGAGCAGAGTGCCCATGGCTCTTTGGCGGAGGGCGTTCCTGCGGACGAGGCTAGAGCTGGCTGGCCTGGGGGTGACTGCTTGCACTCTGGTTTAGCAGGTGATGAAGGCGAATGGGGCGACTGGAGGAAGATGAGAGAGGATGCAGCTGCCATTGAGGATGCCTCTTGAGGATGGATGGTGACCCAGAGCACTGCAGAAGCTAAGTTGAGGGGCCACAGGTGTTGGTGTGTCTTGACCCTGTGTGAGCGTGTGTGTGTGTGGGCGCACGCACTGACAGCAAGTGTAGTGCAGAGGGTTCTTCTGGATGAGTGCTTGTGTGTGAGGCAGAGGCAGTGGGTGTGCATGGCAGAGGTGAGGGTGTGCTAGGCAGGGCAGCTGCAGCCTCTGTCTGCAGTGTTGTGTCGTCTATGTGGTGTGTGTTGTAGCTGTGCTACCTTTTGCTCAGGTCTTGATGTTGCTCTTGTTCCTTGTGCTCAATGAGCATGGCCCATGTGGAAGAATGGTTAAGTGAAAAGGGGCATGATCTCTTAGAAGTGAGCAATCCTGTCTTCATGATGGAGGGAGGATCCCACGGCTATGTGAACTGTCCTTGAACATTCCTAGACCATTACAAAAGGGAAAGGCAAGTAGTCGTAAACAAGTCAAGGAGGGGGCCGACAAGCCCCTCCATGTGAACAGCAACTTTGCACCAATCATGTATTCGCTTTAGGCGCGTGGACAGAAACTGTAGCCAATCATACAGCTATTGCTAGTGCATGCTTATTGCTTGTCTATATATACTTTGTGTAAGCTCTAATAAAGGGAGAACGACCATACTCATATTGAGACTCATCGTTACTCCGGGTCCATCCCCCCCACTCTGACAGGCCCACACTGTGCAGCACTAGCGTGGTGGGGTTGGGGTTTGGGGTTTGGGTTTGGGGGTTGGGGTTGCGTTAGGTTTGGGGTTTGGGGGGGGCGGTGCACACGTGCGTGTGTGTGTGTGCATGTGTGTGTGTGCTGAGCTATGTGTGTGCAAGTGCATGTGCATGTGTGTGCTGGGGTGTGCATGTGCATGAAGGGGTGTGCACTGGGGTGTGCGTGCATGTGCATGGTGGGGTGTGCATGTGTGTGCATGTACATGTGTGCACTGGGAGTGTGCGTGCCACACTAGCGCGCACAGTTGGTTTTAGCTGCCGCCAAGCCAGTCCTCTAGGTGCAGCCTCTTTTTTTGCACGTCCGCTCTGCTGTCTCCGCGGTATCACTGCCTCCAGGGCTAAGTCACAGCAAAGTGCAGGCACCTGGCAGGTAGCATGAGGTTTCAGTTCATCCTCCATTCATATGCTGCCTCCTGCGAGCCTGTCGTCGTAATAACTGTCAAGTTTAGACATTTAAAAAAAAAAAAAAAAAAAGCAATTGGGAACAACACGAGCTTAGGTGCTTCAAGAGCTGCAGCGTGCCTGGGGTTCCTGGATGCGGCGCGAGAACAGGCCCCTTCTGCTCTGCGCTGCAGTAAAGTCCTGCTGAGCGGCTGTGGAGTGCGGCAGCCCACAGTGCCCTCCTCAGACGCTGCCGCTGGAGAAGCACCTTCGTGGAGAAAAGAGGAAGTGGCGCCCCAGGGCGATGGGAGCCGGGGCGCCTGATGGCATTGCATTAGCCACCATGGCAGATTTTGCCGCCAGTGCGGCACGAATGCTGTTGCCTCTGCCGCCTAGAGCGCTTTAAGGGGGGGGGGGGGGGGTCTCGGCCCCGCAGGAGGGGCTCTCCAGGGGTACGGGAGGGCTTTCTGCAGCTCCTCTCCCATGGGAAGGCTTCGATCCTGCCAGATGCCTCAAAGCACGGAGGTCTCCGTGTGGCTTTGCCCTGTGCTGCCAGGCGGAGTCGTTCCCCCAGCAGCTAGGGGCTTTGCAGAAAGCAATTGCCTGGGTCCCCCGGGTGCAAGCTTGGTGCTCCCTGCTCCAACATCTTGGCCCGGGCGCCTGCCCCAGCGCTGGCCGCGGGGCAGGGGGAACGAGGCCAGCCATGTCCTGGGCACACGTATGCTTCCTGGTGGGCAGGAGGGAAGAGCTGCAAGGAAAGACGCAGGCGCTCCCCAAATCTTGCGCTGGTCTCCGGGGAAGGTCTGGTTTGCAGCAGAGGGTGGTAAAACACATGCTTTTACCCACCAGCCGCCCCAGACAATTCCCCTCCCCTGTATCATAACTCTTTCCTGCTGTTTAGTTGACACGCACATTCTCCCTGGATCAGCACTAAGAATGCTAATGAACTTAGTTACTTAATTTGGCTATTGCACAGCTTTCCTGGAAAATCCCAAGGGAGCAATGAGCACACATCACCCAGCATGGGCTCCTCCACCTGCACGAAACTCTGCCCCTCTCCCCCCTAGTTTAACTTCGCAGCTTAAACTAAGCCTAGAGCAAGTGAAAACCCCATCAGCCGATGAAAAGGAGCTGCCTCCCACCAAGGGGCCTTTAGGCTGCCTGAACGCTCCCTCCTTGCTAGAAATCCCACTGTGCCCCTCGCAAAGGGGGAGCAGCTCCCCAGCTGCTTCTGTCTTCCCAGCTGTTCACTGCTCCTTAAATGCTCCGGAGAGCTCATTGGGGCAGCAGGCTACAGCAGCTCAGCAGACATCTTCCTTGCACTCGAAAAAGTTAGGGTTAGTGGTTAGGGTTAGGGTTTAGGGTTAGGGCTATGGTTAGGGTTAGGGTTAGGCTCTTATAGCCCCGGTGGGGACGTGGCCGTCGCGGGCTGGGCCCCTGCCAAGGCCCGCAGGAACACGTGTGCTGCGGGAATGCCGGCCTGGGCTGCCACCTCCAGGGTCCCTTGGGGGCCCCAGGGCACCATGTCCCCTGTGTCCCTGGGCCCTTCAGTGCCCCCCATGCCCCGTGGTGTCCCCGTGTTCCCTATGCTCCTCAGTGTCCCCCCTGTCCCCCATGTCCCCTATGCCCCTTGCTGTCCCCATGTCCCCTATGCCCCTTGGTGTCCCCCATGTTCTCTACATCCCCATGCCCCTTGGTGTCCCCTATGCCCCTCAGTGTCCCCCATGTCCATGTCCCCATGCCCCATGGTGTCCCAGGGTCCCCTGTGCCCCTCGGTGTCCCTGTGTCCCCCTTGGTGTCCCATCCCCGTGGCCGGGTGTCCCCCCCACCCTGTCGGCGAGCACAAGATCCAGCTCCTTCAATGCCAAAGATTTATTGAGCTAGGGGAAGGAGTGGCCAGCGTGGGGGCCGGCGCAGGGGACAGCGCTGGAGGGGACGCAGGATCCCTCGGGTGCCCTTGGAGCCAGCCGGCACCTGGGGGGGAGAGAGAGGCTGAACTGAGGGGACAGTGGTGGCACGGTGTCCCTGTGCCACCCGTGTCCCTGTTCCCGTGGGCACCATGTCCCTGTGCTCCCCACGTCCTCATCCCCGTGGGCACTGTGTCCCCGTACCCGCCCCCCATATACTTATCCCCTTGGGCATCATGTCCCTGCATCCCCCCATGTCCCCATCCCCATGGGCACCATGTCCCGTGCCCCCCCATACTCCCATGTCCCTGTGCCCCCCATGTCCCCATGTCCCTGTCCCCATGTCCCCCAGCCCCCCATGACCCCGTGTTCCCATTCCCCACAGGCACCATATCCCCATGTCCCTGTGTCCCCGTCCCCCATGGGTACCATGTCCCTGTTCCCATGCCCACCAGCCCCCACGTCCCTGTGTCCCCGTCCTGGAGGGGCACCATGTCCCCATGCCTGCAGCACCCATGGGTGCGGGTGCATTCCCGGGCGGCCACCCCACCCCAGGCACCGCTTTGAAGCAGCCGCTGGTGCCGCCGAGCCCTCGCGGTGGGCACGGCCGGGCACAAGGGTCCTTCACCCGGGGTGGGGCTGCCCGGACGTCTGGGCCCCCAGCCAGGGGGTGGGGGGGGTGGAGAGGGAGGGGGCCTCACCTGGGGTCAGGGCTGGCACCAGCGGAGGTTGGTGCAGATGCTGGTGGGCTCCTCGTCCCGCACCAGCCCTGCCTCGATGGGCTCCAGGTAGCGGCTCACCAGGTTGTGGCAGCGCTCGGATATCTCCCGCGGCAGCAGGGAGCACACCGTGCGGGCCGCCTGCGTGACATGGGTCTGCACCGGCACAGCCCCGCGTCAGGCGCCGCCTCGCATAGCCCCGCACACACTCGCGTGGCCTCGTGCGGCAGGCGCCGTCTTGCACGGGCTTGCACAAGCCGGCACGGCCTTGCATTGGCTGGCATGAGCTCCCACGGCCTTGCACGGTGGGCACTGCCTTGCATGGGCTTGCGCGAGCTTGCACAGCCTTGCACGGCCTTGCATGGTGGGCACCCCCTTGCACAGCCTTGCACACCAGGCATCCCCTTGCACAGCCTCACGCAGCCTTGCACACCCCTGCCTGGACCTCGCACACCCCTTGCACGCCCCTCACACGCCCCAGCCCCTACCGTGTTGTGAGTGTTGGGCACCAGACTCTCGAGCTTCTTGAGGACCTTCTTGCAGATTGCGCAGCGCAGTTCGCTGGGGTCCTGCCCAGCAGCCCCCTGCGTGCCCAGCACCGTGAGCACCCGCCGGGCACCCTGCCCGCCCCCTGGGTGCCCCAGCGGTGCCCAGCCAGGGCCCACCCACAGCCCCCACCGGTGCCCACCCAGTGCCCCCCATGGTGTCGTCCCCACTGGTGCCCACCCAGTGCCCCCCTGGGTGTCCCTACTGATGCCCTCCCAGTGCCCACCAGTGTCCCCATGGGTGTCCCATAGATGTCCACCCAGTGCTTGCCAGTTCCCACCCAGTGCCTGCAAGGGTGTCCCCATGGGTGCCCCCATGGGTACCTCCTTGATGCCCACCCAGTGCCCCCAAGGGTGCCCCCCATGCACCCCGTGCCCGCTCACCATCCTCTCCAGCATCTCCAGGTCCTCGAACAGGAGCTGCAGGCCATCCCCCGAGGCAGAGGGGACCTGGCACTCCGGGGTGTCCGGGCTGCACCCCTTGGCCCTCGCGGGCACGGCCCGGACCCTGGGGTGCAGCCCCTCGGCCCCCATGCCGGCCAGCAGCAGGGCTGGGCACCGCGTCAGGGGCCGCTGGCACCCAAACCTCCCGCGTCCCCACCACCCTGTGTCCCCACCCCTCCATGTCCCCGACCCTCCGGTATCCCAGATTCTCCCGTACCCCCGTGTCCCCATCCCTGTCCCCCCATCCCTGTCCCCCCCATGTCCCTTGGTATCCCCAGCCCTCCTTCCTCCCATGTCCCCGTTCCCTCTTGTCTCCATCTCTCCGTATCCCCACATGTCCCCATCTGCTGGTGTCCCCATCCCTCCCATCCCCTCCCGTCCCATGTCTCCATCCCTGTCCTCTGTGTCCCCCCCATTCCCCACATCCCCATCCCTCCCACCTCTCCACATCTCCATCCCTGTCCTCCGTGTCCCCCTGTCCCCCCACATCCCCATCCCTCCTGTCTCTCCACACCTCCACCACTGTCCTCTGTGGCCCCCTGTCCCCCCTGTCCATCCCATCTGTCCTGTCCCCCCTTGTCCCCATGTCCCTGGCCCTTCCCGTCCCTCCACCTCCCCAAGTCCCCATGTCCCCATCCCGGTCCCCACCGGTGACAGCAGGCAGCAGGGCCAGCAGCGGTGGGGCCATGGCTGGCTGTCGCCGTGCCCCAGGGTGCCTTATGTACCCGCTGGGGGGGGGTGGGGGGCACACTGTGGGGCTGAGGGCAGGAAGGGCCTCCCCCCTCCCCGGAAACCACAGTGGCCGCAGTGGGGGGCTGGGGGGACCCAGGCATCCAGGCAGGGTGGCCACATGTCACGTCCCCCCACTGGGGGGGGGGCTGCGAGCTTCCCCCCAATAGTGACCTGATCAGGGTGGTGGGGGGGATGAGGAGGTTTGGGAGGACTTGGGGGGACAAGAGGGGCTTGGAGGGGACAGGAGAGACTTGGGGGGACAAGGAGGACTTGGGGAGCTTGGGGTGACCTGAGTGGGCAAGGAGGAGGCAAGGGGGGACCTGGGGGGGGACTTTGGGGACCTGGAGGGGATAAGGGGGGTAGGATGGGAGCTGGGGGGCTGGAGGCACCTGGGGAGACTGGGGGAACAAGGGGACTTGGGGGAGGTGGGAGGAGCTGGGGGGACAGGGGGTGACAAGGAGGGGGCAAGGGGGGACCTGGGGGAGATAAGGGAGAGGCAAAGGAGGAGCTGGGGGGCTGGCAGGACCTGGGGTGACCTGGGGAAACTGGGAGGACTGGGGAAACTGGGGGGAACAAGAGGGGTTTGGGGGGGACTTGGGGGGACTTTGGGGACCTGGGGGGTCTGAGGAGGGAGAAGAGGAGACGGGAGGGACAAGGGGAGCTTGGGGGCACCGGGAGAACTGGGAGGATGGGGGGGCTTAGGGGGAACTGGGGGGACAGGGGGAGACCTGGAGGGGGGACACAGGGGACCTGAGGACACCGGGGCAGGGGGGAAGTGTATGGGGACATGGGGGGGGGGGCTCAGGAGGCCATGGAGGCCTGCGGGGACGGAGGACAGGGACAGCCCAGCCCCCCAGTTCCTGGCAGTCATGTCCCCGTGTCCCACCGCAAACCCCAGAGCCACCCCCCTCCTCCCCCCCGGCTTCCTGTGGGGCTGGGGAGGAATGGGGACATGGGGGGGGGGTGACACAGGGGCTGGGGGGGGGAATGGAGACACGGGGCTGGCACAGGGCAGGCAGACATGGGGACATGGGGGGGTCATGTCTGTCCCCACTGCCCCCAAATGCCACCCACAGCCCCCCTCTGCCCCTATTGCACCCCATGCACCCTTCTGCTACCTCTGCCCTGCATGGAACCCCCCCCACCTCCCATAGCACCCCATTGCACCCCATTGCACCCCAATGGCCTCACTGCCCCCCCACTGCACCCCCCTGCCCCCCTGGCAACCAATTGCACTGCTGTGACCTCTCTGCCCCCCATGACACCCCTCTGCTCCCATTGCACCCTATTGCAGCCCTCTGCCCCCTCTGCCCCCATGGCACCCCGCTGTCCACTCTGCCCACTATTGCAACCTTCTGCCCCACGTTGCACCCCATGGCACCCCTCTGCTCCTCATTGCACCCCATCGCACCCCTCTGCCCCCACTGCTCCCCATAGCAGCCTTCAGCCTCGTCTGCCCCCCATGGCAACCTTCAGCCCTCTCTGCCCCCCATGGCATCCCTCTGCTCCTTATGGCAGCACTCTGCCCCCATTGCACCCCTCTGCCCCCTCTGCCCCCCTTGTTGCACCCCCACACACACCCTCTGCCCCCCCATGACACTCCTCTGCCCTCCTTGCACCCCACTGCAGGCCGCTGCCCACTCTGCCCTCCCAGGCCCCCCCTTTGCCCCCATTGCGCCCCTCGGCCCCCATGGCATCACTTTGCACCCTTCTGCCCCTCTGCTCACATTGCACCATTGCACCCCATTGAGCGCTTCTGATCCCAAGGCACCCCTCTGCCCTCCTTGCACCCCATTGCACCCTGCTGCCATCTCTGCCCCCAAGGCACCCCCTCTGCCCCCTATGGCACCCCCCCTTCCACCACTGCACCCTTCTGTCCCCTCTGCCCCCCATGGCACCCTGTTGAACCCCATGGCATCCTTCTGCTCCCCATTTAACCTCTCTGACTCCTATGACCCCATTGCACCCCTCTGCCCCTAATGGTACCCCCACTGCACCCCTTTGCCCCCCTATGGCACCCCTCCACCCCCCATGGCACCCTCGGTCCCCACTGCACCCCATTTTACCCCTCTGCTCCCAATGCCCCCATTTAACCCCTCTGCCCCCCCTCTGCTCCCACTGCATGCCATGGCACCCCTCTGCCCCACATGGCAACCCTCTGTCCCCCAATAACACCCCATGGCAGCCTTTTGCCCCCGTTGCACCCCATGGCACCCCTCAGCCCCCATGGCACTACGTTGCACCATTCAGACCCCCCACTACACCCCTCTGCCCCCCATGGCACCCTTCTGCCCCATCGCCCACCATTGTACCCCTCTGTCCCCAAGGCACCACATTGCACCCTTCTGCCCCTATTGCATCCTTCTGCCCCCCCCCCATGGCATCCCCCACAGCACCTTTCTGCCCTCCATGGCACACCATTGCACCCTTCTGCCCCCCATATCACACCATTACATCCCTTAACTCACTGCGCCTCATTGCACCCCTCTGGCCCCTCTGCCCCCCATGGCACCCCTCTGTCCCCAAACCACCACATTGCACCCTTCTGCCCCCACTGCCTCCCATTGCACCCCATTGCACCAAATGGCATTTACTGCCCCCCATGACACCCCTGTGCCCACTCTGCCCACCATAGCACCCCTCTGCCCTCTCTGCCACATGTGCACCCCATTGCACCCTTCTGCCCCCCATGGCACCTCCCTGCCCTCTCTGCTTCCCATTGCACCCCTCTGCCCCCATTGCACCAGTTGCCCCCCACTCCCCTCTCTGACCCCCCACGGTACCCTTCTGCCCCCATTATACCACACTGCACAGCCCTGCCCCCACTGCACCCCATTGCACACTTCTGCCTCCCCCCCCAGGGTGCCCCTCTGCCCCTATGGCACCCCAAGGCACCCCTCTTTCCCCCTCCCCCATGGCACCTCTCTGCCCTCCCTGCCCCCACATTGCACCCCACTGCCCCCATTGACACCTATTGCACCCCTCTACCTCCTTTGCCCCCCATGGCACCCATCTGCCCCCCAGGAGTGCAGAGGATCAGCCTATGTCAAGGAGGCTGAGAGGCCAAGCCTTCCCCACCCAGCGGACCACTGCCTGGCCAGCAAAGCCAGGGGTTCACAGCAGCACCTCTCTTTTTATTCCCTGCAGAGGAGTCCATCTCAGGTACAGGGTGGTCTCCCCTTTGCGCGGCAGCAGTTCCTAGCGCCTTCCCCTCCGCTGCTCCGAGGGCATCTTCTCCCCGGTGCTAGGGAGTCCAACGGAGAGGTGGTCAGTGTCAGGTATAGGGAGAAGGCAGAGAAAGAGCGGGCCTTGGTCAGGCCAGGTCTTCCTGGAGCTGCTGTGGACCATGCCCTCCAGATGGGCAAGGAGACCTCAGGCTCTTGCCACCTTGTTGGAGAGCAGCTGGCTGCTCAGAGGACTGGAGGGAGGAGGGACAGGTCCCAAGGCTTGCAAGGTGAAGATGCTGACATGTGCCTGAGGCCGGGGCCCTGCTACCTCCTAGGCCCTCTCTCAGCTCCTTGGAAGCCACTGCAGAAGAAAGCAAATCCGGGGGGAAAAACCATTCTCCGCATTCATGGGAGGCAATGGCAGGGTCACTCCTGTGTGAGAACGTTTACAGACCAGCAGCAGGGACAGGGCTGGAGTTTGTGCTTGTGCGGGCGCTGCAGCCTGAGGAAATGGTAGGGCAGCAGCAGGCACATGGCTCAGATACGGGGCTGTATGGTCACTGCTGCCTCAGGACCTGACAGACAAGGACCAGGCACATGGCTTCACCGCTCATTCTGAGGTCACTTCTGCCTCAGGACCTGTTAGGCCATCGGCAGGCTCTTGGTTGCTGTAGTTTCTTGTAAAGCCACCTGGATAGGCCAGCAGCAGGAACAGCATCAGCACAGCGGCTGTGAGGTCACTTCAGTCTGAGCAGCTGAGCAGCAGGAACACGGCTGTGAAATGGCTTGTGAGGGCACTTCTGTCGCTGAAGACGCTAGGCCAGAAGCGCGCTGGCCTTGCAGGGCTCTTCCCTGCTGGGCTGGGCTCTCCAGGGAGGACTGAGCTGCCCCCAGGCAGCACTGGGCAGGGGGGCTCGTGCCAGGCTCCCGCTGCCGTGGATCCAGCAGGGTGCGTGGAGTCCGCTGAAGACACTCATCACCGAGTTCACACAAGCAGGGATTTGGTTGGTTTGTTTGGGACTATTTGCACACTGAAAGCAAGAGACTGCTGTTGCATTTAAAAACAAAGATTTATTATCCTATTCAAATGAACCGCGCACAGCACACAACTACAACAACACAGTTCATGCGGTTGTGAGGTGACTCTTGTTCTACACAAGCACTCTGCCACAAAATAAATATAGGGGTGTGTGTGTATATATATGCACATATATGCATACACACACACACACTGTATCTTCCACTCTAAATTAAAAGTCAGGATGTTGCTGGCAGCTCAGGGAGCTGGAAGACACTGCTCATAAACCTCTCTCCATGGAAAGAACTTCTGCTGATCTCAGGGGGATTCAGACTGTGGTTTCCATCGCCTCATACAACACTGTAGCTCCCACCACTACATGGCCCTGCATCAGCCTGACTGCAGGCCCTGCACTTTTTCTAGCCTACCATTTTGTTTTGTTTTTTTAATAATAATGGTGGAATGCAACCTAGGTGTTTTTGCGGAAAGAAATGTGTTTCTTTTCTTTCATTTAACTTAAGAAGAACAGTTATAATACATTTGTCGATTAATATAAACATTTCCTTTAGTTGGGTACATTTACCAAAAGTAAACAATCCTGCAGCCTGTAACGCTGCACTGTAGGCACTAAAAGCATTTTGACCAGTACATGCACCAGTACAGGTTGGGGGTTGACCTGCTGGAAAGCAGCTCTGCGGAGAAGGACCTGGGAGTGCTGGTGGACACCAAGTTAAGCATGAGGCAGCAATGTGCCCTTGTGGCCAAGAAGGCCAATGGTATTCTGGGGTGCATCAGGAAGAGTGTTGCCAGCAGGTGGAGGGAGGTGATTCTCCCCCTCTCCTCAGCCCTGCTGAGGCCACATCTGGAGTACTGCGTCCAGTCTTGGGCGCCCCAGTACAAGAGGGATGTGGCACTACTGGAGCGAGGCCAGCGAAGGGCTACAAAGATGATTAGGGTTTTGGAGCATCTCTCTTATGAGGAAAGACTGAGAGAGCTGGGCCTGTTTAGCCTGGAGAAGAGAAGGCTGAGAGGAGATCTTATCAACGTGTACAAGTATCTGAAGGGAGGGTGTCAAGAGGATGGAGCCAGACTCTCTTCAGTGGTGCCGAGCAACAGGACGCGAGGCAACGGGCACAAACTGAAACACAGACAATTCCATCTGAGCATGAGAAAAAACTTTTTCACTGTGAGGGTGACAGAGCACTGGAACAGGTTGCCCAGAGAGGTGGTGGAGTCTCCTTCTCTGGAGATATTCAAAACACGCCTGGACGCGATCCTGTGCAATGTGCTCTAGGTGACCCTGCTTGAGCAGGGGGGTTGGACTAGATGATCTCCAGAGGTCCCTTCCAACCTCAGTGATTCTGTGATTCTGTGACTCTCAGAACACTTCTATTTCTACATCTGTGTCTTTTTCTTAATGACAAAGATAAAGCACAAATAGACTTAGTGCTGTTCTGTTCCTTTTTACTTTTAGGCAGGAAATCCATTCTGTTGTTGGGCCTCCCTGTATTACAGCATCTAAACCTTTAGTAGAAGCATTTGAGAAGCATCCTGTGAAGGCATGCTTGCCGCTTTGGTCATGAGGCAGCGGCTTGTCTGCTTTTGTACTTGGGGTACCACTCGCAGGCAACGGCTTGTGGTCTTCCCGAGCAAGTAACCTGGTCCAAAGGAGCCTCTGGAAATGAGACAGCAGGCCGTGAGCTGGCGAGCTCTTCGGACAGGCTGAACGTTGGTCACCTCCTATAAAATGAACTTGGAAATTTCGATTCACAACCGGGCTTCTTTGACAGGGCCTGCCCTCACCTTTCCTGCCTATGTTGTGGCGCTGCTTGTGCTCCAGACTGGCTTGGACACAAGCCCACTCTGAACTGAAAACTCGGCACTGCCGGTGGTGCAGCAGCGTACCCAGGCTCCTACACCTTGCTGAAGGGCTCATCTGCTTTGCTCAAGCACAGCCCCACACGAATCGAGCTGTGAGGCTCCTTAGGAGGGACCTTAGCTCTCAGTAGCTCTGAAGTCAGGCAGAGGTTCAGGTCTGTTTCTGTCTGGGTAGCTAGGCCTATAATCTAATCCAAGGAGAAATTACACTCTGTTATTAAGTAACTGTTTTATCTGGTAGGCGTGTTCTGACACTTTGCCTGTACCCACTGTATGGTTGATACACAGTTTTCAGGTTACATCCTGTTTACATCCTGTTTACACGTGTTAGTTTGCATAGATAGAGAGTTATTAGTTCCACAGCAGCCTATTCTACATGCCTCAATATTCTCATGCAAACCTCCTTTTCAGCAGCACGCAGGAAGCCCAGAGGACAGCACCAGCTATCTTTTATACTCCGCATGGCCGTGTAGAGTGGGGGGCTCTTGGAGTCTCACGGGAAGCTACATTTACTACATTTTTACAGCACAGTCCAGCATAGGCACCAGTTCTGGTGCTTGCAACATCAGATGTACGTCATGCAAATCTCCCCAAGGAGCTCTTCCATTGGTAGTTTTCCTTTTTCAGTTTCAGATTCATTTATGGATCTCTTAAGCGCCTGAATGCTGTGCTTTCCCAAGCAAATGCATACTGATACCACTAGGACACCCTGCCTGAATCTCCTAAAATTTCCTTAGGCAGAAGACAATACTGAGAACACTGGTCTAAACTGTTTTCTGACTCAAGAGATTCACGCTGACCCAGCCTTCCCCCCTCCTCCCCACAGGCTTATTAGACAGGTGTATAAGTTTGCCTAGGAGAATAATTCCCGTGACTTTGAGATAGTTACTTATATCCTGAGTCCAGTGTATGTAGTAGGTCACAGGAGAGCATGCTTTGAAACCATTTTTAAAGCCTATGGAATGCACAATTGGAGATACAACTTGAACTCATCAGTGTTTACATATGCAAGTGCCCCTTGCCTCGCCTAGGACGAGATTTGTTGTGTAAACTAAGGGCTCAGCTAACCTTTTCTGATAAATGGATACAGTTGCATGTGCCAAAGGAAACGGCTTGGAGAGCCCAGCAATGTTTGAGAACTGAGAAGCAGTTGCAAAGGGCAGAAATTCCCGACAAAATCGTGGATGCCGTAATACCCTTCGTATGGGCCACAGGGAAGCCTGGACGAGCAGTGAATGCAACACCAGTAAAAACTGATTTAAAACCTGGAGCACAACCGGTAAAAATACCCAACATGCTATTAAGTTAGAGACTAGGCAAGGTTTGGAACCTCTGATAAATACCTTTGTCCAAAATGGAGTATTGCAAGAATGTCAGTCTGAGTATAAGACCCCTATTTTACCAGTAAAGAGACCCCAAACCCAGGAATATCGATTAGTACAAGATTTAAGAGAAATCAGCTGAATAACTGTTGATGTCCAGCCGGTAGTCCCGAATCCCTATACTTTGCTGTCCTCAATACCTGAGAACAATGTCTATTTTACAGTGTTGGATTTAAAAGATGCTTTCTTTTGCATACTGTTGGAAAAGGAAAGCCAAAAAATATTTGCCTTTGAATGGGAAAGCCCTACCACAGGTCGGAAAACTCAACTTTGCTGGACTGTGCTACCACAAGGGTTTAAGAGCAGTCCAAGGCTCTTTGGTAATGTACTTGCTAAGGAGCTGGAGGACTGGCAAGGTAGGAATCCTTCTGGGACTTTGTTGCAGTATGTGGACGATATACTATTGGGATGTGAGACAAAACAAGAGTGTAAAATGGCTACTATAGACTCGCTGAATTTCTTGGGATTGGCCGAACGTCAGGTGTCTCAGAAAAAGGCTTAGGTGGTGCAGCTTACAGTAACTTATCTAGGTTTTGAAATGTCTCAAGGAAAAAGAAAACTGGGGATGGAAAGAAAAGAAGCCGTATGTAGAATTGCTCCACCCAACTCAAAATGAGAATTGAGAGGCTTCCTAGGAATGGCCGGATGGTGCCGACTGTGGATACTGAATTTCAGTCTGATTGCTAAACCATGGTATGATGCTATGAAGGGACCTGGAGAGGTCTTAGAATGGACCCCGGAATGGCGTAAAAGTTTTGACACTATAAAGACTGAATTAATGAGAGCACCTGCGCTGGGCTTGCCAAACCTGACTATACCTTTTTCATTATGTGTGCATGAGCGACAACATGTAGCATTAGGAGTTTTGACACAGACCTTGGGAGAACGGAAGAGAGCAGTGGCCTGCTTTATTGAACAACCGGATGATGTGAGTAAAGGATGGCCGGCATGCCTCAGAGCAGTTGGTGCAACAGTATTATTGATTAAAGAGGCACAGAAATTGCCCTTAGGACAACCCATCACCGTATAGGTACCTCATGCCATTTTAGCAGTATTGGAACAAAAAGGACATCCCTGGCTTTCACCAAGTAGATTGATTCAATACCAAGCCGCCTTCATTGAACAGGATGATGTTTCTTTAAAAGTGTCTTCCTTTTTGAATCCTGCTACATTGCTCCCGATAAACCAGGAAGGAGAATTGGAACATGAGTGTTTGCAGGCTATTGAGGAAGTTTATTCCAGCCGGCCTGACCTGAAAGATGAGCCCCTGACAAATCCTGAATGGGAACTGTTTACGGATGGAAGCAGCTTTACAGTAAGGGGAGAACGGCAGGCCAGATATGCAGTGGTGACTTTGCAAGGAGAGATAGAATCATCCGCTTTGCCCACAAATACGCCTGCCCAGAAAGCAGAAATTATTGCCTTAACTCGAGCCTTAGAACTGTCTAAAGGGAAAAAGTCAATACTTATACATATTTATATATTTATTCATCATTGCACTCCATTGCCCTCCTCAGCCCCCTCTACCCCTGATGACACCTCTCTGCCCCCTTTGCCCCCATGACACCTCTCTGCTCCCCTTGTGCTTCCATTGCACCCCATTGCCCCCCAAATCACTCCATTGTACCCCTCTGCCCTCTCTGCCCCCATAGCAGCTCATTGCACCCCTCTGTCCCCCATGGCACCCCACTGCACTCTTCTACCCCCACCGCCCGCCACGGCACCCCTCTGCTCCCGTGGCACCACTTTGCAGCCCTCAGCCCCCCATGGCACCCCTCTGCCCCTATGGTACCCCATTGCACGCTTCTGCCCCCACTGCCTCCCATTGCACCCCATTGCACCAAATGGCATCTACTGCCCCCCGTGATACCCCTGTGCCCCCTCTGCCCACTTTGCACCCTGTTGCACCCTTCTGCCCCCCCATGGCACTTCCCTGACCTCTCTGCCCCCCATTGCACCCCTCTGCTTCCTTTGCACACCATTGTGTGCTTCCGCCCCCCAGGGTGCCCCTCTGCCCCTATGGCACCCCAAGGCACCCCTCTTTCTCTCCTCTCACTTCCCCTCTCAGCAGAAGGGAACCATGTCCATATGTGCATCTACCTGTGCATCCTAACACACAGTACAACATGGCGCATGCACAAGCATTCCCCCCAGCACGCACGTGCATGCCCCCCCAAACACACAGAGCTTCCACGTCTCACTCAAAAGGACCCTAATGCAGTCAGCATTGCAAACCATCCCACTGCACACACCCCCCGTCTTGCACAGACACACGCACACACACAACGCACTTCTCTCACAACCCCCACCACGATGCACACACACGACCACTGCACACAAACACCTCCCCCAGACTCTACGTCCTTCCCAGAGCATGCTGTGGCATTGCGCCAAGGTGATGCTGTGCCTGGGTGGGATGTTCACTAACTTAAGGGGAACCGTACCAGAGCAAGGACTCCGGGTGCAGCACAGCTCTCCATTATATGTATTTTATTGCTCACTCCTACACTGCAATCGTGCAGTGCAATTTGCTATAGCCAAACACTAAAATATTATTCTGCACATGCTTTGGGTTCGCAGCCAAGTTGCTGTCTTAGGGATCCCGATCCTTCGCTGTCCCGTCAGTCATGGAGGAATCGCGGTGCAGGTGTGGTGCCTCAGGCTGTGGACACCCGAGGCGATAGCCGACTATCAGAAATCTCAACCATTTGAAACATTTCGTATTCATTTTTGCACAAACCATTTTTTTGTGGTTCAAATGTCGGATACACTGGGATGGGAGAGTCACATGACACAGGCTCGGTGTGTTTGAGTCATGACAATTGTTTACTACATGACAAGCAACAGCATATTAGCGCAATTAACAACAATTAGCATATTAGCACAACTATTAAACACACTAACAGAGCAGGATGATGATAAGAAACATACTTTGTAAAACAAGAGAAGTTCCATGTCCAAGTATTCCCGAAAACCACAAGGACCAATTGTCAATTTGATGTCATGGGTTTATTCCGACAAGTATTTTCTGAATATCATGGCACACTTCCTCGTCATTTGGGGGTAGAAAGGTACTACATTCTTTACCAATCAGGGTACAAAAAAGGCCTTTGACAGCTCGGATGAAATCGAGTGCCATCCGATTTTGCAACACCATTTGCTGTATTGCTGATCCTGCAGCAGTAAGGACTTTTACAGCGTCACTAGCAGGATTGGCTGCTGCTTCAAAAATTAGCGCTAGCTTTTCCCAATAGGTACTTCATCGATCCTGCATTAGGTAATTCTCAATGCAAAGGGTTAAGCAGCACTACTTGGGAGTTTCCTCCTCCTCCTCTTCTTGTCTGCGACCATATCCAAAGGGTTGAGGTAGAAATAGAGAGGCCTCAGAGATGGTCCCGGGCACCCTTGTGTTCTCCCCAATGGGAGGGGCTGCAGATGCCAGGAGCTTCATTCAGGCGGCCCCAGCAGGAGGCTTAATTCCAGCATTGTCTGCCACGGCAATGCTTGCCTCTTCTGCTTTACTCATGCTGGTATGATTAGAGTGTCTTCCTGGCACTTAAACAGAAAACGGGATGTGCGAAGCATGGGGTGCAATAGTCGTCACGGAGTAGCCCAAGGAGCAGAGGGGCCTCGCCGACATCACTTGGCTCCTGTGCCCAAAGGCAGCTCCCGTCGATGCAGCTGTTGGTCAAAGGGCTTTTGGTCTTTGTGGCTAGGGAGCCAAAGGCAGCTTTGGCAAAGGCCCCCAGAGAATTCCCCTGTTGGCTGCAGTGGTTCGGGGGCCTTAGCCTTGGAGGCCAGGAGGGCTGGGCTGGCCCCGTGCTTGTGGTCGGGCGCTCTGGTAGCTGGGTAAAGCAGTTTTCCGAGCTGAAGGCAGAACGTGGCGCACTAAAGCAAAGCCCTCTGCTTTCTGTGGGCTTCTAGTCTTTGGAGGCCTGCCAAGTGCGTGTCTGGAGGTCACCTGTGTAAAGGGACAGGTGGACTGACAGGGCAAGTCCTTAAGGAAAGAGATGGAGGGAGACAAAGGCTCTCTGGAGAGGAGGGAGGGGCTACATCTCCTGTGGGGTGCGTTTCCATTTAGGTCTTGTTCGATCGTGGTGCTTCTTGCACTTGCAAGAGCAAGCTGAGAGGGGCTGGAGCACAGTTTTAGGCAACTCCTTCCCCCTAGCCCTTGCTTGTGACCGATGCGTAGAGCTCCTCTGCGTTTGGTGCCCCTCTCTTGCTTTCCTTCGGCGTGCTGCAAGTGCCTGGAAAGAGGCTCCCAGAGGACCAAGGCCTCTTTTCTTAGCCAGAAGCTGCAAGTGGGAAGGTTCAGGCCCATGTGTGCTGAGTATTGGGAGGCCGGCTAAGCTTGCTGAGCATCGCTGTCCCGTCGGCCCTGGGCCACCCCCTTGGGCCCAAAGAGAGACCCCCTTCCTCTCTGGGCAAGTGCCTGGGCTCCTCCTCCCTGGGTTGTCTGGGCTGCTTAGAGGCCAGGAAACGGGCACGTCCTCTTCCTGGCACCCCCAGGCTGCTCACAGTCCCATACTGCAGTGAGTCAGCCCCTGCCAAAGAAATCCTTGTGTTTCTGCTTAGAGGCAGCTGGAGGCTTCTGTGGCCTCTGGGTCTTTCCTCTGCACCAACGGCATGGGCCGTCCCTTCCTGCCCATGCGTGCCAGCAGGACAAAATGCTTCTGGTTTCTGCAAGGGAGAGCTGAACGCCACGCGACGGAAGAGCTGCAGATGGCCGAGGATGGCCAATGCCTTTTGCAAGTGGCAGCAGGCCCCTCTCCTTCGGCTGCCTTGCGAGGAGAGTGCCCCTGCCGACAGGGGCCGACGGAGGGGGCGCCTTCCCTAGCTGCAGCCTGCCAGCATGCGGCTTCTGCCGCTCGCGCCTCCTGCCAGGCCAGGTGCTCTCCTGCCCCTTTCCTCGGTGTCCGGGCAACAGCCGCACCCGGGAAGCAGCAGCCCTGCCGTGCCCGTGGCCTCCTTCTCTCGCACGCCCCTTCTGGAGCAGCATCACCTCTCGGCAGCTTCTCTCTGCCCCTCCCTGGGGACTGCTGCTCTCGGCGGTGGCCCTTGACTCCCTGGCACAGAGGCATTGCTTCCCCAAATCTCCCTTGCCCTCTCCCACAACAGCAGCAGCAGCAGCAGCAGCAGCAGCAGCAGCAGCAGCAGCAGTGCTACCGCTGCTCAGTGCCTTGCCCTGCTGCTACGGCGGTGTGCACGCCAGGGCATGCAAACAGCCCCGCCGCACCTGCAGAACCATCCCAAAGTCGGTGGAGGACATTTGGCACCCGAGTGTTGCAGGGAGAGACAAGGAGCCGTCAAATCGTCCTGCGGAAAAGGGCTTTATTGCAGTGAAGTTACACGGGCGTAAATCCAAAGTCCCCCTGCTCCTGGTCCGAGGCTCCCCGGGGCCCTCAGCGGGGAGGTCAGTGCTAACCACAGACAAGTTCCCACAGGTAGAAGCACACTGCCCGTCCCGGCAGGCTTCCCGCTGTTACAAGGGGATGAGGATGGCGCCAAAGGCGGGGTTGGGGGGGGGAGGGGTTCCTTTCCTTTTTGTTCTTTCCTTTTTTTCGTTCCTTTTTACCTTCTCCTTTTTCCTTTCCTTTCCTTCGTCCCTTTTGTCTTTCCTTTTGTCTTTCCTTTTTTCTCTTTCCTTTCCCTTTTCCCTGTCCTTTTTTTCCCTTTCTTCTTTGGCCCCTTTCTTTTCTTCCCCCGCTTTTCTTCCCCTTCCTTTGCTTCCCCTCCTTCTCTTCCCCTCCTTTTTCTCCCTGCTTCCTTATCTCCCCCTTGCTAATCTCCCCCCTTATCCGCCTTGCTCATCTCCCCGTTTCTTTTCTCCCCGCTTTTCTCACCAGTTCTTCTCCCCATTTTTTCTTCCCCTTTTTTCCCTTCCCTTCTCCTCCCTTTTTTTCTCACCCCTTTTCCTCCCTTCCCCCCCTTTTATCATCTTCCCCCTTTTTTCTCCCATCTTTGTCCCCCTTCTCCTCTTCCCACTTTTTCTTCCCCTTTTCTTCCCTCTTTTCTCCCCCTTCCCCCCGTTTTTCTCCCCCTTTTAGCTCCCTTTTTTTTCTCCCTTCTTTGATGTTCTCCCCATTTTTCCTCACCTTTTTCTCCTCCCTTTTTGTTCCCCCTGCTTTCCTGCCCCCTTTCCTCTCCACCTTTTCTCCCCCTTTTTTCTCCCATTCCTGTCCTCCCTTCTCTTCCCCTTTGCTCTTCCCTCTTTTCTCATCTCCCCCTTTCCAGCCCCCCTTTCCCCCCACCTTTTCTCTGCCTTTCTTTTCTCCCCCTTTTCTCTTCCTCCCCCCCTCTTTTCCCCCTTCTTTCTTCCCTTTTTTCTCCCTTTCTTCTTTCTCCCCCTTTTCTTCTCCCCTTTCTCCCCCTTCCTCCCCCTTTTTCTTCTCCCCCTTTTTTCTCCTCAGTTGCTCTCCCCCTTTTCCCTCTCTCCCTTTTTCTCCATTCTTTTCTCCATTTTTTTCTACCTCTTTTTTCTCTCCCCCTTTGTTCTCTTGCTTTCTTATCTCCCCCTTTTTCCTCCCCTTTCATCTTCCCCTCTTTTCTTCCCTCTTTTCTTTTCTCACCCTTTCCCACCATTTTCCTCCCCTTTGTCTCCCTTTTTTCTTCTGCCTTCGCTTATTTTCTCCCTTTTTTCTCCCCCCTTTTTTCTCCCCCCTTTTTCTCTCCCCGCTTTTCTCACCCTTTCTTCTCCGCCTTTTCCTCTCCCCCTCCTCCCTCCCTCCCTCCCTCCCTTTTTTCTCCACCTTTTATCTCCCTTCTTTTTCTCCCCTCCTTTCTTTCCTCTCCATTTTTCCCCACCTTTTTTCTCCCCCCTTTTCTCCCCTGCTTTTGGTCCCCCTCTTTTTTGCTCCCCCTTTTTCTCTCACCCTTTCCTCCTCCTTTCTCTCTCCCCCCCTTTTTCTCCTGCTCTCTTTTCTCCCCCCTTCTTTCTTCCCCCTTTTCTCTCCCCTTTTCCTCCCATTTCTCTCCCCCTTTTCTCTACCCCTTTTCCTTCCCCTTTTTTCTTCCCTCTTTTCTTAGCTCCTCCTTTCCACCCCCTTTTTCTCCCCGTCTTTGCTCTGCCTTCCTTTTCTACCCCTTTGATTTCTCCCATTTCTCGCCCCCTTTTTTCTATTCCTTTCCCTTCTTTCCTTCCCCTTTTCCTTCCCCCTTCTTTCTCCCCCTTTCTTCTCCCTTTGGCCTTTCCCCTCCGCTTCTTGCCCCCTTGCCCCTCCTCCTTTTTCCTCTCCCCTCTCCTCTTCCCTTTTCTCTCCCTCTTTTTCCTCCTCATGCTTGCTCCCCCTTTTTTCTCTCCCCTCTTTTCCTACCCTTTTTCCTTCCCCCTTTTTTCTCTCCCCCCTTTTTGCTCTGCCTCTCTCCCCGCTTTTCTCCCCTTTTAGCTTCCCCTCTTTTCTTCCCTCTTTTCTTAGCTCCCCTCTCCCACCCCTTTTTTCTCCTCATTTTTCTCTCTGCCTTTCTTTTCTCTCCCTTTTATTTCTTCCCCCCTCCCCGCCTTTTTGCTATTTCCCCCTCCTTTCTCCCCATTTTTCTTCCCCCTTTTTTCTCCTCCTTTCTTCTCCCTTTGCTTTTTCTCCCCATTTCTCTTCACTCTTTTCTCCCCCTTTTTTCCTGACACCTCTTTTCTCACGCTTTCTTACCTCCCCCTTCTTCTCCCTTCTTCTTCTCTCTCCATTTTTTCCCTCGCTTGCTTATCTCCCTCCTTTTTGCTCCCCTTTCTTCCTCCTCTCTTTGTTCCCCTTTCTCTCCCATTTCCACCCTCCTTTTTTAGTCCCCCTTTGCTTCTCTCTTGCTTATTTCCCCTTCCCCTCCTTTTCTTCTCCCTTTTCTCACTCTTTTTCTCCCCCTCTCTTCTTCCTCCCTTTTCTCCCTCTCCCTTTCCTCCCCTTTTCTAGCACCCCTTCATTTGGCCCCTTTTTTCACCCTTTTGCTCCCCTTTCTTTCTCCCCCCCCCCTTTTTTCTCCCTCTTCCTTTTTTCTCCCTCTTCCTTTTCTCCCTCCTCTTTCTCCTCTTCTCTCAGCTCCATCTTCTTTGCTCCCTTTTCTTCTTCTCCCTTTTCTCCCCCTTTTTTGCCCTCACTTTTCTCTCCCCCTTCCTTTCTACACCTTTTTTCTCCCCTCTTTTCTCTCTTCACTTTCTTGCCCTACCCCTTCCTTTTCTTTCCCTTTCTTTTCTCTCCATTTCTTTTTACGCCATTTCTTTTCTCTCTTGGTTTTCTCTCCATGTCTTTTCTTTCTTTCTTTTCTCCTCCCTTTATTTGCTCTCCATTTCTTCTCCTTCTCCTTCCCTTTCCCTTTCTCCTCCTCCTTCTCTTTCTTTCTCTCTTCTTCTCCTTCTCCTTTGCTTTTGCCTTCGCCTTCTCCTTCTCTTTCGCCTTCTCTTTGTCTCCCTCTTTCTCCTTCTCTCTCTCCTTCTTCTTTTCCTTCTCTGTCTCCTCCTCCGTCTCCTTCTCTTTCTCGCAGCTCTCGCCGCCGGCAAGCAGCAAGCGGGAATGGCAGCAGCTCCCAGGAGGCTTATGGAGGGGCCCCGCGAAGCAGCCCGGCAGCTCTCCGGGGAGCACCTGGAGGACGGTGCGGGTGCAGAGGCAGCCGAGAGTGGTGCCGCCTCCATGGCAGCTGGCTTTTCCAGGGCCCCCTTCTCCATGCCCAGCTGTTGCTGACCATCCGCAACACTGGGCGCCCGGCTGGTGCCCCTCTGGCGCCTTCTGCAGCCTCGCCAGCGGCCCGGGAAGGACAGGGCTGCCTCCGAGAGGCTCCTGCGCAGCGTGCCGAGCTCCTGGCTCTGAGCAGGCAGTGGAGGAGCAGAGACGCACGAGGCATTTCTGCGCCTCCCGCTGGGGCTTCTGCCTCTGGGCTGCTGCGTCTCAGCGGTTGGGGGGCCGCAGGCAGCTTCAGCCTCTGGGCTGTGGAGGGCAGAGGCGTCCTCCAGAGCAGCACCTGGGTGTGCTGTGGGGAGAAAGAGGCTGTCAGCTCCTTTTTCCTGGGCCTCTGAAGGGCCAAAAGGGCACTTTCCCGGTGGGAGCACGCAGCCCCGCACATGGCACATGGCACATGGCACATGGCACATGGCACATGGCAAGGGGCAACCTTAGCAGCTCTGGAGGTGAGGAGCAGTTCAGGAGGAGAGCCAAGTGCCCGCGGGGGCAGTATCCTGCCCGGGGAGTGCAGCTGCAGTCCCTAGTGAGCAGCGCTGTGAAGAGCAGAGGGCTACAGAGGTTCAGCACGTGCGATGCCTTTTGTGCAGTGAGTCTTGTCATTCTGAACTTCTGGGAAGTGTGGCAGGAGGCAAGCACTGCCAGAAGGTCTCGAGCCCTCTGCCCCCCTCGGCACGGCCACAGGCGCCTTGCGATCTCCAGCTGCGCAACTGGCACCAGCAGCCCTGCTCGGTGCCAATGCTCAGTGCATCGTCCTACCTGCGGAGCTGCCCGTGTGCTCGGGTGCCTCCGGAGCTGCTTCAGGCACACAGAGAGCTGTGAGCAGCTGCAGCGAAGAGCCGAGGTCGTCACACTCCTGTGGAGGAGATGCTGGGCTGCAGGAATGGCCCCATGCAGCAGCGACCGACCGGTGTCTGCAGGGCTTCGGGCCCTGCCACGTGCCCTCCCGAAGCTCCGATGCCTCCCGCCAGCACCCAGCCAGGGCCGGGGCAGAGGCAGCCCCTACTCACCTCCGCCGCAGTCAAGGCCTCCACGCTGCGGGCAGTCGGCGACCCCGACTAGGCAAGAGAGCAGAGAAGCCACGTGAGCAGCTGGTGGCAGGGGCCCTTCCCCAAAGCCCCGTGGTGCTCGGGGCGCAGCGGAAACCCCCGGGACACTTACGGGAGCGTCAAAGCCGACGGACTTGATGAGGAGCCGAAGGCAGGGCAGGCGGCTGAGCCGGGTCTCCTGGGCTCCTGGGCTTTGCCTGGGCACAGCGCAGGGACGAAGGCAGAGCTCGGTCACAGGCAGCCCCCTCTGCTCGCTGCCCCGACACCAGCCCCGCACCCCCACGCCACCCTGGCACAGCAGAGCTTCGTGCGGCGCTGGCTGGCAGCACCGCTCTGCAGCGCCCCCGGCCCCGCTGCCTCCGGGCCTCTTGCGTCGGGAAAGGGGCAGTGGCAGCTCGGGCTCCCCATCCACGCAAGCCAGGAGCTGTGGGGCCAGCTCCAGGGCGCTGCTGTTCGTTTGCCGTGCCAAGGCGAAGCAGCTGCTGCCGCTCGGCCCCAGAGCTGCCCCGCGCAGGGGGCGTCCCTTTCCCCCACCTCCCGTGCTGCTGTGCTGCGGGCAGCTGCCCCGGCAGCTCTGCACCGCCTGCAGCCTTGACGCCGCCGCAGGCAGGCTGAGTTCCCCGGCAGGGCTCACCTGAGCATGGTGTTCAGCCACCGCTCCTTCACCTCCTGCGACCTGCAGCGAGAAGCAGAAACAGCCTCAGAGCCCGCTCCTGCTGCTGCTGCTGCTGCTGCTGCTGCTGCTGCTGCTGGGGAGTGGCACAGGGCCCCAGACACAGCTGGCCTGCTTGGCACCGCTCCACACCGCCATACAGCAGAGCCCCCGCTCGGTGTCCCCCCACCGTGTCGCTGGGCTGAGCAGAGCTGCAGGGTCGTGGCGGCAGTGGCGGGTGGCTTGTGCACGCCTGGAGGTGCCCGTGGGTGCGTCTGAAAGCGCAGCGGGGCCTCTGCTTTCTCTGCCGCAGCCGGGGCTGAGCCCCAGCAAGCCCGGAGAGGACTGAAGGCGAGCACGGTGCCCTGCACCCCCCCAGCCCTGGACGCGCCCCCAAGACTCACCGGAAGGTGACCACGCAGACCTTGGTGGTCCAGACCAGGACGAGGGAATTGGCGCATTTGAGGCCAAAAACGTCCTCCTCGTCTTCACAGCCGCACGCTGCCTCGTCCTTCTCGCACAGCACCCAGAGGTCGCTGAGAGGCACCCGGTGCTTGAGCAGGAAGGTGGAACCACATCTGCCAGGAGGAAGAGCAGGGACCGCCTTGGAGGCTGTGTGCTGGGGGCAGCCGCAGCAGGCCTCCCGGGGAGAGCCGTGTGCCGGGGGCAGAGGCTTGGGGCAGCCAGCGCGGGGCTCGGGCGGCAGAAAGCAGCCTGCGTGCCAGCACGCACACAGGGCACTCTGGAGAAGTCGCTGCTGCAAAGCAGTGCTGGCGGGCGCTTGCTCAGGGGCTGCCGGTCAGGTCGGCAACACGCGGAGCCTGCCCCTTTCCGCTCACACCTCCCCGAATTAAAGGGCAAGGCTGTCCCTGCCCGCAGCGCAGGTGCACCCATGCAGGGGGCTGCAGGCCATATGGAGCACCAGTGGTGGTGGGGAGCAAAGGGCATGGAGCCCTGGGCGAGGCAGTGAGGAGAGGAGGAAGGCCTCCTTGCGGGCGACTGGATGCTAGAGGCTGTGAGCAGCAGGATTTGGCGGCATTGCTGCTCCTTGTCGAGAGGTGCTGTCGAGGAAGGAAGCAATGGGAAGAGCAGCCCCGAGGAGGCACTTTCTGCTCCGGTGGGAGCAGATGCGGGGAGCAGCGGTGCCTGGGGGCAGGTGGCAGAGGCGGTGGTGGGGGGGAGGACGGCTCTGGTTGCTCTTCTTACCTGAATCTGGCGACGGCGATGGCGTCGGAGAAGAGCAGGAGGTGCCTGTCCCTCGTCCACTGGTGCCGAGTCACCCGCACGCGCTCGCTGAGCAGGAGCCGGGGGCTCCTGCGCGACACAAAGGCACCAAGCGGCGCCGGGGGCCGGGAGGCTGCCCTGGGCGCGAGCCCGAGGCCGGCGCGAGGAGCCGCGCGGCCAGGGTCCCCAGGCTGTGCCTGCGTGCCGGCAGCGGGGCCGGCAGCGCCCCGGGTGCCGCAGCAGTTGGCCTGTCCCATGGCGCCGTGCGCACACAGAGGGCTGCGGTGCGTGCGTGCCCCGCGGCGGGCAGCGCCAGGCGCCGGTCAGGCCTGCGCCAAGGCAAGAGCGGTGCGCCTGTGCCGAGTAGTGCCGCTGCGCTGGGCCGGGAGCCTGCGTCTCCCCGCTGCCCCGCACTGGCACAGCGCCGCACTGGGGCCGGGCGGGCGCTGGTGGCCGTGGCCACCCCGGTGCCACTGTGGCACATTGTGATGCGGCGGCCGGGTCGCGGGGCAGCGCCGGGGCGTGGGCCGGGGGCCGCGGGCGCAAAGGGGAGTCTCCCCGCTGCCCGGCACCTCCGACGCCGCCACGGCATTGCCCCGTCTGCGGGGTGGGAGCGCAGCTGGTGGGGCCGGGCACCGCTGCTGGCTCCCGCCATGCCCCCTTTGCTCTGCGTCTCCGGGCTTGGTGTTGGAGGAGCTGCCGGCTTCAGCAGCTGGCTCTGTGTCAGTGAAAACCCCCAATGCACACGCCTCCCCGCACGGCTGCAACATGCCCTGTTGCTGCTGGGACAGGAGGCCTCAGGCTGTGGAGGGGGCAAGCAAGGGGGCCTGTGCCCGCTGGAGATCACATCAGGGCCCAGGCGGTGTCCCAACTTTCCCAGCTTTCACGCTTCCTCTGCACTCAGTCCCGGTAGTGGTGAGCCGGCGATGAGAGTGACCTCCCCTCCAGGTGCCAACATGTGGCCTCCCCATGTGAAGTGGGAATCTCGCCTCCAGCCACAGTCAGAGAAGAGTTTAGGGCAGGATTCAGCTGCCTAAGCTCCAGGACCGGCATCCATTTGTGATGCCTTTGGCAATTCCTGGTGGTGCCCTGGCATACCCAAATGCCTGTAGACACGGGCTTTTGGGCAGCTGAATCCCACCTCGACTCAGGTGCGTCCCAGGAGTCTGCAGAGAGACTCAAAGGCAGACTGCGCAGGAGATGAGGCAGGCTCACGAAAATGCTTGTATACAGCTAGGGAAACGGAGGTAGCCATGTGTGCGGTCTGCATGCGAGTGCCAGTCCCAATGGCTGTGAAAGCGGCAGCGATGGTCCTTCTCTCAGCCTTCACCGGTGCTCGGCTCTCGAGGGGATGCCAAAGTGCTTTTGCTGCAATTGCTCTCCTCTCAGCAAGTGGCTGAGATATGTGTGTGGTAGAGCAAGAGATTGCAGCTCGCTGGTGCACGAGGGTGTGCTGCTCCAGGAGGAAGTGTCCCACGGGACAAGGCTCGAGAGGGAAGAGGGCTCCGAGAAAGCTGCTTGATAGTCCAGCATCCCCTCTGCCAAGCTCCAGAACACTCCATGCCATTGAGCCAGGAGCTGAGCAAAGGGCATGGGAAGCCTGCCTGGATGAACAAGGAGGTGCCGGCAAAAGCCAGACAGAAGAAGGAAGTGTGCAGAAGGTGGAAGCAGGGAGAGGTGACCTGGGAGGAACACAGGGACATTGTTGGAGCAAGCAGCACTAGGGCTGGGAAGGCCAAAGCCTCCCTGCGCTTGAATTCTTTCAGCGTTGCCAGCGACAGGACGAGAGGCAACGGGCACAAACTGAAATTGCACAGGCAATTCCGTCTGAAGCTACGCAAAACTCTTTTGCGGTGAGGGTGCCTGAGCACTGGCACAGGTTGCTCAGAGGGCGTGTGGAGACGCCATCCTTGGGGATATTCAGAAGTTGTCTGCACACGGTCCTGGGCAGCCTGCTCTAGGTGAGCCTGCTTGAGCAGGGCGCTAGGAGCGCATGGTCTCTGACGGTGCCTTCCAGCCTCCACCATTCTGCGATTCTCTGAACTCCCTTGTTCTTCTCTTTGCTCTTGCAAAGCCTAGAAAACCAGACGTGCCGTGCTGCTCAAAGGCAGGCTGCTGTGCTGGGCGAGCTGAGCTGGGCAATGCCAGAGCTCAGCTTTTCCCCTTTGCAGCTCAGCCATGCTTCCTCCCCAGGGCAGGTGCATTTGGTTGGCAAGAAGAGAGTGCATCGTGTGACTTAAAACAGCCGCAGGATGCAGACGCCAGGAGCTTCACTCAGGCGGCCCCAGCAGGAGGCTTAATTCCAGCATTGTCTGCCACGGCAATGCTTGCCTCTTCTGCTTTACTCATGCTGGTATGATTAGAGTGTCTTCCTGGCACTTAAACAGAAAACGGGATGTGCGAAGCATGGGGTGCAATAGTCGTCACAGAGTAGCCCAAGGAGCAGAGGGGCCTCGCCGACATCACTTGGCTCCTGTGCCCAAAGGCAGCTCCCGTTGATGCAGCTGTTGGTCAAAGGGCTTTTGGTCTTTGTGGCTAGGGAGCCAAAGGCAGCTTTGGCAAAGGCCCCCAGAGAATTCCCCTGTTGGCGACAGTGGTTCAGGGGCCTTAGCCTTGGAGGCCAGGAGGGCTGGGCTGGCCCCGTGCTTGTGGTCGGGCGCTCTGGTAGCTGGGTAAAGCAGTTTTCCGAGCTGAAGGCAGAACGTGGCGCACTAAAGCAAAGCCCTCTGCTTTCTGTGGGCTTCTAGTCTTTGGAGGCCTGCCAAGTGCGTGTCTGGAGGTCACCTGTGTAAAGGGACAGGTGGACTGACAGGGCAAGTCCTTAAGGAAAGAGATGGAGGGAGACAAAGGCTCTCTGGAGAGGAGGGAGGGGCTACATCTCCTGTGGGGTGCGTTTCCATTTAGGTCTTGTTCGATCGTGGTGCTTCTTGCACTTGCAAGAGCAAGCTGAGAGGGGCTGGAGCACAGTTTTAGGCAACTCCTTCCCCCTAGCCCTTGCTTGTGACCGATGTGTAGAGCTCCTCTGCGCTTGGTGCCCCTCTCTTGCTTTCCTTCGGCGTGCTGCAAGTGCCTGGAAAGAGGCTCCCAGAGGACCAAGGCCTCTTTTCTTAGCCAGAAGCTGCAAGTGGGAAGGTTCAGGCCCATGTGTGCTGAGTATTGGGAGGCCGGCTAAGCTTGCTGAGCATCGCTGTCCCGTCGGCCCTGGGCCACCCCCTTGGGCCCAAAGAGAGACCCCCTTCCTCTCTGGGCAAGTGCCTGGGCTCCTCCTCCCTGGGTTGTCTGGGCTGCTTAGAGGCCAGGAAACGGGCACGTCCTCTTCCTGGCACCCCCAGGCTGCTCACAGTCCCATACTGCAGTGAGTCAGCCCCTGCCAAAGAAATCCTTGTGTTTCTGCTTAGAGGCAGTTGGAGGCTTCTGTGGCCTCTGGGTCTTTCCTCTGCACCAACGGCATGGGCCGTCTCTTCCTGCCCATGCGTGCCAGCAGGACAAAATGCTTCTGGTTTCTGCAAGGGAGAGCTGAACGCCACGCGACGGAAGAGCTGCAGATGGCCGAGAACGGCCAATGCCTTTTGCAAGTGGCAGCGGGCCCCTCTCCTTCGGCTGCCTTGCGAGGAGAGTGCCCCTGCCGACAGGGGCCGACGGAGGGGGCACCTTCCCTAGCTGCAGCCTGCCAGCATGCGGCTTCTGCCGCTCGCGCCTCCTGCCAGGCCAGGTGCTCTCCTGCCCCTTTCCTCGGTGTCCGGGCAACAGCCGCACCCGGGAAGCAGCAGCCCTGCCGTGCCCGTGGCCTCCTTCTCTCGCACGCCCCTTCTGGAGCAGCATCGCCTCTCGGCAGCTTCTCTCTGCCCCTCCCTGGGGACTGCTGCTCTCGGCGGTGGCCCTTGACTCCCTGGCACAGAGGCATCGCTTCCCCAAATCTCCCTTGCCCTCTCCCACAACAGCAGCAGCAGCAGCAGCAGCAGCAGCAGCAGCAGCAGCAGCAGCAGCAGCAGCAGTGCTACCGCTGCTCAGTGCCTTGCCCTGCTGCTACGGCGGTGTGCACGCCAGGGCATGCAAACAGCCCCTCCGCACCTGCAGAACCATCCCAAAGTCGGTGGAGGACATTTGGCGCCCGAGTGTTGCAGGGAGAGACAAGGAGCCGTCAAATCGTCCTGCGGAAAAGGGCTTTATTGCAGTGAAGTTACACGGGCGTAAATCCAAAGTCCCCCTGCTCCTGGTCCGAGGCTCCCCGGGGCCCTCAACGGGGAGGTCAGTGCTAACCACAGACAAGTTCCCACAGGTAGAAGCACACTGCCCGTCCCCCTTTTAGCTTCCTCTCTTTTCTTCCCTCTTTTCTTAGCTCCCCTCTCCCACCCCTTTTTTCTCCTCATTTTTGGCTCTGCCTTTCTTTTCTCCCCCTTTTATTTCTCCCCCCCTCCCTGCCTTTTTGCTATTTCCCCCTCCTTTCTCCCCATTTTTCTTCCCCCTTTTTTCTCCTCCTTTCTTCTCCCTTTGCTTTTCCTCCCCATTTCTCTTCACTCTTTTCTCCCCCTTTTTTCCTGACACCTCTTTTCTCACGCTTTCTTACCTCCCCCTTCTTCTCCCGCCTTCTTCTCTCTCCATTTTTTCCCTCGCTTGCTTATCTCCCTCCTTTTTTCTCCCCTTTCTTCCTCCTCTCTTTGTTCCCCTTTCTCTCCCATTTCCACCCTCCTTTTTTAGTCCCCCTTTGCTTCTCTCTTGCTTATTTCCCCTTCCCCTCCTTTTCTTCTCCCTTTTCTCACTCTTTTTCTCCCCCTCTCTTCTTCCTCCCTTTTCTCCCTTTCCTCCCCTTTTCTAGCACCCCTTCATTTGGCCGCTTTTTTCACCCTTTTGCTCCCCTTTCTTTCTCCCCCCCACCTTTTTTCTCCCCCCCCCTTTTTTCTCCCTCTTCCTTTTCTCCCTCCTCTTTCTCCTCTTCTCTTAGCTCCATCTTCTTTGCTCCCTTTGCTTCTTCTCCCTTTTCTCCCCCTTTTTTGCCCTCACTTTTCTCTCCCCCTTCCTTTCTACACCTTTTTTCTCCCCTCTTTTCTCTCTTCACTTTCTTGCCCTACCCCTTCCTTTTCTTTCCCTTTCTTTTCTCTCCATTTCTTTTTACGCCATTTCTTTTCTCTCTCTTGGTTTTCTCTCCATCTCTTTTCTTTCTTTCTTTTCTCCTCCCTTTATTTGCTCTCCATTTCTTCTCCTTCTCCTTCCCTTTCCCTTTCTCTTCCTCCTTCTCTTTCTTTCTCTCTTCTTCTCCTTCTCCTTTGCTTTTGCCTTCGCCTTCTCCTTCTCTTTCGCCTTCTCTTTCGCCTTCTCTTTGTCTCCCTCTTTCTCCTTCTCTCTCTCCTTCTTCTTTTCCTTCTCTGTCTCCTCCTCCGTCTCCTTCTCTTTCTCGCAGCTCTCGCCGCCGGCAAGCAGCAAGCGGCAATGGCAGCAGCTCCCAGGAGGCTTGTGGAGGGGCCCCGCGAAGCAGCCCGGCAGCTCTCCAGGGAGCACCTGGAGGACGGTGCGGGTGCAGAGGCAGCCGAGAGTGGTGCCGCCTCCATGGCAGGTGGCTTTTCCAGGGCCCCCTTCTCCATGCCCAGCTGTTGCTGACCATCCGCAACACTGGGCGCCCGGCTGGTGCCCCTCTGGCGCCTTCTGCAGCCTCGCCAGCGGCCCGGGAAGGACAGGGCTGCCTCCGAGAGGCTCCTGCGCAGCGTGCCGAGCTCCTTGCTCTGAGCAGGCAGCGGAGGAGCAGAGACGCAAGCGGCATTTCTGCGCCTCCCGCTGGGGCTTCTGCCTCTGGGCTGCTGCGTCTCAGCGGTTGGGGGGCCGCAGGCAGCTTCAGCCTCTGGGCTGTGGAGGGCAGAGGCGTCCTCCAGAGCAGCACCTGGGTGTGCTGTGGGGAGAAAGAGGCTGTCAGCTCCTTTTTCCTGGGCCTCTGAAGGGCCAAAAGGGCACTTTCCCAGTGGGAGCACGCAGCCCCGCACATGGCACATGGCACATGGCACATGGCAAGGGGCAACCTTAGCAGCTCTGGAGGTGAGGAGCAGTTCAGGAGGAGAGCCAAGTGCCCGCGGGGGCAGTATCCTGCCCGGGGAGTGCAGCTGCAGTCCCTAGTGAGCAGCGCTGTGAAGAGCAGAGGGCTACAGAGGTTCAGCACGTGCGATGCCTTTTGTGCAGTGAGTCTTGTCGTTGTGAACTTCTGGGAAGTGTGGCAGGAGGAAAGCACTGCCAGAAGGTCTCGAGCCCTCTGCCCCCCTCGGCATGGCCACAGGCGCCTTGCGATCTCCAGCTGCACAACTGGCACCAGCAGCCCTGCTCGGTGCCAATGCTCAGTGCATCGTCCTACCTGCGGAGCTGCCCGTGTGCTCGGGTGCCTCCGGAGCTGCTTCAGGCGCGCAGAGAGCTGTGAGCAGCTGCAGCGAAGAGCCGAGGTCGTCACACTCCTGTGGAGGAGATGCTGGGCTGCAGGAATGGCCCCATGCAGCAGCGACCGACAGGTGTCTGCAGGGCTTCGGGCCCTGCCACGTGCCCTCCCGAAGCTCCGATGCCTCCCGCCAGCACCCAGCCAGGGCCGGGGCAGAGGCAGCCCCTACTCACCTCCGCCGCAGTCAAGGCCTCCACGCTGCGGGCAGTCGGCGACCCCGACTAGGCAAGAGAGCAGAGAAGCCACGTGAGCAGCTGGTGGCGGGGGCCCTTCCCCAAAGCCCCGTGGCGCTCGGGGCGCAGCGGAAACCCCCGGGACACTTACGGGAGCGTCAAAGCCGACGGACTTGATGAGGAGCCGAAGGCAGGGCAGGCGGCTGAGCCGGGTCTCCTGGGCTCCTGGGCTTTGCCTGGGCACAGCGCAGGGACGAAGGCAGAGCTCGGTCACAGGCAGCCCCCTCTGCTCGCTGCCCCGACACCAGCCCCGCACCCCCACGCCACCCTGGCACAGCAGAGCTTCGTGCGGCGCTGGCTGGCAGCACCGCTCTGCAGCGCCCCCGGCCCCGCTGCCTCCGGGCCTCTTGCGTCGGGAAAGGGGCAGCGGCAGCTCGGGCTCCCCATCCACGCAAGCCAGGAGCTGTGGGGCCAGCTCCAGGGCGCTGCTGTTCGTTTGCCGTGCCAAGGCGAAGCAGCTGCTGCCGCTCGGCCCCAGAGCTGCCCCGCGCAGGCGGCGTCCCTTTCCCCCACCTCCCGTGCTGCTGTGCTGCGGGCAGCTGCCCCGGCAGCTCTGCACCGCCTGCAGCCTTGACGCCGCCGCAGGCAGGCTGAGTTCCCCGGCAGGGCTCACCTGAGCATGGTGTTCAGCCACCGCTCCTTCACCTCCTGCGACCTGCAGCGAGAAGGACAAACAGCCTCAGAGCCCGCTCCTGCTGCTGCTGCTGCTGCTGCTGCTGCTGCTGCTGCTGCTGCTGGGGAGTGGCACAGGGCCCCAGACACAGCTGGCCTGCTTGGCACCACTCCACACCGCCATACAGCAGAGCCCCCGCTCGGTGTCCCCCCACCGTGTCGCTGGGCTGAGCAGAGCTGCAGGGTCGTGGCGGCAGTGGCGGGTGGCTTGTGCACGCCTGGAGGTGCCCGTGGGTGCGTCTGAAAGCGCAGCGGGGCCTCTGCTTTCTCTGCCGCAGCCGGGGCTGAGCCCCAGCAAGCCCGGAGAGGACTGAAGGCGAGCACGGTGCCCTGCACCCCCCCAGCCCTCGACGCGCCCCCAAGACTCACCGGAAGGTGACCACGCAGACCTTGGTGGTCCAGACCAGGACGAGGGAATTGGCGCACTTGAGGCCAAAAATGTCCTCCTCATCTTCACAGCCGCACGCCGCCTCGTCCTTCTCGCACAGCACCCAGAGGTCGCTGAGAGGCACCCGGTGCTTGAGCAGGAAGGTGGAACCACATCTGCCAGGAGGAAGAGCAGGGACCGCCTTGGAGGCTGTGTGCTGGGGGCAGCCGCAGCAGGCCTCCCGGGGAGAGCCGTGTGCCGGGGGCAGAGGCTTGGGGCAGCCAGCGCGGGGCTCGGGCGGCAGAAAGCAGCCTGCGTGCCAGCACGCACACAGGGCGCTCTGGAGAAGTCGCTGCTGCAAAGCAGTGCTGGCGGGCGCTTGCTCAGGGGCTGCCGGTCAGGGCGGCAACACGCGGAGCCTGCCCCTTTCCGCTCACACCTCCCCGAATTAAAGGGCAAGGCTGTCCCTGCCCGCAGCGCAGGTGCACCCATGCAGGGGGCTGCAGGCCATATGGAGCACAAGTGGTCGTGGGGAGCAAAGGGCATGGAGCCCTGGGCGAGGCAGTGAGGAGAGGAGGAAGGCCTCCTTGCGGGCGACTGGATGCTAGAGGCTGTGAGCAGCAGGATTTGGCGGCATTGCTGCTCCTTGTCGAGAGGTGCTGTTGAGGAAGGAAGCAATGGGAAGAGCAGCCCCGAGGAGGCACTTTCTGCTCCGGTGGGAGCAGATGCGGGGAGCAGCGGTGCCTGGGGGCAGGTGGCAGAGGCGGTGGCGGGGGGGAGGACGGCTCTGGTTGCTCTTCTTACCTGAATCTGGCGACGGCGATGGCGTCGGAGAAGAGCAGGAGGTGCCTGTCCCTCGTCCGCTGGTGCCGAGTCACCCGCACGCGCTCGCTGAGCAGGAGCCGGGGGCTCCTGCGCGACACAAAGGCACCAAGCGGCGCCGGGGGCCGGGAGGCTCCCCTGGGCGCGAGCCCGAGGCCGGCGCGAGGAGCCGCGCGGCCAGGGTCCCCAGGCTGTGCCTGCGTGCCGGCAGCGGGGCCGGCAGCGCCCCGGGTGCCGCAGCAGTTGGCCTGTCCCATGGCGCCGTGCGCGCGCAGAGGGCTGCGGTGCGTGCGTGCCCCGCGGCGGGCAGCGCCAGGCGCCGGTCAGGCCTGCGCCAAGGCAAGAGCGGTGCGCCTGTGCCGAGTAGTGCCGCTGCGCTGGGCCGGGAGCCTGCGTCTCCCCGCTGCCCCGCACTGGCACAGCGCCGCACTGGGGCCGGGCGGGCGCTGGTGGCCGTGGCCACCCCGGTGCCACTGTGGCACATTGTGATGCGGCGGCCGGGTCGCGGGGCAGCGCCGGGGCGTGGGCCGGGGGCCGCGGGCGCAAAGGGGAGTCTCCCCGCTGCCCGGCACCTCCGACGCCGCCACGGCATTGTCCCGTCTGCGGGGTGGGAGCGCGGCTGGTGGGGCCGGGCACCGCTGCTGGCTCCCGCCATGCCCCCTTTGCTCTGCGTCTCCGGGCTTGGTGTTGCAGGAGCTGCCGGCTTCAGCAGCTGGCTCTGTGTCAGTGAAAACCCCCAATGCACACGCCTCCCCGCACGGCTGCAACATGCCCTGTTGCTGCTGGGACAGGAGGCCTCAAGCTGTGGAGGGGGCAAGCAAGGGGGCCTGTGCCCGCTGGAGATCACATCAGGGCCCAGGCGGTGTCCCAACTTTCCCAGCTTTCACGCTTCCTCTGCACTCAGTCCCAGTAGTGGTGAGCCGGCGATGAGAGTGACCTCCCCTCCAGGTGCCAACATGTGGCCTCCCCATGTGAAGTGGGAAGCTCGGCTCCAGCCACAGTCAGAGAAGAGTTTAGGGCAGGATTCAGCTGCCTAAGCTCCAGGACCGGCATCCATTTGTGATGCCTTTGGCAATTCCTGGTGGTGCCCTGGCATACCCAAATGCCTGTAGACACGGGCTTTTGGGCAGCTGAATCCCACCTCGACTCAGGTGCGTCCCAGGAGTCTGCAGAGAGACTCAAAGGCAGACTGCGCAGGAGATGAGGCAGGCTCACGAAAATGCTTGTATACAGATAGGGAAATGGAGGTAGCCACGTGTGCGGTCTGCATGTGAGTGCCAGTCCCAATGGCTGTGAAAGCGGCAGCGATGGTCCTTCTCTCAGCCTTCACCGGTGCTCGGCTCTCAAGGGGATGCCAAAGTGCTTTTGCTGCAATTGCTCTCCTCTCAGCAAGTGGCTGAGATGTGTGTGGCAGAGCAAGAGATTGCAGCTCGCTGGTGCACGAGGGTGTGCTGCTCCAGGAGGAAGTGTCCCATGGGACAAGGCTCGAGAGGGAAGAGGGCTCCGAGAAAGCTGCTTGATAGTCCAGCATCCCCTCTGCCAAGCTCCAGAACAGTCCATGCCATTGAGCCAGGAGCTGAGCAAAGGGCATGGGAACCCTGCCTGGACGAACAAGGAGGTGCTGGCAAAAGCCAGACAGAAGAAGCAAGTGTGCAGAAGGTGGAAGCAGGGAGAGGTGACCTGGGAGGAACACAGGGACATTGTTGGAGCAAGCAGCACTAGGGCTGGGAAGGCCAAAGCCTCCCTGCGCTCAAATTCTTTCAGCGTTGCCCAGCGACAGGACGAGAGGCAACGGGCACAAACTGAAATTGCACAGGCAATTCCGTCTGAAGCTACGCAAAACTCTTTTGCGGTGAGGGTGCCTGAGCACTGGCACGGGTTGCTCAGAGGGCTTGTGGAGACGCCATCCTTGGGGATATTCAGAAGTTGTCTGCACACGGTCCTGGGCAGCCTGCTCTAGGTGAGCCTGCTTGAGCAGGGCGCTAGGAGCGCATGGTCTCTGACGGTGCCTTCCAACCTCCACCGTTCTGCGATTCTCTGAACTCCCTTGTCCTTCTCTTTGCTCTTGCAAAGCCTAGAAAACCAGACGTGCCGTGCTGCTCAAAGGCAGGCTGCTGTGCTGGGCGAGCTGAGCTGGGCAATGCCAGAGCTCAGCTTTTCCCCTTTGCAGCTCAGCCACGCTTCCTCCCCAGGACAGGTGCATTTGGTTGGCAAGAAGAGAGTGCATCGTGTGACTTAAAACAGCCGCAGGATGCAGACGCCAGGAGCTTCACTCAGGCGGCCCCAGCAGGAGGCTTAATTCCAGCATTGTCTGCCACGGCAATGCTTGCCTCTTCTGCTTTACTCATGCTGGTATGATTGGAGTGTCTTCCTGGCACTTAAACAGAAAACGGGATGTGCGAAGCATGGGGTGCAACAGTCGTCACGGAGTAGCCCAAGGAGCAGAGGGGCCTCGCCGACATCACTTGGCTCCTGTGCCCAAAGGCAGCTCCCGTTGATGCAGCTGTTGGTCAAAGGGCTTTTGGTCTTTGTGGCTAGGGAGCCAAAGGCAGCTTTGGCAAAGGCCCCCAGAGAATTCCCCTGTTGGCGACAGTGGTTCAGGGGCCTTAGCCTTGGAGGCCAGGAGGGCTGGGCTGGCCCCGTGCTTGTGGTCGGGCGCTCTGGTAGCTGGGTAAAGCAGTTTTCCGAGCTGAAGGCAGAACGTGGCGCACTAAAGCAAAGCCCTCTGCTTTCTGTGGGCTTCTAGTCTTTGGAGGCCTGCCAAGTGCGTGTCTGGAGGTCACCTGTGTAAAGGGACAGGTGGACTGACAGGGCAAGTCCTTAAGGAAAGAGATGGAGGGAGACAAAGGCTCTCTGGAGAGGAGGGAGGGGCTACATCTCCTGTGGGGTGCATTTCCATTTAGGTCTTGTTCGATCGTGGTGCTTCTTGCACTTGCAAGAGCAAGCTGAGAGGGGCTGGAGCACAGTTTTAGGCAACTCCTTCCCCCTAGCCCTTGCTTGTGACCGATGTGTAGAGCTCCTCTGCGTTTGGTGCCCCTCTCTTGCTTTCCTTCGGCATGCTGCAAGTGCCTGGAAAGAGGCTCCCAGAGGACCAAGGCCTCTTTTCTTAGCCAGAAGCTGCAAGTGGGAAGGTTCAGGCCCATGTGTGCTGAGTATTGGGAGGCCGGCTAAGCTTGCTGAGCATCGCTGTCCCGTCGGCCCTGGGCCACCCCCTTGGGCCCAAAGAGAGACCCCCTTCCTCTCTGGGCAAGTGCCTGGGCTCCTCCTCCCTGGGTTGTCTGGGCTGCTTAGAGGCCAGGAAACGGGCACGTCCTCTTCCTGGCACCCCCAGGCTGCTCACAGTCCCATACTGCAGTGAGTCAGCCCCTGCCAAAGAAATCCTTGTGTTTCTGCTTAGAGGCAGTTGGAGGCTTCTGTGGCCTCTGGGTCTTTCCTCTGCACCAACGGCATGGGCCGTCTCTTCCTGCCCATGCGTGCCAGCAGGACAAAATGCTTCTGGTTTCTGCAAGGGAGAGCTGAACGCCACGCGACGGAAGAGCTGCAGATGGCCGAGAACGGCCAATGCCTTTTGCAAGTGGCAGCGGGCCCCTCTCCTTCGGCTGCCTTGCGAGGAGAGTGCCCCTGCCGACAGGGGCCGACGGAGGGGGCACCTTCCCTAGCTGCAGCCTGCCAGCATGCGGCTTCTGCCGCTCGCGCCTCCTGCCAGGCCAGGTGCTCTCCTGCCCCTTTCCTCGGTGTCCGGGCAACAGCCGCACCCGGGAAGCAGCAGCCCTGCCGTGCCCGTGGCCTCCTTCTCTCGCACGCCCCTTCTGGAGCAGCATCGCCTCTCGGCAGCTTCTCTCTGCCCCTCCCTGGGGACTGCTGCTCTCGGCGGTGGCCCTTGACTCCCTGGCACAGAGGCATCGCTTCCCCAAATCTCCCTTGCCCTCTCCCACAACAGCAGCAGCAGCAGCAGCAGCAGCAGCAGCAGCAGCAGCAGCAGCAGCAGCAGCAGCAGCAGTGCTACCGCTGCTCAGTGCCTTGCCCTGCTGCTACGGCGGTGTGCACGCCAGGGCATGCAAACAGCCCCTCCGCACCTGCAGAACCATCCCAAAGTCGGTGGAGGACATTTGGCGCCCGAGTGTTGCAGGGAGAGACAAGGAGCCGTCAAATCGTCCTGCGGAAAAGGGCTTTATTGCAGTGAAGTTACACGGGCGTAAATCCAAAGTCCCCCTGCTCCTGGTCCGAGGCTCCCCGGGGCCCTCAACGGGGAGGTCAGTGCTAACCACAGACAAGTTCCCACAGGTAGAAGCACACTGCCCGTCCCCCTTTTAGCTTCCTCTCTTTTCTTCCCTCTTTTCTTAGCTCCCCTCTCCCACCCCTTTTTTCTCCTCATTTTTGGCTCTGCCTTTCTTTTCTCCCCCTTTTATTTCTCCCCCCCTCCCTGCCTTTTTGCTATTTCCCCCTCCTTTCTCCCCATTTTTCTTCCCCCTTTTTTCTCCTCCTTTCTTCTCCCTTTGCTTTTCCTCCCCATTTCTCTTCACTCTTTTCTCCCCCTTTTTTCCTGACACCTCTTTTCTCACGCTTTCTTACCTCCCCCTTCTTCTCCCGCCTTCTTCTCTCTCCATTTTTTCCCTCGCTTGCTTATCTCCCTCCTTTTTTCTCCCCTTTCTTCCTCCTCTCTTTGTTCCCCTTTCTCTCCCATTTCCACCCTCCTTTTTTAGTCCCCCTTTGCTTCTCTCTTGCTTATTTCCCCTTCCCCTCCTTTTCTTCTCCCTTTTCTCACTCTTTTTCTCCCCCTCTCTTCTTCCTCCCTTTTCTCCCTTTCCTCCCCTTTTCTAGCACCCCTTCATTTGGCCCCTTTTTTCACCCTTTTGCTCCCCTTTCTTTCTCCCCCCCACCTTTTTTCTCCCCCCCCCTTTTTTCTCCCTCTTCCTTTTCTCCCTCCTCTTTCTCCTCTTCTCTTAGCTCCATCTTCTTTGCTCCCTTTGCTTCTTCTCCCTTTTCTCCCCCTTTTTTGCCCTCACTTTTCTCTCCCCCTTCCTTTCTACACCTTTTTTCTCCCCTCTTTTCTCTCTTCACTTTCTTGCCCTACCCCTTCCTTTTCTTTCCCTTTCTTTTCTCTCCATTTCTTTTTACGCCATTTCTTTTCTCTCTCTTGGTTTTCTCTCCATCTCTTTTCTTTCTTTCTTTTCTCCTCCCTTTATTTGCTCTCCATTTCTTCTCCTTCTCCTTCCCTTTCCCTTTCTCTTCCTCCTTCTCTTTCTTTCTCTCTTCTTCTCCTTCTCCTTTGCTTTTGCCTTCGCCTTCTCCTTCTCTTTCGCCTTCTCTTTCGCCTTCTCTTTGTCTCCCTCTTTCTCCTTCTCTCTCTCCTTCTTCTTTTCCTTCTCTGTCTCCTCCTCCGTCTCCTTCTCTTTCTCGCAGCTCTCGCCGCCGGCAAGCAGCAAGCGGCAATGGCAGCAGCTCCCAGGAGGCTTGTGGAGGGGCCCCGCGAAGCAGCCCGGCAGCTCTCCAGGGAGCACCTGGAGGACGGTGCGGGTGCAGAGGCAGCCGAGAGTGGTGCCGCCTCCATGGCAGCTGGCTTTTCCAGGGCCCCCTTCTCCATGCCCAGCTGTTGCTGACCATCCGCAACACTGGGCGCCCGGCTGGTGCCCCTCTGGCGCCTTCTGCAGCCTCGCCAGCGGCCCGGGAAGGACAGGGCTGCCTCCGAGAGGCTCCTGCGCAGCGTGCCGAGCTCCTTGCTCTGAGCAGGCAGCGGAGGAGCAGAGACGCAAGCGGCATTTCTGCGCCTCCCGCTGGGGCTTCTGCCTCTGGGCTGCTGCGTCTCAGCGGTTGGGGGGCCGCAGGCAGCTTCAGCCTCTGGGCTGTGGAGGGCAGAGGCGTCCTCCAGAGCAGCACCTGGGTGTGCTGTGGGGAGAAAGAGGCTGTCAGCTCCTTTTTCCTGGGCCTCTGAAGGGCCAAAAGGGCACTTTCCCAGTGGGAGCACGCAGCCCCGCACATGGCACATGGCACATGGCACATGGCAAGGGGCAACCTTAGCAGCTATGGAGGTGAGGAGCAGTTCAGGAGGAGAGCCAAGTGCCCGCGGGGGCAGTATCCTGCCCGGGGAGTGCAGCTGCAGTCCCTAGTGAGCAGCGCTGTGAAGAGCAGAGGGCTACAGAGGTTCAGCACGTGCGATGCCTTTTGTGCAGTGAGTCTTGTCGTTGTGAACTTCTGGGAAGTGTGGCAGGAGGAAAGCACTGCCAGAAGGTCTCGAGCCCTCTGCCCCCCTCGGCATGGCCACAGGCGCCTTGCGATCTCCAGCTGCACAACTGGCACCAGCAGCCCTGCTCGGTGCCAATGCTCAGTGCATCGTCCTACCTGCGGAGCTGCCCGTGTGCTCGGGTGCCTCCGGAGCTGCTTCAGGCGCGCAGAGAGCTGTGAGCAGCTGCAGCGAAGAGCCGAGGTCGTCACACTCCTGTGGAGGAGATGCTGGGCTGCAGGAATGGCCCCATGCAGCAGCGACCGACAGGTGTCTGCAGGGCTTCGGGCCCTGCCACGTGCCCTCCCGAAGCTCCGATGCCTCCCGCCAGCACCCAGCCAGGGCCGGGGCAGAGGCAGCCCCTACTCACCTCCGCCGCAGTCAAGGCCTCCACGCTGCGGGCAGTCGGCGACCCCGACTAGGCAAGAGAGCAGAGAAGCCACGTGAGCAGCTGGTGGCGGGGGCCCTTCCCCAAAGCCCCGTGGCGCTCGGGGCGCAGCGGAAACCCCCGGGACACTTACGGGAGCGTCGAAGCCGACGGACTTGATGAGGAGCCGAAGGCAGGGCAGGCGGCTGAGCCGGGTCTCCTGGGCTCCTGGGCTTTGCCTGGGCACAGCGCAGGGACGAAGGCAGAGCTCGGTCACAGGCAGCCCCCTCTGCTCGCTGCCCCGACACCAGCCCCGCACCCCCACGCCACCCTGGCACAGCAGAGCTTCGTGCGGCGCTGGCTGGCAGCACCGCTCTGCAGCGCCCCCGGCCCCGCTGCCTCCGGGCCTCTTGCGTCGGGAAAGGGGCAGCGGCAGCTCGGGCTCCCCATCCACGCAAGCCAGGAGCTGTGGGGCCAGCTCCAGGGCGCTGCTGTTCGTTTGCCGTGCCAAGGCGAAGCAGCTGCTGCCGCTCGGCCCCAGAGCTGCCCCGCGCAGGCGGCGTCCCTTTCCCCCACCTCCCGTGCTGCTGTGCTGCGGGCAGCTGCCCCGGCAGCTCTGCACCGCCTGCAGCCTTGACGCCGCCGCAGGCAGGCTGAGTTCCCCGGCAGGGCTCACCTGAGCATGGTGTTCAGCCACCGCTCCTTCACCTCCTGCGACCTGCAGCGAGAAGGACAAACAGCCTCAGAGCCCGCTCCTGCTGCTGCTGCTGCTGCTGCTGCTGCTGCTGCTGCTGCTGCTGGGGAGTGGCACAGGGCCCCAGACACAGCTGGCCTGCTTGGCACCACTCCACACCGCCATACAGCAGAGCCCCCGCTCGGTGTCCCCCCACCGTGTCGCTGGGCTGAGCAGAGCTGCAGGGTCGTGGCGGCAGTGGCGGGTGGCTTGTGCACGCCTGGAGGTGCCCGTGGGTGCGTCTGAAAGCGCAGCGGGGCCTCTGCTTTCTCTGCCGCAGCCGGGGCTGAGCCCCAGCAAGCCCGGAGAGGACTGAAGGCGAGCACGGTGCCCTGCACCCCCCCAGCCCTCGACGCGCCCCCAAGACTCACCGGAAGGTGACCACGCAGACCTTGGTGGTCCAGACCAGGACGAGGGAATTGGCGCACTTGAGGCCAAAAATGTCCTCCTCATCTTCACAGCCGCACGCCGCCTCGTCCTTCTCGCACAGCACCCAGAGGTCGCTGAGAGGCACCCGGTGCTTGAGCAGGAAGGTGGAACCACATCTGCCAGGAGGAAGAGCAGGGACCGCCTTGGAGGCTGTGTGCTGGGGGCAGCCGCAGCAGGCCTCCCGGGGAGAGCCGTGTGCCGGGGGCAGAGGCTCGGGGCAGCCAGCGCGGGGCTCGGGCGGCAGAAAGCAGCCTGCGTGCCAGCACGCACACAGGGCGCTCTGGAGAAGTCGCTGCTGCAAAGCAGTGCTGGCGGGCGCTTGCTCAGGGGCTGCCGGTCAGGGCGGCAACACGCGGAGCCTGCCCCTTTCCGCTCACACCTCCCCGAATTAAAGGGCAAGGCTGTCCCTGCCCGCAGCGCAGGTGCACCCATGCAGGGGGCTGCAGGCCATATGGAGCACAAGTGGTCGTGGGGAGCAAAGGGCATGGAGCCCTGGGCGAGGCAGTGAGGAGAGGAGGAAGGCCTCCTTGCGGGCAACTGGATGCTAGAGGCTGTGAGCAGCAGGATTTGGCGGCATTGCTGCTCCTTGTCGAGAGGTGCTGTCGAGGAAGGAAGCAATGGGAAGAGCAGCCCCGAGGAGGCACTTTCTGCTCCGGTGGGAGCAGATGCGGGGAGCAGCGGTGCCTGGGGGCAGGTGGCAGAGGCGGTGGCGGGGGGGAGGACGGCTCTGGTTGCTCTTCTTACCTGAATCTGGCGACGGCGATGGCGTCGGAGAAGAGCAGGAGGTGCCTGTCCCTCGTCCGCTGGTGCCGAGTCACCCGCACGCGCTCGCTGAGCAGGAGCCGGGGGCTCCTGCGCGACACAAAGGCACCAAGCGGCGCCGGGGGCCGGGAGGCTCCCCTGGGCGCGAGCCCGAGGCCGGCGCGAGGAGCCGCGCGGCCGGGGTCCCCAGGCTGTGCCTGCGTGCCGGCAGCGGGGCCGGCAGCGCCCCGGGTGCCGCAGCAGTTGGCCTGTCCCATGGCGCCGTGTGCGCGCAGAGGGCTGCGGTGCGTGCGTGCCCCGCGGCGGGCAGCGCCAGGCGCCGGTCAGGCCTGCGCCAAGGCAAGAGCGGTGCGCCTGTGCCGAGTAGTGCCGCTGCGCTGGGCCGGGAGCCTGCGTCTCCCCGCTGCCCCGCACTGGCACAGCGCCGCACTGGGGCCGGGCGGGCGCTGGTGGCCGTGGCCACCCCGGTGCCACTGTGGCACATTGTGATGCGGCGGCCGGGTCGCGGGGCAGCGCCGGGGCGTGGGCCGGGGGCCGCGGGCGCAAAGGGGAGTCTCCCCGCTGCCCGGCACCTCCGACGCCGCCACGGCATTGTCCCGTCTGCGGGGTGGGAGCGCGGCTGGTGGGGCCGGGCACCGCTGCTGGCTCCCGCCATGCCCCCTTTGCTCTGCGTCTCCGGGCTTGGTGTTGCAGGAGCTGCCGGCTTCAGCAGCTGGCTCTGTGTCAGTGAAAACCCCCAATGCACACGCCTCCCCGCACGGCTGCAACATGCCCTGTTGCTGCTGGGACAGGAGGCCTCAGGCTGTGGAGGGGGCAAGCAAGGGGGCCTGTGCCTGCTGGAGATCACATCAGGGCCCAGGCGGTGTCCCAACTTTCCCAGCTTTCACGCTTCCTCTGCACTCAGTCCCGGTAGTGGTGAGCCGGCGATGAGAGTGACCTCCCCTCCAGGTGCCAACATGTGGCCTCCCCATGTGAAGTGGGAAGCTCGGCTCCAGCCACAGTCAGAGAAGAGTTTAGGGCAGGATTCAGCTGCCTAAGCTCCAGGACCGGCATCCATTTGTGATGCCTTTGGCAATTCCTGGTGGTGCCCTGGCATACCCAAATGCCTGTAGACACGGGCTTTTGGGCAGCTGAATCCCACCTCGACTCAGGTGCGTCCCAGGAGTCTGCAGAGAGACTCAAAGGCAGACTGCGCAGGAGATGAGGCAGGCTCACGAAAATGCTTGTATACAGATAGGGAAATGGAGGTAGCCACGTGTGCGGTCTGCATGTGAGTGCCAGTCCCAATGGCTGTGAAAGCGGCAGCGATGGTCCTTCTCTCAGCCTTCACCGGTGCTCGGCTCTCGAGGGGATGCCAAAGTGCTTTTGCTGCAATTGCTCTCCTCTCAGCAACTGGCTGAGATATGTGTGTGGCAGAGCAAGAGATTGCAGCTCGCTGGTGCACGAGGGTGTGCTGCTCCAGGAGGAAGTGTCCCATGGGACAAGGCTCGAGAGGGAAGAGGGCTCCGAGAAAGCTGCTTGATAGTCCAGCATCCCCTCTGCCAAGCTCCAGAACAGTCCATGCCATTGAGCCAGGAGCTGAGCAAAGGGCATGGGAACCCTGCCTGGACGAACAAGGAGGTGCTGGCAAAAGCCAGACAGAAGAAGCAAGTGTGCAGAAGGTGGAAGCAGGGAGAGGTGACCTGGGAGGAACACAGGGACATTGTTGGAGCAAGCAGCACTAGGGCTGGGAAGGCCAAAGCCTCCCTGCGCTCGAATTCTTTCAGCGTTGCCCAGCGACAGGACGAGAGGCAACGGGCACAAACTGAAATTGCACAGGCAATTCCGTCTGAAGCTACGCAAAACTCTTTTGCGGTGAGGGTGCCTGAGCACTGGCACGGGTTGCTCAGAGGGCTTGTGGAGACGCCATCCTTGGGGATATTCAGAAGTTGTCTGCACACGGTCCTGGGCAGCCTGCTCTAGGTGAGCCTGCTTGAGCAGGGCGCTAGGAGCGCATGGTCTCTGACGGTGCCTTCCAACCTCCACCGTTCTGCGATTCTCTGAACTCCCTTGTCCTTCTCTTTGCTCTTGCAAAGCCTAGAAAACCAGACGTGCCGTGCTGCTCAAAGGCAGGCTGCTGTGCTGGGCGAGCTGAGCTGGGCAATGCCAGAGCTCAGCTTTTCCCCTTTGCAGCTCAGCCACGCTTCCTCCCCAGGACAGGTGCATTTGGTTGGCAAGAAGAGAGTGCATCGTGTGACTTAAAACAGCCGCAGGATGCAGACGCCAGGAGCTTCACTCAGGCGGCCCCAGCAGGAGGCTTAATTCCAGCATTGTCTGCCACGGCAATGCTTGCCTCTTCTGCTTTACTCATGCTGGTATGATTGGAGTGTCTTCCTGGCACTTAAACAGAAAACGGGATGTGCGAAGCATGGGGTGCAACAGTCGTCACGGAGTAGCCCAAGGAGCAGAGGGGCCTCGCCGACATCACTTGGCTCCTGTGCCCAAAGGCAGCTCCCGTTGATGCAGCTGTTGGTCAAAGGGCTTTTGGTCTTTGTGGCTAGGGAGCCAAAGGCAGCTTTGGCAAAGGCCCCCAGAGAATTCCCCTGTTGGCGACAGTGGTTCAGGGGCCTTAGCCTTGGAGGCCAGGAGGGCTGGGCTGGCCCCGTGCTTGTGGTCGGGCGCTCTGGTAGCTGGGTAAAGCAGTTTTCCGAGCTGAAGGCAGAACGTGGCGCACTAAAGCAAAGCCCTCTGCTTTCTGTGGGCTTCTAGTCTTTGGAGGCCTGCCAAGTGCGTGTCTGGAGGTCACCTGTGTAAAGGGACAGGTGGACTGACAGGGCAAGTCCTTAAGGAAAGAGATGGAGGGAGACAAAGGCTCTCTGGAGAGGAGGGAGGGGCTACATCTCCTGTGGGGTGCATTTCCATTTAGGTCTTGTTCGATCGTGGTGCTTCTTGCACTTGCAAGAGCAAGCTGAGAGGGGCTGGAGCACAGTTTTAGGCAACTCCTTCCCCCTAGCCCTTGCTTGTGACCGATGTGTAGAGCTCCTCTGCGTTTGGTGCCCCTCTCTTGCTTTCCTTCGGCATGCTGCAAGTGCCTGGAAAGAGGCTCCCAGAGGACCAAGGCCTCTTTTCTTAGCCAGAAGCTGCAAGTGGGAAGGTTCAGGCCCATGTGTGCTGAGTATTGGGAGGCCGGCTAAGCTTGCTGAGCATCGCTGTCCCGTCGGCCCTGGGCCACCCCCTTGGGCCCAAAGAGAGACCCCCTTCCTCTCTGGGCAAGTGCCTGGGCTCCTCCTCCCTGGGTTGTCTGGGCTGCTTAGAGGCCAGGAAACGGGCACGTCCTCTTCCTGGCACCCCCAGGCTGCTCACAGTCCCATACTGCAGTGAGTCAGCCCCTGCCAAAGAAATCCTTGTGTTTCTGCTTAGAGGCAGTTGGAGGCTTCTGTGGCCTCTGGGTCTTTCCTCTGCACCAACGGCATGGGCCGTCTCTTCCTGCCCATGCGTGCCAGCAGGACAAAATGCTTCTGGTTTCTGCAAGGGAGAGCTGAACGCCACGCGACGGAAGAGCTGCAGATGGCCGAGAACGGCCAATGCCTTTTGCAAGTGGCAGCGGGCCCCTCTCCTTCGGCTGCCTTGCGAGGAGAGTGCCCCTGCCGACAGGGGCCGACGGAGGGGGCACCTTCCCTAGCTGCAGCCTGCCAGCATGCGGCTTCTGCCGCTCGCGCCTCCTGCCAGGCCAGGTGCTCTCCTGCCCCTTTCCTCGGTGTCCGGGCAACAGCCGCACCCGGGAAGCAGCAGCCCTGCCGTGCCCGTGGCCTCCTTCTCTCGCACGCCCCTTCTGGAGCAGCATCGCCTCTCGGCAGCTTCTCTCTGCCCCTCCCTGGGGACTGCTGCTCTCGGCGGTGGCCCTTGACTCCCTGGCACAGAGGCATCGCTTCCCCAAATCTCCCTTGCCCTCTCCCACAACAGCAGCAGCAGCAGCAGCAGCAGCAGCAGCAGCAGCAGCAGCAGCAGCAGCAGTGCTACCGCTGCTCAGTGCCTTGCCCTGCTGCTACGGCGGTGTGCACGCCAGGGCATGCAAACAGCCCCTCCGCACCTGCAGAACCATCCCAAAGTCGGTGGAGGACATTTGGCGCCCGAGTGTTGCAGGGAGAGACAAGGAGCCGTCAAATCGTCCTGCGGAAAAGGGCTTTATTGCAGTGAAGTTACACGGGCGTAAATCCAAAGTCCCCCTGCTCCTGGTCCGAGGCTCCCCGGGGCCCTCAACGGGGAGGTCAGTGCTAACCACAGACAAGTTCCCACAGGTAGAAGCACACTGCCCGTCCCCCTTTTAGCTTCCTCTCTTTTCTTCCCTCTTTTCTTAGCTCCCCTCTCCCACCCCTTTTTTCTCCTCATTTTTGGCTCTGCCTTTCTTTTCTCCCCCTTTTATTTCTCCCCCCCTCCCTGCCTTTTTGCTATTTCCCCCTCCTTTCTCCCCATTTTTCTTCCCCCTTTTTTCTCCTCCTTTCTTCTCCCTTTGCTTTTCCTCCCCATTTCTCTTCACTCTTTTCTCCCCCTTTTTTCCTGACACCTCTTTTCTCACGCTTTCTTACCTCCCCCTTCTTCTCCCGCCTTCTTCTCTCTCCATTTTTTCCCTCGCTTGCTTATCTCCCTCCTTTTTTCTCCCCTTTCTTCCTCCTCTCTTTGTTCCCCTTTCTCTCCCATTTCCACCCTCCTTTTTTAGTCCCCCTTTGCTTCTCTCTTGCTTATTTCCCCTTCCCCTCCTTTTCTTCTCCCTTTTCTCACTCTTTTTCTCCCCCTCTCTTCTTCCTCCCTTTTCTCCCTTTCCTCCCCTTTTCTAGCACCCCTTCATTTGGCCGCTTTTTTCACCCTTTTGCTCCCCTTTCTTTCTCCCCCCCACCTTTTTTCTCCCCCCCCCTTTTTTCTCCCTCTTCCTTTTCTCCCTCCTCTTTCTCCTCTTCTCTTAGCTCCATCTTCTTTGCTCCCTTTGCTTCTTCTCCCTTTTCTCCCCCTTTTTTGCCCTCACTTTTCTCTCCCCCTTCCTTTCTACACCTTTTTTCTCCCCTCTTTTCTCTCTTCACTTTCTTGCCCTACCCCTTCCTTTTCTTTCCCTTTCTTTTCTCTCCATTTCTTTTTACGCCATTTCTTTTCTCTCTCTTGGTTTTCTCTCCATCTCTTTTCTTTCTTTCTTTTCTCCTCCCTTTATTTGCTCTCCATTTCTTCTCCTTCTCCTTCCCTTTCCCTTTCTCTTCCTCCTTCTCTTTCTTTCTCTCTTCTTCTCCTTCTCCTTTGCTTTTGCCTTCGCCTTCTCCTTCTCTTTCGCCTTCTCTTTCGCCTTCTCTTTGTCTCCCTCTTTCTCCTTCTCTCTCTCCTTCTTCTTTTCCTTCTCTGTCTCCTCCTCCGTCTCCTTCTCTTTCTCGCAGCTCTCGCCGCCGGCAAGCAGCAAGCGGCAATGGCAGCAGCTCCCAGGAGGCTTGTGGAGGGGCCCCGCGAAGCAGCCCGGCAGCTCTCCAGGGAGCACCTGGAGGACGGTGCGGGTGCAGAGGCAGCCGAGAGTGGTGCCGCCTCCATGGCAGCTGGCTTTTCCAGGGCCCCCTTCTCCATGCCCAGCTGTTGCTGACCATCCGCAACACTGGGCGCCCGGCTGGTGCCCCTCTGGCGCCTTCTGCAGCCTCGCCAGCGGCCCGGGAAGGACAGGGCTGCCTCCGAGAGGCTCCTGCGCAGCGTGCCGAGCTCCTTGCTCTGAGCAGGCAGCGGAGGAGCAGAGACGCAAGCGGCATTTCTGCGCCTCCCGCTGGGGCTTCTGCCTCTGGGCTGCTGCGTCTCAGCGGTTGGGGGGCCGCAGGCAGCTTCAGCCTCTGGGCTGTGGAGGGCAGAGGCGTCCTCCAGAGCAGCACCTGGGTGTGCTGTGGGGAGAAAGAGGCTGTCAGCTCCTTTTTCCTGGGCCTCTGAAGGGCCAAAAGGGCACTTTCCCAGTGGGAGCACGCAGCCCCGCACATGGCACATGGCACATGGCACATGGCAAGGGGCAACCTTAGCAGCTATGGAGGTGAGGAGCAGTTCAGGAGGAGAGCCAAGTGCCCGCGGGGGCAGTATCCTGCCCGGGGAGTGCAGCTGCAGTCCCTAGTGAGCAGCGCTGTGAAGAGCAGAGGGCTACAGAGGTTCAGCACGTGCGATGCCTTTTGTGCAGTGAGTCTTGTCGTTGTGAACTTCTGGGAAGTGTGGCAGGAGGAAAGCACTGCCAGAAGGTCTCGAGCCCTCTGCCCCCCTCGGCATGGCCACAGGCGCCTTGCGATCTCCAGCTGCACAACTGGCACCAGCAGCCCTGCTCGGTGCCAATGCTCAGTGCATCGTCCTACCTGCGGAGCTGCCCGTGTGCTCGGGTGCCTCCGGAGCTGCTTCAGGCGCGCAGAGAGCTGTGAGCAGCTGCAGCGAAGAGCCGAGGTCGTCACACTCCTGTGGAGGAGATGCTGGGCTGCAGGAATGGCCCCATGCAGCAGCGACCGACAGGTGTCTGCAGGGCTTCGGGCCCTGCCACGTGCCCTCCCGAAGCTCCGATGCCTCCCGCCAGCACCCAGCCAGGGCCGGGGCAGAGGCAGCCCCTACTCACCTCCGCCGCAGTCAAGGCCTCCACGCTGCGGGCAGTCGGCGACCCCGACTAGGCAAGAGAGCAGAGAAGCCACGTGAGCAGCTGGTGGCGGGGGCCCTTCCCCAAAGCCCCGTGGCGCTCGGGGCGCAGCGGAAACCCCCGGGACACTTACGGGAGCGTCGAAGCCGACGGACTTGATGAGGAGCCGAAGGCAGGGCAGGCGGCTGAGCCGGGTCTCCTGGGCTCCTGGGCTTTGCCTGGGCACAGCGCAGGGACGAAGGCAGAGCTCGGTCACAGGCAGCCCCCTCTGCTCGCTGCCCCGACACCAGCCCCGCACCCCCACGCCACCCTGGCACAGCAGAGCTTCGTGCGGCGCTGGCTGGCAGCACCGCTCTGCAGCGCCCCCGGCCCCGCTGCCTCCGGGCCTCTTGCGTCGGGAAAGGGGCAGCGGCAGCTCGGGCTCCCCATCCACGCAAGCCAGGAGCTGTGGGGCCAGCTCCAGGGCGCTGCTGTTCGTTTGCCGTGCCAAGGCGAAGCAGCTGCTGCCGCTCGGCCCCAGAGCTGCCCCGCGCAGGCGGCGTCCCTTTCCCCCACCTCCCGTGCTGCTGTGCTGCGGGCAGCTGCCCCGGCAGCTCTGCACCGCCTGCAGCCTTGACGCCGCCGCAGGCAGGCTGAGTTCCCCGGCAGGGCTCACCTGAGCATGGTGTTCAGCCACCGCTCCTTCACCTCCTGCGACCTGCAGCGAGAAGGAGAAACAGCCTCAGAGCCCGCTCCTGCTGCTGCTGCTGCTGCTGCTGCTGCTGCTGCTGCTGCTGGGGAGTGGCACAGGGCCCCAGACACAGCTGGCCTGCTTGGCACCACTCCACACCGCCATACAGCAGAGCCCCCGCTCGGTGTCCCCCCACCGTGTCGCTGGGCTGAGCAGAGCTGCAGGGTCGTGGCGGCAGTGGCGGGTGGCTTGTGCACGCCTGGAGGTGCCCGTGGGTGCGTCTGAAAGCGCAGCGGGGCCTCTGCTTTCTCTGCCGCAGCCGGGGCTGAGCCCCAGCAAGCCCGGAGAGGACTGAAGGCGAGCACGGTGCCCTGCACCCCCCCAGCCCTCGACGCGCCCCCAAGACTCACCGGAAGGTGACCACGCAGACCTTGGTGGTCCAGACCAGGACGAGGGAATTGGCGCACTTGAGGCCAAAAATGTCCTCCTCATCTTCACAGCCGCATGCCGCCTCGTCCTTCTCGCACAGCACCCAGAGGTCGCTGAGAGGCACCCGGTGCTTGAGCAGGAAGGTGGAACCACATCTGCCAGGAGGAAGAGCAGGGACCGCCTTGGAGGCTGTGTGCTGGGGGCAGCCGCAGCAGGCCTCCCGGGGAGAGCCGTGTGCCGGGGGCAGAGGCTCGGGGCAGCCAGCGCGGGGCTCGGGCGGCAGAAAGCAGCCTGCGTGCCAGCACGCACACAGGGCGCTCTGGAGAAGTCGCTGCTGCAAAGCAGTGCTGGCGGGCGCTTGCTCAGGGGCTGCCGGTCAGGGCGGCAACACGCGGAGCCTGCCCCTTTCCGCTCACACCTCCCCGAATTAAAGGGCAAGGCTGTCCCTGCCCGCAGCGCAGGTGCACCCATGCAGGGGGCTGCAGGCCATATGGAGCACAAGTGGTCGTGGGGAGCAAAGGGCATGGAGCCCTGGGCGAGGCAGTGAGGAGAGGAGGAAGGCCTCCTTGCGGGCAACTGGATGCTAGAGGCTGTGAGCAGCAGGATTTGGCGGCATTGCTGCTCCTTGTCGAGAGGTGCTGTTGAGGAAGGAAGCAATGGGAAGAGCAGCCCCGAGGAGGCACTTTCTGCTCCGGTGGGAGCAGATGCGGGGAGCAGCGGTGCCTGGGGGCAGGTGGCAGAGGCGGTGGCGGGGGGGAGGACGGCTCTGGTTGCTCTTCTTACCTGAATCTGGCGACGGCGATGGCGTCGGAGAAGAGCAGGAGGTGCCTGTCCCTCGTCCGCTGGTGCCGAGTCACCCGCACGCGCTCGCTGAGCAGGAGCCGGGGGCTCCTGCGCGACACAAAGGCACCAAGCGGCGCCGGGGGCCGGGAGGCTCCCCTGGGCGCGAGCCCGAGGCCGGCGCGAGGAGCCGCGCGGCCGGGGTCCCCAGGCTGTGCCTGCGTGCCGGCAGCGGGGCCGGCAGCGCCCCGGGTGCCGCAGCAGTTGGCCTGTCCCATGGCGCCGTGTGCGCGCAGAGGGCTGCGGTGCGTGCGTGCCCCGCGGCGGGCAGCGCCAGGCGCCGGTCAGGCCTGCGCCAAGGCAAGAGCGGTGCGCCTGTGCCGAGTAGTGCCGCTGCGCTGGGCCGGGAGCCTGCGTCTCCCCGCTGCCCCGCACTGGCACAGCGCCGCACTGGGGCCGGGCGGGCGCTGGTGGCCGTGGCCACCCCGGTGCCACTGTGGCACATTGTGATGCGGCGGCCGGGTCGCGGGGCAGCGCCGGGGCGTGGGCCGGGGGCCGCGGGCGCAAAGGGGAGTCTCCCCGCTGCCCGGCACCTCCGACGCCGCCACGGCATTGTCCCGTCTGCGGGGTGGGAGCGCGGCTGGTGGGGCCGGGCACCGCTGCTGGCTCCCGCCATGCCCCCTTTGCTCTGCGTCTCCGGGCTTGGTGTTGCAGGAGCTGCCGGCTTCAGCAGCTGGCTCTGTGTCAGTGAAAACCCCCAATGCACACGCCTCCCCGCACGGCTGCAACATGCCCTGTTGCTGCTGGGACAGGAGGCCTCAGGCTGTGGAGGGGGCAAGCAAGGGGGCCTGTGCCTGCTGGAGATCACATCAGGGCCCAGGCGGTGTCCCAACTTTCCCAGCTTTCACGCTTCCTCTGCACTCAGTCCCGGTAGTGGTGAGCCGGCGATGAGAGTGACCTCCCCTCCAGGTGCCAACATGTGGCCTCCCCATGTGAAGTGGGAAGCTCGGCTCCAGCCACAGTCAGAGAAGAGTTTAGGGCAGGATTCAGCTGCCTAAGCTCCAGGACCGGCATCCATTTGTGATGCCTTTGGCAATTCCTGGTGGTGCCCTGGCATACCCAAATGCCTGTAGACACGGGCTTTTGGGCAGCTGAATCCCACCTCGACTCAGGTGCGTCCCAGGAGTCTGCAGAGAGACTCAAAGGCAGACTGCGCAGGAGATGAGGCAGGCTCACGAAAATGCTTGTATACAGATAGGGAAATGGAGGTAGCCACGTGTGCGGTCTGCATGTGAGTGCCAGTCCCAATGGCTGTGAAAGCGGCAGCGATGGTCCTTCTCTCAGCCTTCACCGGTGCTCGGCTCTCGAGGGGATGCCAAAGTGCTTTTGCTGCAATTGCTCTCCTCTCAGCAACTGGCTGAGATATGTGTGTGGCAGAGCAAGAGATTGCAGCTCGCTGGTGCACGAGGGTGTGCTGCTCCAGGAGGAAGTGTCCCATGGGACAAGGCTCGAGAGGGAAGAGGGCTCCGAGAAAGCTGCTTGATAGTCCAGCATCCCCTCTGCCAAGCTCCAGAACAGTCCATGCCATTGAGCCAGGAGCTGAGCAAAGGGCATGGGAACCCTGCCTGGACGAACAAGGAGGTGCTGGCAAAAGCCAGACAGAAGAAGCAAGTGTGCAGAAGGTGGAAGCAGGGAGAGGTGACCTGGGAGGAACACAGGGACATTGTTGGAGCAAGCAGCACTAGGGCTGGGAAGGCCAAAGCCTCCCTGCGCTCGAATTCTTTCAGCGTTGCCCAGCGACAGGACGAGAGGCAACAGGCACAAACTGAAATTGCACAGGCAATTCCGTCTGAAGCTACGCAAAACTCTTTTGCGGTGAGGGTGCCTGAGCACTGGCACGGGTTGCTCAGAGGGCTTGTGGAGACGCCATCCTTGGGGATATTCAGAAGTTGTCTGCACACGGTCCTGGGCAGCCTGCTCTAGGTGAGCCTGCTTGAGCAGGGCGCTAGGAGCGCATGGTCTCTGACGGTGCCTTCCAACCTCCACCGTTCTGCGATTCTCTGAACTCCCTTGTTCTTCTCTTTGCTCTTGCAAAGCCTAGAAAACCAGACGTGCCGTGCTGCTCAAAGGCAGGCTGCTGTGCTGGGCGAGCTGAGCTGGGCAATGCCAGAGCTCAGCTTTTCCCCCTTGCAGCTCAGCCACGCTTCCTCCCCAGGACAGGTGCATTTGGTTGGCAAGAAGAGAGTGCATCGTGTGATTTAAAACAGCCGCAGGATGCAGACGCCAGGAGCTTCACTCAGGCGGCCCCAGCAGGAGGCTTAATTCCAGCATTGTCTGCCACGGCAATGCTTGCCTCTTCTGCTTTACTCATGCTGGTATGATTGGAGTGTCTTCCTGGCACTTAAACAGAAAACGGGATGTGCGAAGCATGGGGTGCAACAGTCGTCACGGAGTAGCCCAAGGAGCAGAGGGGCCTCGCCGACATCACTTGGCTCCTGTGCCCAAAGGCAGCTCCCGTTGATGCAGCTGTTGGTCAAAGGGCTTTTGGTCTTTGTGGCTAGGGAGCCAAAGGCAGCTTTGGCAAAGGCCCCCAGAGAATTCCCCTGTTGGCGACGGTGGTTCAGGGGCCTTAGCCTTGGAGGCCAGGAGGGCTGGGCTGGCCCCGTGCTTGTGGTCGGGCGCTCTGGTAGCTGGGTAAAGCAGTTTTCCGAGCTGAAGGCAGAACGTGGCGCACTAAAGCAAAGCCCTCTGCTTTCTGTGGGCTTCTAGTCTTTGGAGGCCTGCCAAGTGCGTGTCTGGAGGTCACCTGTGTAAAGGGACAGGTGGACTGACAGGGCAAGTCCTTAAGGAAAGAGATGGAGGGAGACAAAGGCTCTCTGGAGAGGAGGGAGGGGCTACATCTCCTGTGGGGTGCATTTCCATTTAGGTCTTGTTCGATCGTGGTGCTTCTTGCACTTGCAAGAGCAAGCTGAGAGGGGCTGGAGCACAGTTTTAGGCAACTCCTTCCCCCTAGCCCTTGCTTGTGACCGATGTGTAGAGCTCCTCTGGGTTTGGTGCCCCTCTCTTGCTTTCCTTCGGCATGCTGCAAGTGCCTGGAAAGAGGCTCCCAGAGGACCAAGGCCTCTTTTCTTAGCCAGAAGCTGCAAGTGGGAAGGTTCAGGCCCATGTGTGCTGAGTATTGGGAGGCCGGCTAAGCTTGCTGAGCATCGCTGTCCCGTCGGCCCTGGGCCACCCCCTTTGGCCCAAAGAGAGACCGCCTTCCTCTCTGGGCAAGTGCCTGGGCTCCTCCTCCCTGGGTTGTCTGGGCTGCTTAGAGGCCAGGAAACGGGCACGTCCTCTTCCTGGCACCCCCAGGCTGCTCACAGTCCCATACTGCAGTGAGTCAGCCCCTGCCAAAGAAATCCTTGTGTTTCTGCTTAGAGGCAGTTGGAGGCTTCTGTGGCCTCTGGGTCTTTCCTCTGCACCAACGGCATGGGCCGTCTCTTCCTGCCCATGCGTGCCAGCAGGACAAAATGCTTCTGGTTTCTGCAAGGGAGAGCTGAACGCCACGCGACGGAAGAGCTGCAGATGGCCGAGAACGGCCAATGCCTTTTGCAAGTGGCAGCGGGCCCCTCTCCTTCGGCTGCCTTGCGAGGAGAGTGCCCCTGCCGACAGGGGCCGACGGAGGGGGCACCTTCCCTAGCTGCAGCCTGCCAGCATGCGGCTTCTGCCGCTCGCGCCTCCTGCCAGGCCAGGTGCTCTCCTGCCCCTTTCCTCGGTGTCCGGGCAACAGCCGCACCCGGGAAGCAGCAGCCCTGCCGTGCCCGTGGCCTCCTTCTCTCGCACGCCCCTTCTGGAGCAGCATCGCCTCTCGGCAGCTTCTCTCTGCCCCTCCCTGGGGACTGCTGCTCTCGGCGGTGGCCCTTGACTCCCTGGCACAGAGGCATTGCTTCCCCAAATCTCCCTTGCCCTCTCCCACAACAGCAGCAGCAGCAGCAGCAGCAGCAGCAGCAGTGCTACCGCTGCTCAGTGCCTTGCCCTGCTGCTACGGCGGTGTGCACGCCAGGGCATGCAAACAGCCCCGCCACACCTGCAGAACCATCCCAAAGTCGGTGGAGGACATTTGGCGCCCGAGTGTTGCAGGGAGAGACAAGGAGCCGTCAAATCGTCCTGCGGAAAAGGGCTTTATTGCAGTGAAGTTACACGGGCGTAAATCCAAAGTCCCCCTGCTCCTGGTCCGAGGCTCCCCGGGGCCCTCAACGGGGAGGTCAGCGCTAACCACAGACAAGTTCCCACAGGTAGAAGCACACTGCCCGTCCCCCTTTTAGCTTCCCCTCTTTTCTTCCCTCTTTTCTTAGCTCCCCTCTCCCACCCCTTTTTTCTCCTCATTTTTGGCTCTGCCTTTCTTTCCCCCCCTTTTATTTCTCCCCCCCTCCCTGCCTTTTTGCTATTTCCCCCTCCTTTCTCCCCATTTTTCTTCCCCCTTTTTTCTCCTCCTTTCTTCTCCCTTTGCTTTTTCTCCCCATTTCTCTTCACTCTTTTCTCCCCCTTTTTTCCTGACACCTCTTTTCTCACGCTTTCTTACCTCCCCCTTCTTCTCCCGCCTTCTTCTCTCTCCATTTTTTCCCTCGCTTGCTTATCTCCCTCCTTTTTTCTCCCCTTTCTTCCTCCTCTCTTTGTTCCCCTTTCTCTCCCATTTCCACCCTCCTTTTTTAGTCCCCCTTTGCTTCTCTCTTGCTTATTTCCCCTTCCCCTCCTTTTCTTCTCCCTTTTCTCACTCTTTTTCTCCCCCTCTCTTCTTCCTCCCTTTTCTCCCTCTCCCTTTCCTCCCCTTTTCTAGCACCCCTTCATTTGGCCGCTTTTTTCACCCTTTTGCTCCCCTTTCTTTCTCCCCCCCACCTTTTTTCTCCCCCCCCCTTTTTTCTCCCTCTTCCTTTTCTCCCTCCTCTTTCTCCTCTTCTCTTAGCTCCATCTTCTTTGCTCCCTTTGCTTCTTCTCCCTTTTCTCCCCCTTTTTTGCCCTCACTTTTCTCTCCCCCTTCCTTTCTACACCTTTTTTCTCCCCTCTTTTCTCTCTTCACTTTCTTGCCCTACCCCTTCCTTTTCTTTCCCTTTCTTTTCTCTCCATTTCTTTTTACGCCATTTCTTTTCTCTCTCTTGGTTTTCTCTCCATCTCTTTTCTTTCTTTCTTTTCTCCTCCCTTTATTTGCTCTCCATTTCTTCTCCTTCTCCTTCCCTTTCCCTTTCTCTTCCTCCTCCTCTTTCTTTCTCTCTTCTTCTCCTTCTCCTTTGCTTTTGCCTTCGCCTTCTCCTTCTCTTTCGCCTTCTCTTTCGCCTTCTCTTTGTCTCCCTCTTTCTCCTTCTCTCTCTCCTTCTTCTTTTCCTTCTCTGTCTCCTCCTCCGTCTCCTTCTCTTTCTCGCAGCTCTCGCCGCCGGCAAGCAGCAAGCGGCAATGGCAGCAGCTCCCAGGAGGCTTGTGGAGGGGCCCCGCGAAGCAGCCCGGCAGCTCTCCAGGGAGCACCTGGAGGACGGTGCGGGTGCAGAGGCAGCCGAGAGTGGTGCCGCCTCCATGGCAGCTGGCTTTTCCAGGGCCCCCTTCTCCATGCCCAGCTGTTGCTGACCATCCGCAACACTGGGCGCCCGGCTGGTGCCCCTCTGGCGCCTTCTGCAGCCTCGCCAGCGGCCCGGGAAGGACAGGGCTGCCTCCGAGAGGCTCCTGCGCAGCGTGCCGAGCTCCTTGCTCTGAGCAGGCAGTGGAGGAGCAGAGACGCACGAGGCATTTCTGCACTCCTCCTCCTCCGCTGCCATGCCTGTGCCCCAAAGGGTGGTGCCTCCTCCTCCTCCTCCTCCTCCGCCAGGCCTGCATGCCAATAGGCAGCTCCTCCTCCTCTGCTGTCATGCCTGTGCCCCAAAGGGCGGTTCCTCCTTCTACTCCTCCTCCTCCTCCTCCTCCTCCTGCTTCTCCGTCAGGCCTGTGCCCCAATAGGCGCCTCCTCCTCCTCCTCCTCCTCCTCCGCCAGGCCCATGAACCAATATGCAAATCCTCCTCCTCTGTCAGGCCTGTGCCCCAATAGGCGCCTCCTCCTCCTCCTCCTCCTCCTCCTCCTCCTCCGCCAGGCCTGCACGCCAGTAGGTGGCGCTTCCTCCTGCTCCTCTGCCAGTCCTGCGCACCAATTGGCGGTTCCTTCCTGCCAAAAGGCACCTCCTCTTGACTATTTGTTTGGAAGTTGGCTATCTGTTCATAAGTGTCCTAGGAAGCAGCACTGGCAATCCCTGGCAAGCAGCTTCAGGCCATTCCTGTAAAATTTCCTGGCACAGCAGTTCCTTCGATGCCCTGGCATATGTCTTTGGAAGCATCTAGATTCACATGCTCTTAGATGGAGCCAGGAAATTCCTAAGCGCTCCTGCTATTCCCAGGCCTATATGGCCAAAGTAGGTAATGTATAGCTGGCATCTATTCTATGTACAGAAAAAGTCTTGCCTTGCCTAGCTAAGGCCATTCTGTCTGGATACAAAATACATACAGGTATTATACATTCTGGATGGAGTCATACACATAGACTAGCTATGGAAAGTATGCAGGGACTAGATACAAAATATATAGGTACATGCATGTACTTACATATAGGTATGCATGGACATACTGCTAGACTATATTTACACACAGTAGCTATAGAATACCCACAGACAGGGTATACTCTGTACCCAGGGAGAAAAGCCTCAGCTCATCTCACTGAGGCACTGTATACAGAATACATGTCATCTTTATACATAAAGAGAGACAGTGCCATGCGTTACCTCTCTATCTCTATATACAATATTACACAGAATACATACCTAGCATATATAACATTTGTATAGTGCCTACATATGTACAGAGAATACGCACAAGTAAGGGTATGCAAGGCTTTTCTGCCTTTATATGGAATGCATACTGTCTCTACCCGGAATATAGCTAGACAGGCAGAAGGAGGTAAGGCATATTTTTGTATATGCAATGTATACTGTCTGTATTTGGAACATAGGTACATGTATACACATTAGACAGACATCTATACATACATAAGCAGGCAAGGCAGGGCTTTTCTGTCTGTATACAGAATATATACTGTCTATCTGTAATATATATTACATACAGAACATATAGAGAAAGACAGGGGATGAAAGTTTGTCCAAATAAAGAACACACCCTCTCCACATACAGAATATGCACATGCAAGGCGATGAGAGGCTTTTCTGTCTGCATATACAGTACATACACAGGCAAGGTGCTGCTTTTCTATCTGTACATTAAACAGATACTGTCTGTGCATAGACTACATGCCAACAACAAGGTGAGGCTTTTCTGTCAGCGTATAGACTATCTTTCTCTACCTACCCATGGAGAGGCAAAGCCAGGCTTTTTAGATACACAGACTGTAGAATGTCTACCTGCAAGGCATACAGACAGGCCAGGCAAGACAGGGCTTTTCTCTGCATATACAGAATTATTCTAGCATCAGAATACCTTCCTCTCCTCCCCAGCTTTCTCTCAGGCAGCTGAAGGAGTTCAGTAGTGCCCTTGAGCCTCACCTAAATGTCTGCAGGAAGAAAAGGAGGGCGGCAGTTACCAGAGACTCCCCTCCTGCAGGGTGCAGCGTCACCCTTCTGCAAACCTGACCTGAAGCCTTAGGTGGTTTGCAGCTTAGTGCATGCTCAGCTCCAAGATGTTGCAGAAAGACTGATGAGGCTCATCAGGCTATTACCCCCAGCTGCTCATCCACATGGGCACCAATGTCAGTGGCAGGCTAACCTCGAGCATCAGTCAAGGGTGAAGAGCAGGGGGCCCGGACAGTGTTGTCCTCAGTCCTTTCTGTGAGGGAGCAAGGCTCATAGAGGAGCAGACGCATCCTGCTGCTGCTTAATCCTGTCTGGCTGTTGGTATAGTCAGGGCTTCAGCTCCTACAACTACAGAGCCTTTCTTTGAGGAACAAGGACTGCGGCCTTCTGCCAGAAGAAAAACAAACCAGTTCACTAGACCTGTGAACACGTGATACAGACCTAACCTGACTCCTAATGGCAATAGTCCCTCAAAACAAACAAACAAACAAACAAAACAGACAAAGAACCCCAAACTCCAAAACAAGCACACGCACACAAAAAAGCCCAGCCATCATGACACACAGGCTTCTCCTCACCTACCTCTTGACACCAGCTCCTCAGTGGTTTCAGCCCAGGATTAAGCACAGCCTCCAGACTCGCTCTCTGATCTCCATCCCGGCACCATCGCTGAAGCTTCGGGCGCCCAGAGCTGCCAGCTCCTAGGGCAAACCTGACCAGACTCAGCGCCGGTGCAAGCTGCAACCTTTGCGCAAGCCCCACGCTCTCGCAGCGCACAGAGGCCGCCCAGGCCTCACCTGCCCACAGGGAGGCCAGACGCTTCTCAGCAAGAGGCTCTTTCCCTCCCCGGGGCGGGAGCAACCTGGCACAAAGCTGAGACCAGAGACAAGCCATGGCAAAGTGCTACCCCATTATGATGACGCAATACCCTGAGGTGCCACCTCATTGGCTGGGGGCCTCTGCACCCCTCAGCATAGCCAATGGGAAGCACCCCCCAGGCCTGCTACCCCATTATGATGATGCAATACCTTGAGGCACCACCTGATTGGCTGGGGGCCTCAGTGCCCTCAGCATAGCCATGGGAAGCGACCAGCTGCCCCATTGCTAGGCGACGGCAGCACCTGCCCCAGCCGGCTCCAGGCCCAGCCTGCCCCAGCACCGCCCTCCCCTCCGCTCCCCTGGCACTGCCCCGGCCCGGCCCAGCCACCCAGCGCTGCCCTCCCCAGCGCAACCCCTGGGGCAGCGGGAGGGCACGGGGTGGCGGGAAGCAGCCCAGCGCAGAGGGCTGAGGCCACACACGGCTCACCGCAGGAGTGGCATCCCTGCTGCACGCGCCCTAGCCCTGCCCGCAGCCAGGCCAGCGAGGCTGAGGCTCCTCCTGACACGGTGGCCCAGGCAATGGGGGGTTTTAGTTTATGTCACCTTTTCTCTGAGGGGAATATTTTATTAAAAGCAGCCCAATAAGAGGTCAAAAAAAACTTGAGCGAATAGTTACCTGCTCTTCATAGCCCAAGCCAAACCAAAGCCCTATCTTTCTTTTTTGTCTTTTAAACGGAAGAACCTGCTGCTGGCCCTTTCTTTTTAAAAAGCTGTCACCTGAGAACCTTAGTGTTTTCCCAAATGAATCAGGGAGGAGCGCAAGAGGAAGAGCACCACCAGCTAGCACCACCAGAGCTCGCAAGTCAGTGCAATCTGTTGTGGTGACAAGAGATTTGTTGCCATCGTCCGCAACTTCAGCACTGCAAGTGGCAAAATGCCCAGAGCCACAGGATCATGAGCAAAGCGGGACTTTTCTGGGAACAGAAAGAAATTATGGGAACAGGCTCCAAGGACCCATTGAAAGGAGTCTTAACACTGACTTAGGCAAAATATTACTCAATAATTCCACTGACACATGGGGCTTTTGCTTCAGCTTCTTGTAGTAGTCTTTGAATAGCTCTGGAAAGTTTCCATATTCTTATTTTTCTCAGTTTTTAATCTTTAATTCCATAGACGCATTCACAGAATGGTTGAGGTTGGAAGAGACCTCTGGAGATCATCTAGTCCAACGCCCCTGCTCAAGCAGGGTCACCTAGAGCACGTTTCCAAGGCTTGTGTCCAGACGGCTTTGGAATATCTCCAAGAAAGGAGACTCCACAACCTCTCTGGGTGACCTGTTCCAGTGCTCTGTTACCCTCACAGTAAAGAGGGTTTTTTTTCCTCACGTTCAGACGGAATGTCTTCTGTTTCAGTTTGTGCCCGTTGCCTCTCGTCCTATTGCTGGGCACCACTGAAAAGAGGCTGGAAGTTCTTTGGAAGTACTGAGACACCAAGTGTGCAATTAATTATTAGATGCCATCTTCAAGATTCATGGTTCTTATAAATATGAGCCAGGTCCAGAAAGGTTCCATCTTCCTTCTTTCAATTTTGAGGATTAACCCAACTGCAGGAAGAGCAGGCGAACATCACACTAATGGTGGTGTGTTTCTCCAGTGGCTTAAATAGAAGATAGGGAAAACGAAGAGGGGTTTTTTTTGCCTCCATTATTGTCATTTGTTCACTAAATCTTCCTTAAAGCATTGAGGGGAAAAAAGATGCGAAAAAAAAGAAATAGAATAGCTACATGCACACGATTGCATCGTATGCAGTCCCATTTACCATCAAGCATGGAACAGCCCTGAGGAAAATAGTGGAGCAAAAGCAGATGTCTTACCAATTATCACAAAGAAAACAGTCTTCTCCATATTGATTTTAAAGGGGTGATTTCATGACAGTTTGGCAGATACATACTACAGATACAGTTTGGTAGAACAGGGTGGCTAGACAGGCTTCTTACAAATTGGGACAAGAGGCAAAACAAACTGGAAATAAAGGATATGCTTTTATTTTAAGAGTACAAAAAAAAAATTGATTGATTTTGCTAAAAGCTAGGCCACTGAACCCTGAAGGGCTGAGTGGGGCAAATTAACATTTCCAGCCCACTGAGAGAGGGAGAGATTCAGGCGAACCTCTGTGAAGGAAAAGCTTAGGGAATCAGCAGTGCCTTGTCCTCCTGGGAAGACATGAAGCACACCGCCAACCTCCCTCCCCTTCTCCTTGCTGCTGGAGGCACCTTATGAGACAGGAGGAGGGAAGAGGAAAGGGGAAAGTAAAGGTAGAATCAGCTCCAAGAGCAAATTCAGGACATCAGCCACTGCTAGGCACCCCAAATATTAGGTCATTTGAAATATGAATTACCATCTGTGAGGCGAGACATTTATTTCTTGCTATAAACTGAGATGGATCCCCGTTTTCTAACTATGGCCCTGCCTAAACATGGATGATAAATGACACAACAAAAGCTGAAGGAATCAATGAAAACCAATGTTGCTACTTAAGGCAATCAAGCTGGTTTCTGAAAAGGAAAGCGTACTTGTGGTCCAAGTGCACGTGACTGCAGAAAGCAGAGAAGGTATGTCTACCAACCCCACAGGACCTTAGGGGCTCAGCCATGTCCCCAAAACAACAAGGTTTGTCATGGTAGGATAGCAGTCCTCTAGAGACTCCACATGAGTCTCCCCATTGTCACCTATGGACACTTCCGTAGGATGAGAATCTGCTTTGGTCAAAACACACCTCTGACGCCACAACAAGACTAACGGGGAGAAACACAATTTTACAGAAGACTTAACCCTGGGAGCAAAAGGGTAAGAAGGCAGGCCAGACTGGGGAAGGACTGGCAGGAGATGTTAGAGGTTTTCAAATATTTGTGCCTAGTGAAATTCATCCAAGGGTATTAAAGTGACTGAAGCAACCTCAGTGCCATTACTAGTCCTCTCTCAGTTCCCAAAGAGAAACCAGTCTGGTATTAGAGCACCAGGGAAGGGTGAAGGTGATGTCTACAGGTAAAAAAAGGGAGGAGGAGCAAAAATAAAAATTATATTAAATTATATTGAAAACTAAATGTAATTAATTTGATTTAAAATTTAAGTTACATTAACTAATCAGTTCTCACAGAAATACTAGAAGAAACTATGCAATAGTTCATGAGTCTTTAGGCAAAAAAGGGGGAAAATAGCAGCAAAGAAGGGATTGTCAGAAACAAATAACAAATCAATTTCCTTCTCTGACAGCTTAACACCTTGTCAATAGGGAAGATACCTCTATATTGACTTCAGAAAGCCTCCAACACACTCTCACCTGATGTTCCCATAAGCAGGCTAAAGAAAGTTGGTCTAGACCAAATTACTGATGGTCGATGGAAAACTGCTCTGGGACATGCACAGAGCAGGGGTCTGTCAGAGATCTTCCCTGTGCATGCTTGTATTATTATTTTCATTGATGTGGATGATGAATTAGAGAATACATGTATTAAATTCCCTGTAAGAGCAAGCTGGGAGGAAGGTTAGAATTTCAGGCTAAAAATGGAAGCACTGGGAAAAAGAGATCAGATGCAAGTTAGTAAGGTTGAACAGAAAGTACTAGGATCAATATTTATGTAATTGGTTGTTTCTACAAGATGGGGAAAGACTGGATATCAAGACTGCAGGACAGGATCTGTGACATGGCAACAGATGCCGATATGAACACAAATCAATGTCACATTACTTTTAAAATGCAAACATAATGCACTATGCCAACAAGAGTGTTGCACAAAGAGTATGTGACAAAGTCCCCCTGACCTACTGTGCTGGTAAGTCCACAACTGAAATTTAATTCCCAGAAGTGGACACTATTTCAAGAAAGATACAGGCCAATTAGAAAGCATCTGAAGAATAAAGCTAAGAAGGATCAGAGTTTTAGAAACCATGGTCCCTGAGGAAGGATTAATCATAGAATTAATGGGCTTCAGTTGTTTAGTGTCAAGAAGAGAAAGCAAAAGAGATTTAGGAGATAAGAGTCTGCAAATATGTAAAAGGATGCTGCAAATAAAAAGGGAATAAACTTCTCACTGTGCACTATATTCAGGACAAGGAGGAATGAGCTTTAAAGCCAGCAAAGGAAATTTAGTTTAGGCATTATGGAAAGAATTCAGAGACAGTTTGAAAGAAATCTGTAATATCATGAGTGACAAGAAGGAGAATAAGGAATTATTGTTTACCTCACATAATACAAGGAATAGAGAGCATTACATGAAGTTATCAGCTGGCAGATTCAATAAGAACAGACATGTTTCTTCATATCTCATGTAGTTGAGCTGCAGAACTGGCTGCAGAGTGTTGGAGATGCCAAAAGTTAACAGGAAATCCAAAAAGTAATTAGACAAACTTATCCCTGAGCTGCAGGTGGCTGGAAGCAGGGAGAAAATACTGAAGAAATATCTCTATACGCTTATCCTGTTCTTATACTCTTCTGTGGGCATCCAATGCCTCAGAGCACTGTGCTGCATGGCTCTTTGGCCATTACAGCTCTTGCCATGACCTGAACCTCAGCAAAAATCTGGTTTGTCCTGGCTTGTAAAAACTGGAGCAGCACAAAGACAGAATCTAAAATTGACTGGGTGAAGGTGTGTCATAAGATCTCCCCATTACTAACCCTAAACAGAAGGGAACACATATAGGATTTTTGACAGGAACTTCTCATATTTCACGTACAAGATTTCAGGATTTTCATGCTGGGTAGGGTATTTATGCGAGGATTTTTTTATTTTTATTTTTTAGTAACATGCATGAAAGCTAAGCACAAATTCAGCAGCACAGTGTTGCATTTGAGTTCAATTTAACAGAACTCCCATGAGATTTTTGTGGAAGAACCAGGCAAATTCCAAGCAGCCACCTGCTCGTTACCTGCACAGCTGCCTCTCTGGAAGAGGAACCCGTTTCCTTTTCAAAGAGCCATTGCTAGAGATCTGCTCCCACCAAGAGCCACTCGTTTCCCATCATCAAAAGTCACATTATGAGCTGCCTTTTTCTGCTCTGAGGAACTGGAGCAGAAGCTGTGGGCCCACTTCCATCTATAGGGCAGGGGAGTTTCCATAAGCTGGCGAGAGTAGCTCTTACTGAAATCTTGACTAAGCTAACTGGCAAGTATGAGATATTCAGAGAGGAGGAAACCGAGCAAGTGAGTGGGGTGGGGGGGGAACCGAGCGAGCAGAGGGTGGAACGAGCGAGTGAGCGGGGGTGGGGGGAGGGGGCAGTCCTGAAGGTGCTCCAAAACTCAGAAAGTTTGCAAGATCTGGTACCTTGCATCTACATCTTGTTGGTAACAAAACCCATCCACCTTAAAATCCTACTTGTTTCTGAAGCAAATCACATGGCTCTAAGATTGCAGCCACCATTAATCATCAATATGTTTAAGCCAAGCACCATAAGATTTAAGAAAGCATACCCAAGCCTAGCATGTTTGCATCACGCAGTGTGATCAGTAGAAAGGCACAGCATGTACTCAGCACTTGACCATTAATTTATTTGGAAAAAAATAACATCAGTGAAAGAATAAGGCTTATACAAACACTGACTGTGTTTTTATCAGCAGATCAGCTCCAACAGCACAGCCTGCCAGAGAGCTGGCAGCATCAGACACATAGATCCTTATGTATTGGAAAGGTTCCTATCAAATTACCAGTCCCAGCTGGCTTGACAGGCCATTTCAAAAAATAGAGATTAAAGATAATAACCAGAAAAGTAGCCAACTTTGAGTTTTAAGTAGTTGTGCTGCTGTAAGGACTTTCTGAAAGCAACTTAAAAGCTAGGCATCTGCGAAACAGCAGAAAATGAATGGCACGTAGCAAGGGGGATGTAGGCACAGCAATCAAGTTAGGAACAATTTAATTGCAAGGGTCAATTTAAATAGGAACTTGCACACGAGTACTACCACAAGATCATCCTTGATATGCTAGATATCCGAGGTTGGTAGGAGACCCCTTAAAGACATGGATGCTCCCATAATTTTATGGTAGGGCACCACAGAGGCTCAGAAAGAGAGAGGAGGCGCATACCCTAGCAGTACTAGAATCTTCACTCCAACCCAAACCTAAGTGATACATGAACTACACTACTTAGCACGACCCCATTAGTCATCTGCATAGCCTATTAGGTTTCAACTGCATACAAAACACTTATGTGAGATGCTGCAAGTTAACAGCTTTGTAGCTTTGTCTAATTTTATGGCAGTCTGCTTTAGACACTTAATAACCGTGGCTAAGAAAAAGACTGAACTGTTTTGGCTCAGTTTTTGTCTCAATGATGTATAGGCCACACAAGCTCCCGTCACATAATACGGAAGTATGTGCCTCCTCTTGCTGATCCTCAGTTATGACCTACCACAGAAACATAGGAGCATCTGTTTCTTCAGCATGTTTTCTACCAGACTCCAACAGCTAGCATATTAAGGCTGATGAGCTTGTGGTGGTACTTGCTCTGTATTCCCAGATCATTTCTAAATTGACCTTGGCAACCAAATTGCTCCTAATTTCATTAACAGAAAGGTATACACAGTCAAGGCTCAGTCTATTAGAAATATGAATTAAAAATAGCATAAATATAAACCTCCAAAGTTGGTGTAACAACTGCTGTACTGAGATAGATGGTATATCCACAATGCACTTTTGCTTCTCTGTATTGGACCCTGCCATTCTTCGAGCAGTAGCACTAATGTATTTACAGAATGAACTATAGTCAGAGAGAGTTTAATCATATAACTAACTTCAAAAATTGACCTCCAAGTACTTTCACTCAACCCATACCTGTATTTAAGTTCACATATATTTTGATTTGGACTCAGCCCTCTACATTGTAATGCATACTTGACTCACTGAAAAAACGCTGGATAACTTGACATAAAAAAGAGGAAGAAAAAAAGAAAGAAAAAAATAAAGTGTTCTGAGTAGTCTCATCTGTACCTTGAACTGAATAGTTCTGATTGATATTCAGATACCTTTTAGAGTTACAAGTCCGCCAATCCAGAAGCATAAAAATACATCTCGTTGTTAAGGAAAGAATACAAGAACAGAAAAATATTCTTAAACAGACATCATTTCAGTTTACCATTACGTAGCAGCTTGATTACAGCTTTGACATTTCCAATGTACTACTTTGGTCATACATAGTTTTTCAAACCTGAGGCATCAGTAATAAACTCAATCTACCATGCAAAACTAGGAACGATGTCTAGATTTGTTTTTGTGATTACACATCTGACTGGAAGCCTCCAGTAATGAAAAGCTATTTCTACTTGCAAAGTAAATTATAACTTCTTGGAATAGTTTAAATAGCCATTCACAGTGTAACACTACAAAACAGAATGTTTCTGCTTGATGAAGGTTAAGGTCACAGAAATCATCAGACACTACAAAAACCCACCAATTAGATTCTTTTTATATGAAATAGCTCTAATAAACAGTAAGCCAATTACTCTCATGTTCTCAAAATACAGAATGGTCACCAAGCATGAATGTTTCTGTTTTTAGTATCTACATTTTTTAGAGAAACTTCTAATACACAATTGGCCAAAACATTATCCTGCACCCCAAAACAGGCTGGGGAAGTGACTAATCTGTTTAAAGCAATTTTCTGAAGACCTTACAAAAAAGTTATGTTGTCCGAGTACAAACCTGAATAGCAGAGCTTGCTTCTGATAACACTCAACCTCTACAAGCATGGAACTACATGGAATTACAACTACATATAAAAAGAAAAGGTTAAAAAATGTAAGACTGCAAAACCATATTAAAGAGGTAGGGAATTAACATATGCAGTCTTTAAGGATAACACACATGCACTACGAGATCTTCAGTTCTCTAGTTTCATTCTCATTGCCACTTCAAATACAAAACTGAACACAAATCTTCTGTTAGTTGAGCTCCACGTCACTTCTCCAGTTGTCCTTCTGCCTTTCCTCTGATCTTTAGCCTCCTGTATTTCAGCCAGGTCACTTGCTTCCCCCCGGCTTCATAATTAATGCAAGTCAAGAACGGGACAGGCTGGGACAGTTCTGACAGCACAGAAAAAAAAAAAATCCTTCTTCTCCTAAACCCTCTCCAGCAGCCACAGCACACAGAAGGGGCAACTACAAAGTTCTGCTTCTTCCAAAGTCCAGGAACGTGGCATTCTTGTCCGCACTGCAGGGATAGGCTGCGCGAGCAGCTGGGCTGCAGGAGAGCTGGAACAGGTACTCCCTGAAGTGTGCCTGCAGAAAGCATTTCACCACCAACCTAAAAGGCTTGAGTTTATTTGGATTCCTATTATTCCACCATAATTGGACAGATTTTCACAGGGTATCAAGAGGCACGCAGGAATGATTCCCCTGCCAAATTTCAGTATTATGAATCAAAACAAAGTGCAAGATCAACACAGCAAAATGTTGTTTTCTCCTAATCGTGTTCTTAGAAATGGCTTAAGTCATCTGCCCTGAAACATACTAAAATTTTTTTTTTAAACTCAAGACAGGCCAAATTTCTTTCCAGAAAGTTCAGGAAAGTTGTTAACACACTGAAGGTAAGTTTCTACAGCATATTCTTTAGAAATCACATGCAGAGACACAGTTACAAATTTTTCCTACAGTATACCAATGATAAGTTTAATTGTTTTCTGTGTTTAAAAAAAAAAAGTTGTTAAAATCTCATCTTTGCTGTAAGATTGAACACAATTTCAGTGATGCACATGTACTGAAAGAGATACTGTAATTAGAACAAATACTCCATGATTGGTGTTGGGACATAACCAGAGGTTCAGTACACTTAGATATTGTTCAAATTATTTAGAGAGCCTGTATTTAGCTACTGTACATCAAGAGCATCAAAGAAATAACACCAAAAGGAAAGCTATTAGCAGACTAATGAAATTTAAGATTACGCTAACTCAAAAGAACATTAAAAAATGGTTTAGGCAGCTTCCCCACTGATAGTCAAGAATTAGTTTGTGCTGCTGCAGGCGTGAAGTGCAACTCCTCTTCATTCAGCACTGTACATATTATGCTTTAGCAAAACTAAAGGCTTTCCTAATGCCAATATTTATTTCAAGCACAGAATGATGAAGCATAACAACTTTTAAAATTGTATTTCAAACTATGAGACACTAACAGGGTTGGAAAAGAAACAGAGAAGAAACTTCCATAAAAAAAAAAAACAAAAAACAAAAAACCCACACTTCTATCACTGCTCAATCACTGGATGCCACCACTTGAGAAAACAAAGGTCAAAACAATATATATGAAATGAAAAGTATTGCTCAGTCCCCTCACCCCCACTAAAATCTTTCCATAGTGCCTACATCACTGAGGAAAAAAACAGTTATCAAAGCAGTTCCCCTTCTCATACATTCATGTTTTAACTCAACTGGAGAGGGAGTTTTTGATGTTAAGTGCAGCTACTTTTTGGTATTAACAAATTTGTGTGCTTCTTTCAAAAGAGTTTCAACATCTTCACTATCCTTTTCTTCTGAATTTGGTTCCCAATCAGAATCTTCATCAGTAGGTTCGCACTCTTCATCATCATCTATAAAGCTGTCATTAAGATCATATTCATTTGGTTCACCATCATTGTCACTGTCTTCCTGCAAAGACCTTTTTCCTGTAGGGGAAAAAAAAGTAATATATTCATGAATCATCACCACAGAAACAGAAAGACCTTGAAGAGACCATCTAGTTGATCTTTCTCCTCAAGAAGAGGAAGGATCAACTAAAGCACCATACCCAATTTTGATGATTTTTGGTTTTAAGAATCCCATGAAAAGTTGTATCATCTCTCTCAAACACCTACTGTAGTGCTTACCTGTCTGTTCACTTAGAAAGTTTTCCTTATTGACTTTAATACAAGTCTCTTTTTACAGTGAAGCCAAACTCAGCCCACTGGATTGTAAGGCTTCCCCACCTCCAAACCAGAGTATAAGCTGATTAGTATACAACTCCCTGGCTCCTCCTTTCTTGAAGGCAAGCACTTCCCTTCTTTTTTTCTAGTCTCTAGGACCTTATCAATTATATATGATTTTCAAGAGCCAGGTACTCAGGGTGTGAAAACATTTAAGTATCATTTAAACTGCATTTTTCTTGGAAGCTCCAAACCCTTTATCACTGGCATTAATGATATGAGCCACCTAATCAGTTACCTTCTAAGCAAAAGCAGACAAAAAAATTAATACATATTGCAGCCTCTGATGACTTCTGATAACTTTCCTTTCCTTAATGAGCAGCCCATCAAATTTTCCTAGTTATCTTCTTACTACTCCCACACTTAAACAATATTTCTTTCTTTCCATTTAGTCTCTAGCTATTGCTAGATTGCTGTTTTGCACCTGGATTTTCTGTCTTCATCCATAGAGACTTAGAGTATTTATCCTCTGGAATCTGACATGGTTTTTTATTTCCTGCACACTTCCGTCCTGAGTTTCATGTTATAAAAGAGAGAATCTTCCAGACCCACTCTTCTCCTACGTTTTTAGTTTGGATCCATGCTGAATAGTTTGTGCTTCCTTTCTGAAAAATGTTTAAGGAATTGCCAAACACTAATCGTTTTTCTGTTCTAAGCTCCATGCAGCCTACCTGCTTCCCAGTTAACTTAGTCTACTTTATTATGCTGTTTACTATCCTTCTTACATCTCTCTTCTGTCTATCTTCCTCACAACTTACATGATCAAATTGTCTTCTGCCTTATATTATTTCACAATACTCTGTATTGGCAGGAATCAACGTCTAAGAAATCTCTGTTTACAAGAAACAGCTGCTGTTCCCAGCAAATTCCAAAATTTTTGGACAGTTTGTCCTGCTATATTCCTTTAATGCTCAGATATATTGGCAAATTTACCCATTTAAACCAAGTCCCAGGCACTGGATAATTCTGCTATTGGAAACCTTGTCTATCTGACTTGGTAGTGTCTGTACAAAGCTGCTGCCATGACAGCATTGCATTCTCTCTCTTTTTTTTTTTATTTTTAAATCAATAACTGTGAATCTTCAACAAGTTTATTTCCACTGCTTCCCGATTTTGGAAGATACGTGTAATCCTTGCTCTATAAGCTACTACTATCTTTTTCTTACATGTCCACAATTCCTAATAAGCCACATTCTTCTGCACTAATATTCCAATCGTGTGTTATTTTGCCATAAGTTAGGGCATACCTCTGAGTAAATGCGTGTTCATTCCTCTTCTCCCCAACCTCCATTTTTTGCCTCCTTCTATCATCTAGAGATAATCTGTCAATGATCTTATACAGACAATTTATGCGTTGAGCAACTTTTCTCATTATTTTTCCTCTGAAATTACAAATCCTCTTCTCGGTTACAGACCCCAGTCCAAATCATTGATGTTTTTATTAACTATAAGCTCTTGCAATCTCAGGTCAAAGCCCCAGGTGCTCAAACTATGTGTGTCAGAGGGGAAAAGAGGGAACACTAGTATGCTATTTAGTCAGATCACATCTCTATCAGTTAAACTTTTCAGTTGTAGGAACATTACTATTCCAAAATTATTTAATGATCTGATTAACAGTTTGCACTATATAGAAAGTAAGTCTTGCCCAAGGATTTCAAAGGCATATGCAGCATTAGTCAAGCTTCTCAAAGATATATTACTTGATGGACGAATTGTGCCATGCAGATACTGAATGACACCCTGGAATCACATCAGCCACCTGTTACAGCCAAGAATATAATTGAGAAAAATCCTACGGCTGGAAATCTACTTTCTTTGAATAACCTACTGTGCACAACCTAGGAGAAAATCTCCAAAATGCCAAATGACAATTTGAACTGTAATCCACTATTACACTTTCTAGTTTATTGCTTATCAGATCTAAGATGAAATTAATCACATCCATGTTTACTTGTATCAGCAATACGTGGCCTCAGAATGTCTTACAGGAATCACAGCCTATAGCCTTGCAGAAGAGAAATAAAGTGAAATAAAATTGGGAACAAAGATGATACACCAGACTGAAGAAAAGAAGAAAACTGAAAGGTATTTATTCTTCTCAGACAGAATAGTCTACTTTTGCCTAGTGATTATAATTTAAAAAGGGAGAAGTATTGTATGACAGAAGATCCCACTAACAGAGATACTGCTTCTCAGGTATTTCTGAGAACTCAGAAACCCTTACATACTTTCCATTACCAAAATGAGCTGAGGAAAATGCAATCTTACAGCCTTTGCAGGAACACAATTTTTGTTACAACACAAATCGAACAGCTAGATTCTGGAACCTTACACTTATGAAATAGTACTTTACGCTCACACAGCGATGCTGACTGTATGTTCCCACCTGCAAAAGCAGGGCTTCGATTACAGAGGGCAGACTGAGCCCTCAAGAAAAAAAAAAAAAAAAAACAATAATAATAAACTCAAGACCTACTTAAGAAAGAAAAATTCTTCTTTGATTCCACAGCACTGCAGGTGATATCTTCACAGAATGACAGAATGGTTGAGGTTGGAAGGGACCTCTGGAGATCATCTAGTCCAACCCCCCGCTCAAGCAACATCACCAAGGGGAGGTTGCTCAGGACCTTGTGCAGACGGCTTTGGAATATCTCTAAGGATGGCGACTCCACAAGCTCTCTGGACAACCTGTTCCAGTGCTCAGTCACCCTCTCAATAAAGAAGTTTCTCCTCATGTTCAGACAGAGCTTCCTGTGTTTCAGTTTGTGCCCATTGCCTCACATCCTGTCGCTGGGCACCACTGAAAAGAGTCTGGCTCCATCCTCTTGACACCCTCCCTTCAGATACTTGTACACGTTGATAAAATCTCCTCTCAGCCTTCTCTTCTCCAGGCTAAACAGGCCCAGCTCTCTCAGTCTTTCCTCATAAGAGCGATGCTCCAGTCCCCTAATCATCTTTGTAGCCCTTCGCTGGACTCGCTCCAGTAGTGCCACATCCCTCTTGCACTGGGGAGCCCAGAACTGGACACAGTACTCCAGATGTGGCCTCAGCAGGGCTGAGTAGAGGGGGAGAATCACCTCCCTCGACCTGCTGGCAACACTCATCCTGATGCACCCCAGGATACCATTGGCCTTCTTGGCCACAAGGGCACATTGCTGCCTCATGCTTAACTTGGTGTCCACCAGCACTCCCAGGTCCTTCCCTGCAGAGCTGCTTTCCAGCAGGTCAACCCCCAACCTGGACTGGTGCATGGGGTTATTCTTCCCCAGGTGCAGGACCCTGCACTTGCCTTTGTTGAACTTCATGAGGTTCCTCTCTGCCCACCTCTCCAGCCTGTCCAGGTCTCTCTGAATGGCAGCACAGCCCTCTGGTGTATCAGCCACTCCTCCCAGTTTTGTATTGTCAGCAAACTTGCTGAGGGTGCACTCTGTCCCTTCATCCAGGTCATTGATGAAGAAGTTGAACAAGACTGGACCCAGTACTGACCCCTGGGGGACACCGCTAGCTACAGGCTGCCAACTAGACTCTGCGCCGCTGATCACAACCCTCTGAGCTCTGCCATTCAGCCAGTTCTCAATCCACCTCCCTGTCCACTCATCCAGCCCACACTTCCTGAGCTTGTCTATGAGGACGTTATGGGAGACAGTGTCAAAAGCCTTGCTGAAGTCAAGGGAGACAACATCCACTGCTCTCCCCTCATCTACCCAGCCAGTCATTCCATCACAGAAGGCTATCAGATTGGTTAAGCATGATTTCCCCTTGGTGAAGCCATGCTGACTACTCCTGAGCACTTTCTTGTCCTCCACATGCTTGGAGATGGCCTCCAGCATGAGCCGCTCCATCACCTTTCCAGGGATGCAGGGGAGGCTGACTGGCCTGTAGTTCCCTGGGTCCTCCTTCTTGCCCTTTTGGAAGACTGGGGTGACATTGGCTTTCTTCCAGTCTTCAGGCACCTCTCCTCTTCTCCATGACCTTTCAAAGATGATGGAGAGTGGCTTAGCAATAACATCCGCCAGCTCCCTCAGCACTCGTGGGCGCATCCCATTGGGGCCCATGGATTTGTGGGTGTCAAGTTTTCTTAAATGAGCTCTAACCCGATCCTCCTCCACCAAGGGAAAGTCTTCCTTTCTCCAGATTTTCTCTCTTGCCTCCAGGGTCTGAGGTTCCTGAGGGCTGGCCTGAGCAGTAAAGACTGAAGCAAAGGTGGCATTCAGTAACTCCGCCTTCTCTGTATCCTTCGTCACCAGGGCACCCACCCCATTCAGCAAAGGGCCCACATTTTCCCTAGTCTTCCTCTTGCTACTGATGTATTTGAAGAAGCCCTTCTTGTTGTCCTTGACATCTCTCTCCAGATTTAATCCCAAACGGGCCTTAGCCTTCCTTGTCGCATCCCTGCATACTCTGACAACGTTCCTATATTCCTCCCAAGTGGCCTGTCCCCCTTTCCACTTTCTGTAGACTTCCTTCTTCTGGTTGACTTTGCCAGGAGCAACTTGCTCATCCATGCAGGTCTCCTACCTCCTTTGCTTGACTTCTTACTCATAGGAATGCACTGCTCTTGAGCCTGGAGGAAGTGATGTTTGAATATTAACCAGCTCTCTTGAACGCCCCTTCCTTCTAGGGCCCTCACCCATGGGATTCCTCCAAGTAGGTCCCTGAAGAGGACAAAGTTTGCTCTCCTGAAGTCCAGGGTTGCGATCCTACTTAGTGCCCTGCCTCCTCCTCGCAGGATCCTCAACTCCACCATCTCATGGTCACTGCAGCCAAGGCTGCTCCCAACCTTCACATCTTCCACCAGTCCTTCTTTGTTTGTTAGTACAAGGTCCAGCAGCACACCTCTCCTTGTTGGCTCCTCCACCACCTGTGTCAAGAAGTTGTCACCAATGCTCTGCAGGAACCTCCGGGACTGTTTGTGCCTAGCTGTGTTGTCTTTCCAGCAGATATCAGGGTGGTTGAAGTCCCCCATGAGAACCAGGGCCTGTGATCGTGAGGCTACTTCCAGCTGTCTGTAGAAGGCCTCATTGACTTCCTCTTCCTGATCAGGTGGCCTGTAGTAAACACCCACAACAGTGTCACCCATGCTAGCCTGCCCTTTGATCCTTACCCATAAGCTCTCAACTCGCTCTTCATCCACCCCTAGGCACAGCTCAATACATTCCAGTTGCTCTCTCACATAAAGAGCAACTCCACCACCTCGCTTGCCTGGCCTGTCTTTCCTAAAAAGCACATAGCCATCCATGACGGCACTCCAGTCATGCGAGCTATCCCACCATGTCTCTGTAATGGCAATGAGATCATGGCCTTGCGACCGCACACAGATCTCTGGTTCTTCCTGTTTGTTCCCCATGCTGCGTGCATTGGTGTACAGGCATTTCAGAGAGGTGATTGAGCATGCAGGTTTCCCAGGAGGGGTACAAGAGGATCCTCCATAGCCACATCCCATGCGTGCTTCCCCGGCTGCATTCACCTGCTGGAGGTGTCCCGACTTGAGCAGTCTTTTGCCAACTACCCTGGCACTATAACTCTCCCCTTCCCCCATCTTTCCTAGTTTAAAGCCCTCCTTACCAGGTTGGCCAACCTGTTGGCAAAGACCCATGTGCCCCGCCTTGTGAGGTGGATCCCATCTCTTGCCATCAGTTGTCGATCTTCAGACAGGGTCCCATGGTCATAGAAACCAAAACCCAGTTGCCAACACCAGCAGCACAGCCAGTTGTTAACTTGGAAAGTCCATCTCCTCCTCCTCTCATCCATCCCCCTCACTGGCAGGATTGAGGAGAAGATGACCTGGGCTCCCAGACCCTTGACCACCATCCCCAGAGCTCTGAAATCCTGCTTGATGGTCTCCAGTTTGCCCTTGGTGTCATTGGCACCCACATGGAAGAGCAGCAGTGGGTAATAGTCCAAAGCATGGACAAGCCTTGGCAGTCTTTCCATGACATCTCTCACACGAGCCCCCAGCAGGCCACAAACCTCTCTAGACACGAGGTCAGGTCGGCAGATAGATGCCTCCGTCCCCTGCAGCAGGGAGTCCCCCACAACAATCACCCGCTGCTTTTTCCGGGTGTTCTGGCAAGGCACAGGGTCTGTTGTCCCAGTTACTCCCCTTGCAGCCATGCCCATCTCCTCCTCATCCTGGAGGGCACTAAACCTGTTCTTCAGCTGCAAGTCTTTGGGAGGAGTAGGAGCCTTTCTCCTCCCACGAGCAGTGACCAGCTTCCAGCCGCCTTCTACAGTGTTATGATGTACCGTTTCACACGGCACAGAGCGCTCCGGCAACTCCACTGCTGCAGGGGGTTGGGACTCCCGAAGCTGCACAGTCTCCGAGAATACCCTGTCTATCTCTTGCTCAGCTTCTCAGATGCTGCGCAGCCTACTGACCTCCTCCCGTAACTCCCTTACCTGATGACAACTCATCAACAGCAGCACACCTCCTGCAGGAGAGCTGACTGCCAGCCCAGGCCTCCCGGAGAGGCCCCAAGCACTCCCTGCAGCCTGAGACCTGGAGAGCTGCATCTGCTGTCAGAGGGTCTGTCTGAGTCCCAGCCTCTGACACAGCAGCTCCAACAGCCACTGGGGAATGTGCTCTGCAGCGTGTCACGACCACACTTGAGGAAGCATACACCACAGGGATCAGAAACGAAGGTACCTTCGTGCGCCCTTCTGCGCGAACTGCTGCGCAAACTGCTGCGCAAACTGCTGCGTCTGTTCGCTGCCTCTGTTAGCTGCGCTTGTGTGTTGAATGGATCCTTATTATAGGCAGGCACCAAATCGGGTACCCTGGCATAAAAAGGGTAGAGTATATTTCTTTGTTGATGCCAGTGCATACAAAGCAATGGGGTTTTGTGGATTTGCCTGACTTGGAGGTGTTTGGCGGAAGATGGTGCGTTTCTTCTGGAGGTCTCTGATTCCTGTCGAGGCCAGGAAGTTGTTGATGGTGTGTGCAGAAGAGTCTCAGTGTGCGGAGGGATGCTGTGTAGGAACCTAGAGAAGTAGGCAAAAGAAGCTCGTGGCCAAAACCAAACATCCCGAAGCTTCTTGCTTGGGGGACAGCAGATGTGTGGGTGAGTTTGCCACCAGCATTGTGGTGGGGAACCTCTCCAGCCCCTGCACACTGGGCTGGGCCGGGCCGCTCTTGGCAGCATTGTGTCCTGGGGAGTGTAACAGGGCAGTGGCTGCAGGGCTGTTGCCAGTGGTCTGCCTGCTCTGTCTGTCGTCTTCAAGCAAGCAGGAGAAGGAAGAGGAAAGCTGGAGGATGTCAATAAATTAGGAGCCTGCCTTACCACTTAGCTAACAATAGGTCCTCTTCAGTGTTTGTATCTGTTTTTCTTTCTTGGTCCCCCGAATGCATGCCAAGGCCCCTGTCCTTGCTGGGAAGGGTGAGTGCCCCAAGTGTGCAAGACTCTCAGCGCTGTGTGCGAAGAAGGCCTGAGCTTTGCTGGAAGCATATTGGGCTGCCCCTACTGTTATGTGCTCTCCTGTAAGGCAGCAGTTCCCTGGTGAGCCAGCTGGTGCTATTCGCTTCTAATGCATTTTCTGTTTTGTCTCGCAAGCCTGGTTATTTGAGGTAAGTCAGCTTGAACATGTTGTGCTGGGGCAAGTGCTTGCTTGAGAAGGGGCTGCTGAGCTTTCAAGCTTGAACTGGAGAGTCGGGCTCCTGGTTTTGTCACCTTTGTGAGCGGGGTGGCTGAACTTGGAGCAAGTGAGGGTGCTGCGAGCCTTCAGGGAAACAATGGCAAACTACTTAGGGCCTTCAGGGAGGCCTGAAATTCTCTCTGGGCCTTTGCTGCCCGACCGTAGTCCTTTTAAGTAGAGCTCTGTGCCTGCTTCTAGCTGGGTCTCCTTCCTTGTCCAGTGTGTGAAAAGGCACGTGAGGTTTGAAGGTTCGTGCAAGTGATGTGAATCATGAGCCCACAGGCCTCGGCAGGGTAGGTCATGTTTTGTAAAATACCTCAGTAATCCTGGGGTCTGTCCTGCAGTTTTGCCCTGAATTAATAAGCTCTTAATGGCAAAATGGTTTAATATTTTTCTCTGCCCCGAGTATGATAAAAATGTCATGTGCCTTGACTCTCTCGTTTTTCAAACCCACGTGTTTTGCTGTGACACCTGCACTGTTTCCCCTCCAGTGCACAGAGCCCCTGAGTAACTTTCTTGGAATTGCAGAAAACCACTGCTTACCGCTGGCTAGGTGATGCTTGTGCAAACTGTATTTTGCTGTGTGATGCTCCTTGGCCTTGGTGAGGGATTCTGGGGAAAAAGGAAACGGCCAAGCAATTTGCTTTTTGGAAGCACTTTTGCTGCTGCCTGCTGTCCCCAAGCAGGTTTTCTCAGGGACTTCTTGCTGCAGGCAGGAAAGCCGCCTGCAGTGCCTGTGGGGGCCCTGGGCCTGGGGGCTTCGTTCCCCTCGGCGCTCTGGAGCGATGTGCCCAGCTGTGGATAGGATGCATGTGAGCGCCGTGTGATGGGACGTGAGTGGCGGCAGGTCATTCCTGGGCTTTCCAGCCCCGCCGCGGGTCGTGGGAGCTTTTCTGGGCCGAGGGGAAGCCGGGGGGAATAGCTGGAGGTGAGAGTCCTTGGTAGGTGGTTTGGGAGAAGCTGGGGCAGGCTGAGTGCACTTGTTTCCATTTGTGGTGTGTGATGGAGCCTCCCAGTGCTGCAGAGGGGCTGGGAAAGTCTGCCTGCGTGCTGCTGGCACCAGTAAACTGTGCGGCAGGTCATTCTCCCTTGCGCCCCGCAGGCCTGCCAGGGCAGTAACGTAACAGAACGGGGATGTGGGGCAGGAGATCTGCTCATCTGTTGCCCCGTGCTGCTGACGTGGGTTGTAGTTGGGTTTGGTTTGGGATCCTTCACTAGTGGTACTGGTACGTGCCCGGAGGAGAGTGTGGATGCAGAAGGTGGGGATAATTTTGCAGGGCTAGTGTTTTGATGTGCTGTTTGGAAGTTGCACATAAAAGATCATGTTCAGTGAGGAAGTGCCGGTGGGCCATGCTTTCTGACTGTGTTTGCCTACAAACCATGTACTCCTTTTCTAGCGTAGCTGGAGCAGCCATTTCCCAAACAGTTGCTGTTGGATCAGCCAGGGCCCAGCTGCTTGTGGAAGGCAGCAGAACTGCTGCCGTGGGTTTGAAGGGGGCCAGAGCAGGCTTGCGGTCAGAGTGCCGGGCCAGGCTTTTGGCTGGAGAAAAGCGGTGTTACAAACTGCTGTCCACGGGACCGTTGTGGTTTATGCTGGTGGGGCTGAGGCATCCCGCTGTAGCTTGTTGATGTAGCAGCTTGCTGTTGCAGAGAGGGGTAGCTCGCCTGCTGCTTGGTGATGCTGTCTCCCCTCTCTGTCCTCCTGCTTCCCTCGAGTGTGCTCCAGTGCACGTGTGACCCAGGGGTGCAGCAGCTCAGCTCGCAGAACTGGTTGAAAGCTGTGTTTTGTGGGCTGAAATGGTGCACGGAGGACTGGGCTGCTGTGCAGAGCTGGTGGGTGTGGGAGAGGGGAAGGGGGCCCCCGACAGCCCCTCTGAAGGTCAGTGAGGCCCCTGGCCAACCCTTGCAACCTTGCCTGGCAGCTCTCGCCTGGAGTGGCAGCAGTACAGCGCATCTGCGTCGCTACAAGTGCTGCTTACATCCCCCCCAGGACACCCGTCGAAACTTCCTGGTGTACGAAATCACCGTTTGGGGGAACTTGTTTGCCTTGGTGTTGTGTGCTGTTGAGGGTGTTTCCCGGTGTTTGTGTGCAAGGCGTTGTAGGGAAGTGTTCCTGGGGTTGAAGCAGCTGGTGAGATGAGGTGGGGGGAGTTGGCTTACGTGGAAGGGGCGGTTTGAAAGAAGACCCTTCTGGTCTGAGAGGCCTTCCAGTAAGGAAGGCCAAGTCCAGCCAAGCAATCTCCAGGCCAGTCTGCTTTTGGTGCTGCGATAAAAGCCTGGTCTAGTCTGCTGGAGCAGCTTCTGATAAGGCGTGTGAGGATGAATTTCTGGACTGACAGACTCCTCAGGCAATTTCACAAGACAAACATGGGGCTTCTGTAGCAAAAGCAAAACCATCAGCTCCAAAGAAACTGAGCCTCTTTTCTGGAAAGGAAATTTTGTTTTCAGTTGTGAAGTTTGAATGCAACTAATGCCCCAAGAAAGGAAGAGGCCCACTCCGATGGGTATTCAAAGGTGCAATAGTTATCCCCTTTCCTTAAATGTTCCTATTCCTTGCTCCCCTTGGGGCTTTGCCCAGAATGATTTAAAATGGTGGAAGGGTTTAATGGCCCTGAACATTTTGAAAGCAGAGGCTAAGATTTAGGAATCGGCTAAAGAAGCAACAGGTCTCTTTCAGAAAAGGAAAAAGAAATTGTCAGTGTAGTAGCTCTTGAGCCAATTCTATTTTTCATCTTTCTAATGCTGCTCTGCAGTCACACACGTTAGAGGTCACAGAAACAAGACCCCCATCAGAGAGAGACAGATAGGACATGCTGTCTGAACATGACTTTCACCTGCTGTATTTAAATGAGACTCTCAGATTAAGGTGTGCATGAATCATGCAATGTGATTAGCTTTCTGTAGAGTCCTTTCTCAAGGAGTTGGGCTTGTAGCAGAGGGAGGATGCCAGCAAAAGAGGAGGGAGGAAGCAAACCCGTGGAAGCGAGGATGCCTGTTGTGCCAGAAGTGGCCTCTTGCTCAGCTCCAGAGACTCTCGCTTGCCTCTTGAAACGTGGCCGCAGGGCCTTGGTTGACAGTGATGGGAGGCTGATGCTGGACGACTCCTCAGCCTATGACAATGAAGGCGACCAGCTCGCGAGTGGCACCAACATGAGGTTGCTGCTCTTGGAGATGGGGGAGCCTCCTTATCACAGACAGGCACTTCCCTCGGGAGTGCGTTTGCTGCCATCATGCTGCTGCTGGTGCTTTTGGGAGTTTGCTTCATCCCCAGGAAGTGTTGAAAGCTGCAGGGGAAGCAAGAGGCTGCCAGAGCCATGGCGGAGGAGCATCCCCTGACCACCAAGGTGGAGCTGCCCAAGGGAGCGGAGAAGGCTGTGAACAGCCAGTCCTGCCCTGTGAGGAATATTAATATCCTGAGGGAAGCTGGGGGTGCCTCCAAGGTGAAAGGTGGGAGGGTGAAGCAGGTGAACTTAGAAGTCAAAGTCCACAGCAATGTGCTTGATGGAGCAGAAGTTGAATGAGGTGCACGCTTTTGTTTTGTAAAAGCTTTTTAGAAATTGCGGGGGCAGGGGGAGGAGGAGGGGGAAGAGAAAAGACAATAAAATTCTGCTGGCCTTTTTGTAGCCTTCTGCAAAGGGGGGGAGTGGCTCTCGCTTTGAGTGATGAGCTGCAGTGCAGGATCTCAACCCTCTGCTCAGGACTGAGCTCCCTCATTGCCCACAACTGTTGGAGCCAGGCAGGGCAGACGATGCTGAATTCTCCATGTGCATCTCTACCATGCTCCTTTCCTTCCTGCTTTGCCACTTCCATAACTATGTCCCCGGGAGCCAAACACCTCCCTCGGGAGCAGGGCAGCTTGGGCAGAGCAGGTTTGGGCTGCTCACTGCATTTGCGCCAGGGGAGCGATGCTGCAGCCTTGTGTCAGGCTCGGTGCTGCTGCTCGGGGCTCAAGGCAGGAGCTCGACCTGCTGTTTCCCGGGCTGAGCCATTTCCCTGGTTTTGCCGCTCCCTTCCCTGCCTTGGGAGAGAGGTTGTATGGAGCCAGTCTGGGCATTAGTGCTGGTGCCTGAGCAGGGCGAAATGCTGCAGAGAAAGAAATCCCCTGTGCAAGGGAGGACAAAGGCTCTGGCGTGGCCTCATTTAGCGCTGCCGCGAGGAGACTTCAGTGCCCTGCAGGACTTGGGGCGCTTTCTGCAGCGGCTGAGCACTGCTCCTGCTGGACTCAGCCTCAGGGCTCCAGAGGACCGGCCTGCCTTGGCCATCGCTAGGAAACTTGCCCCCCGTGGAGGGCTGTGATGTCTCCCTGGCTCATTGGCCCCCACTGCAGAGCTTTGCCTGCTCCTGGGCGGAATAGGGGACTCTGCTGGCTCATGGGTCTGTGGGCACCAGCACCTGCACCCTCTGCCTGTGGCTGCTGCCCTGCAGTGGGAAGGGACTTGGCACAGGACCTGCTGAGCGCCGTGCTTCAGGCAGGCAGCTCCTGAAGCGTTTCAGTGTGGGACTCGGTGGCAGCTCAACGGGGGCTGTGTGCTGGTGATGAAACCGAGGTGCCGGCCCTTTTCTCCCCTCGCGCTGCACCTCAGCCCGGAGAGAGGGGAGCTGCTGCTCTGTCAAAGGAGGCCCTGGAAAGAGCCCAGCTCTGCCCCGTCTGTCATGCAGCTGGGGTGCTGCAGCTCCCCCAGCTCCGAGCACAGCAGTGTCCCCGGGCTCCCGGACGCATCCGGCGGCTGGAGTGTGCTGGTCTGCGCCATCTCCGTGGCGTGGAAGGGTGGCTCTGTGCCAGCCGGGGAGAGCGGCCAGGACTTGTTGCCCCTGCACGCAGTTGGAGGGCTTGAGTTTCCCACCTCACTGGCAAGTAAAGAAAGAAAGAAAACCAGCGTGTCTTTGCTTAATATCGCAGGTGAGTTTGGTTGCTTTGGTGCCCTAAGAGGAGGAGGTCAAACCATGCAGGTCTGCAGCTTCAGCCCTGGTACTTGGTTGTGCTTTATTAAGGTCCCCTGCCCCGAGGTGGTCTGGATGTTCATTTTGCCTGGACTTCTGGGCCCGGGGTCCCAGGGTTGGCAGCTGGGCCAGGAGATCTGCAGGAGGAAAATGCCTTTCTGCTGCTGGGGGAGGCAGAAGCAGGTGATGCACCTTTCTGCTCTGTGGCTGCAAGACTGGTCTTGGAGGACAGGAGTTATCCCGTCTCGCCACACCACAGACTGTCAAGGGACTGTTGATCTAAAGTGTGACCAAGGCGTCCTTTCTCCGCTGACTCGCTAGTACCTGGCTGCGACAGGTAGCTGGAGGCTCTATCTCGTCTATGGCAGGCGGTCCCCGGGGGAGAGCTGATGGGCTCATTCAGCAGACATCTTCAGCGGGGGCCGTGTTTCCCTGCGCTCCGGGCGGCAACTCTCGTTGCTGAGCCTTTGGGGCCGCCAGCTCTGCCAGGCAGGGAAGAGGCGAAGGCTGAGCGCGGCCAGCCCTGAGCGTGTCGGCACCTGACAATACTCGGGGTGTAGGAGAGGCTTAAATGGGAGCTGGGCGCGTCGTTGCTACCCCCAGGCAGCGGAGGATGGAGCTGCTGCCGCGTGTTGCCGAAGCCCTAAGCGAGGAGTGCCCGAGCTCCCTGAAACGTGGAGCCCGCAAGGGAATTGCAGGAGCCGCTCGCTGCCCGTTGGTTCTGTCGGTTGCCGAGCCGCGACTTGCTGCCGAGCTTGCGGTGCTCCTTCCACGCCCTCTGCCGCTGTTTGCTTTTAGCGACGGCCATTTCTGCTGCGTGTGAAGGGGTTGTTATGGCTTCTGCTAATTAACCCCCCAGGGCTGTTTCCTTGCAGACAAATGCGTGGCATTTCTTGGGATTTGCTTGTTGCTGGTGTGTCGTTTCCCCTTTTGTAGACTGTTCAGTGCAGTACAAATTCAAGCCTGGCAGCAGGCTTCCTGTTGTGCTGCTGCTGCTCTGGGAGTCAAAGGAGCAAGGCTGCAGCTCGCTGCACTTTGCCAGGTGCTTTAAGGAAATGGTGCTGGGGAGTGACATTGGCCCAGGAGATCTCTGGCTGCCTGAACGTAACTGTGCGTGTGCATGTGTGGTGATGGGCTTTGCTTAACTGAGTTTGCATTTCTCCCCTGTGACAGCGCTCTGGTTTGATCTGAGCTACCCGCTCCTGGTGCTGCCTGGCTGTCACCTGGAGCCTTTTCTGATTCCCGTAGGTTGAATGTGGGGTTACTGTTGCACAGGTAGCGATCTGCTTCCCTTCAATATAATGGGCAATTCCACATGTGTTTACTAATAAAAAAGACACTGGATGCATTCTTATGCAGTTTTCGTTTATCTTGAGGTTCTCACAAAGCCCCCTGTATATGCAGGCTTATTTGAAGCATGACTTGTGAGCCCTCTGTTGTCCGTGTGCCTAATGCTGCAGCTAATTAAAAGCAGTCATACTAACTTGTTATGTTGTCGGCAATCCCATGCCACCCGGTCTTCCCTTGCTGCCACAGCAGCAGCTGGAGTTTCTGTGGGGTGAGGAGTTGGCAGCACTTTCCTCCTCTGCTGGTTGCGTGACTGTGGGACACAGTGTGTGCAGGCAAGGGGACGGGAAGGTGCTTTGGGAGCTGTTCTCGGTGACCCCAGAGGCTGGTCCTATCCTTGCCTACCTTTGCCCCATTTTTCTTCTTGTTTCCTCTTTCCTCAGCTTTGCAGTGGAGCCTCTGCAGGGTGACTTGAATCCCTTGAAGGGTTTTTTAAGGGGCGGTTTGGGTTTAAAGTGCCACGGTTGCTGTTCATTTGCAGCTGTGGATTAAGCAGGGTGGCAGTGCTTCCTGAAGTGCTCCGTGGTCTTCATCTGCTTGGGGGTGGTGAGAAATCAGCAGTGTCCAGCTGCTGCCCGCAGGGCTCGATCCATCCCACTCTGGGCAGCGCTGGAGAGACAGAGTGTGTCGTCTGGGGGCAGCTGATGCGGGAGCTGTTCCTGATCCGCGCAGAGCTGGCACCTGGCTTTTTACCAGCAGCGTTGCCCTCATCAGCCAGCATCTCTCTAGAGTGCCAGGACGGCTGCTTCTCTGGAGGGATGTGTTACAGAGAAGTGCACGGGAAGCCCTGGGTACGGGAAGGCTGACTGCAGGTGTGCGGAGCAGTGCTGAACTGGGGGCCCTGAAGGTCGTCTCATCCGCTCCAGGTTTGGGATCGTCGGTGTTTGTGCCTCAGTGGCAGTTTAACTCCGCACCGCCTTAGTGGAAACCGTTGATGGGTTCCTTGCTGTTGTGTGGTTCCACGGTGCGTCTTTACCTCGGGGAGTTTGGTAGCGATGCGAGGCGTGCGCCAAGCCAACCTTGGCTGGGAGCCAGGGAGATGCTCTGTTCCTGCTCCTGTTACGTGCGGGGTAACTGTTTTCACTTGTTTGGCTGGTTGATGTTTCGTGTGATTGTATTTGCATTGCGGCAGGCATGTCACTATATCAAAGCTTTTCAACCTGTGAAGATTTCCCAAATAGAGTCATTGCAGCCTTTGGGGTTCGGCTGCCTCTTCCCATGCCCTTTGTGCCCCGTCTCGGTGTGCTCAAGGGAGGTCTTTTCCTCCAGAGTTGATGAGTGCAGGCTTGTGGCTGACAGCGTTTGCTGTCTTTGCAAGTAGCATTGCAATCGCAAAAAGGTCCCCTTTCTCCTGCCTGAGAGCTCTGGAAGAGCAAGGAGCCAGCATTGCTCTTCCTGACTTGTTCTCCAAGCTCCAGGCTGGGGTGTGCGGGTCCATCGCTCCTGGGTCCGCGAGTCTTTGCTGGCCACCTTCTGTGGCTGCCAGTGCGCTTCGGGCGCTTTCCAGAAAACGCAGGTTGCAGTTAGCTGTGTGTTGGCCTGTGTCTGGCAGCTCTTACCAGGCCTGTGGGCTCCCGGTGCTTCTGACGGGAGCCCTTCTTGGTGGAGCCCCGGGTTGCAGAGGGATTTACCTCCTGCAGCAGCAGCAGAGAGCACCGAGGCCCTGGTGAAAACGGAGGTGCTGATCATGCGCCAGCTCGTGAGAATCGCCGCTGTCGCTTGGGTAGAGAAAAGGTGCCTGTGGGGTAGATCAGCAGTTCGGTTCTTCGCCAGGCAAATGAGTCCAAGGTTCCTGTTTTTCTCGATTCGTCAGGATGCCCCAAGTGACTTAGCAGCTCTGTGCTAGGGCAGGTGGCTCCTAGCGTCTTCAGGGCGGGGGAAATGTCAGCCTGCTGGTAGGAAGTGTCGAGGAAGTGGGGCTCTGCGCGTGTCCTGGCAGTTCTCTTGTGCACGTTCACTTTTATTGCTGCGGGCAAAACTCTGAGCACAAGAGGTGCCGGAGGTGGTGTGGCCCAGCGGGAGCTCTAAGGAAGAGGGGGGAGGGATGTGTTTTGTCAGACTGGGTGGCTTTCTTGCACCTACTTGGAGCTGAGACACTGCTCCTAAAAGCATTGGAAAGCCACAGCAGAGCCTTGTTGGGTAGAGCTGGAGTGACAGGAGGGCCGCAAAGCCGAGCTGGGCATTTCCCTGAAACTGGAATGCTTTTCCCCCAAACCGGACTGCTTTTTCTCTCTTTTTCTCTCTCTCCCTCTGTCCCCCTCTTTCTTCCCCCTCCCTCTTTTCCTCAGTGCCTCTCCCTCTTTCTGCCCTTTTCTCTCACACGTGCTTTCTTTCTCTCCTCTCTCTCACTCTTCCTTTCTCTTTCCCTCCCTCTCTTTCTCTCATCCTTTCTCCCTTTCTTTCTCTCTTTTTCTTTCTTTTTCTCTTTCTTTCTTTCTCTCTTTCTCTCTCTTTTTCTCTTTCTCTCTGTTGTTCTCTGTTCTCTGTTGTTCTCTCTTTCTGCTTCTCTGCCTCGTTCTCTTTCTCTGCACCTGTGTCTCACTCTCTTCTACCTCCCTTTTTCCTTCTCTCCCTTTCTTGCTCTTGGTCTTTCCTTCTTTCTTCCTTCCCTTCCTTTTTCTCCCTCCTTCTCTTCTCTCCCTGTTTCCCTCTCTTGTTCTTTCTCTCTTTCTCTCTTTCCCACCCTGTCTCTTTCTCATTCTCTCTCTTGCTCTCTCTCTCTTTCCTCCTCTCTCTTTCTCTCTCTCTCTCTATGGCCCCTTCTCTTCTTCCTCTCGCTCCTTCTCCCCCCCTCTCCCTCCTTTGCTCTCTTCTTTCTCTCTTTCTCTCTCTTGCTCTTGCTTGTCTCTTCTCTCTCGCCTTCTCTTGCCTTCCTCTCCCTGTTTCTTTCTCTCTCCTGCCCTCTCTTTCTCCTTCTACCTGTCCCCCCCTCCTCTCTCTCCTTCTCTGTTCTTCTCTCCCTCCCTCCCTCTCTCATCTCCTTCTCCCTCTGTCTCTTGCTCTGTCTTCTCTTTCTCTTGCTTCCTCCTCCTCAGTCCCTCTGCATTTCTCTTCTTGTCTCGCTCTCTCCTTCCCTCTCTTCTCTCACTAGCCTTGTTTTTCGTTTTTCTCTCCCCTTCACTCTTACTCTCTTTCTCTTGCTTTCTCTCTCTCCCGCTGTCTTTCTCTACCTTGCTTGCTCTCTTTTGCTTTTTTCTCTTCTTTCTCTCCTATCTGCCCGTCCTCCTCCCTCCTCCTGTCTTTCTCTCGGTTTGCCTCTCTCTCCTTCTCTCTCTCCTTCTCTCTTTCATTCTCCTGGACTCTCTTTCTCTGCCCTTCTTTCCTTCTCTCCTTCTCCCGCTTGGTCTCTTTCCCCCTCTGCTTCTCTCTTCCTCTCACCCTCCTCTTTCTCTCCCTCTTTCTCTTTATTATTCTCCCCCCCTTTTTCCTCCCTTCCTCCCCCTTTCCCTCTCTCTTTTCCTTTCCTTCCCTCTTTCTCTCTCCCGCTTTCTCTCTTTGCCTCTTTCTCTCTTGTTCTCTCTCCCTCGCCCTTCCTCCTCTCTTGCCCTGTCTTGTTCTTTCTTTCTCTCCCTCTTTCCCTCCCTCTCTCCCCCTTTCTCCCTCTTTCTCCCTTTCTCACTCGGTTTTTCTCTTTATTTCTTTATTTCTTTCTCTGTTTCTCCCTCCCTCCCTCTCTCTTCCTTCTCTCTCCTTTTCTGTCTCCCTCTGTCTCTCTCTTTATCCCCCTTCCCTCTCTTTCTCTCTGCTTCTCTTTCCCTGTCTTTGCTTTCTCACTCTCTCCCTTTCTCTCTCTCCTTCTCCCTTTTCTGTCTCCCTCTGTCTCTCTCTTTATCCCCCTTCCCTTTCTCTTTCTCTCTGCTTCTCTTTCCCTGTCTTTGCTTTCTCACTCTCTCCCTTTCTCTCTCTCCTTCTCCCCCTCTCCCTTTCCCTCTTATGCCTTCTCTCCCTCTCTCCTTCATTCTTTCTCTTTTTCACTCATTCTCTCCCTTTCTCCCTCCTGCTGTCACTCTCTCTTCCTTCTCTTCTCCCTCTATCTTTATCTGTATTGATCTTGCTCTTACTCCTTCTCTCTGTCGCTTCTTTCACCATTCCTTTCTCTTGCTCTTTTTCTTTGACTCTCTTTTCTCTTGCTCTTTTTCCCTCTTTCTCCCTCCCTATTTTCTTTCACTTCTTTCTCTCTCTCCATTTCTCTTGCTTTCTTTCTGTCTCGCTCTTTCTTCCTCCTTCTTTTTCTCTCTCCCTTCCTCCTCCTCTCCTTTCTCATGCTTTCCCTTTCTCTTTCTCTTGTTCTTTCTCTCCCCATCTTTCACTCTTTCTGTCTTTCCTTCTCTCCTTTTCTCTATCTCATTACCTCTCCTGTTCTTTCTTTCCCTTTCTCTCCCTTTTATTTCTTTTATCCATCTCTTTCTCCCTTTCTGTTTATCACCTTCTCTCTCTTCCTTGTCTTTTTTTTTCTCCCTTTCTCCCTCTTGTCCTTTCTCTTTTTCCTTTTCCTTGTTTCTTTTCTTCTTTCTTTTCCCTCTCTCCTTCCTCTTTGTCTCTTTCTTCCTTTTTCTCTCTCCTTCACCCTCTTGCTCTTCTCACTCTCCCTCAGCCTCTCTCTCCTTCTTCCTCCCTCTCTCTCTCCTTTTGTCTCTTCTCTCTGTGTCACTTTCTCTACCTTCCCCTTTCTCTCGTCTTGTCTTTCTCTTTGTTGCTCTCTTCCTCTGTCCTTCTGTATTTCTCTTCCTCTCACTCGCTTTCTCTTGTCTCACTCTTGTTCTCACTCCTTCTCTCTCCCTCCTTCTCTTTCTTTTTCCCTCACTTTCTCTTTCCCTCTGTTGCTTTCCTTTCTCCCTTCTCTCTCTTTCCTCCCCCTGCCTCCTCCTCCTCTCTGCCTCCCTTTCTCTTTCTCTTTTTCTCTTATACTATATCTCCCCCTTCCTTCTTTCTTGCTTTCTCCCTTTTTCCTGCTCTCTCCCTTTTCTTCCTTTCCTTCTTTCCCTCTTCTTTCTCCCTCCCTCTTTCTGTCCCTCTCTCTCACTCTTTCCCTCTCTCCCACTCCCTCTTCCTCTTTTTGCTTCTCCTTCTGTTTTTCTTCCTCTTTATCCCTCTTCTCCTTCTCCCTCCCTCTTTCTTCCTCTCTCTCTCCCTCTATCCCTCCCTTCTCTTTGCCTTTTTCTTGCTCTTGTTCTTTCTCCATTTCCTCTTTTTCCTTTTCCCTCTCCTTCTTTCTTACTTCTCTCTCTCTCATTTTTCACTTTCTCCTTTCCTTTCGTTTCTCTCCCTCTCTCCCTTTTTTCTTTCTCTCCCTCTCTTGCTTTCTCCCCTTTCCTCTCTCTTCTCTCTCCCCCTTGTCTCCTTTTCCTTCTGCTTTTCTCCTTCTCTTTTTCCCTCCTTCTTTTCCTGCTCCTTCTTTCTCTCTTCTGTTCTCTCCCTTTCTCTCCCACTTTCTCCCTCTTCCTCCCTCTTGCTTTCTTTTTCTCTCTACCTTGTTCTCACTCCTTTTTTCTCTTTCCCTCTCTTCTCTTTTCTCTCCTGTCTTCTCTCCTCCCTTCTGTCTCTTCTCTCCCTTTCCTTTTTTGTCTCATTTCTCTGTACTTCTGCTCTTCTCTTGTGCTATTTTTCTCTCACTCTCTCCTCTCTCTGGGCTTTTTGTGCTCCCCTTCTTTCTCCTCTCTCCCTTTCTCTCTTCCCCCTCTCTTCTCTTTCCCTTTCTCTCCTGCTTTCTTTTCCTTTTCTCTCACCCCCCCTTCCCCACCTCCCCCTTCCCTCCTCCCCCCCTTTCTCCCCTTCCCCCCTCTTTCCTCCCCTTTCCCCGCTTCCCTCTTCCCCTCCATTTTCCTCCTCCTCCCCCCTCCTCTTCCCCCCTCTCCTTCCCCATCTCCAGCCATCGAACTGGTAGAGTCTGATTTGCTTTGCTCTTTAATTGACAGGATTTCTCGTAGTAGAAATATAGAAAAGATGTATATTAGGTGATCTGTTTTCGGTGGGAAGGGGAGCGGAGGGGAGGGAGGAAGAAGGCCCCTGACTAATCTCCAGGCTGTCCCCGCTCAGGAGCCAGCGTGACAGCTGCGGGAGCGCGAGTCCCCCGCGCTGCGAAGGCTGCGTGGGCTGCCCAGCGGGGCAGCTCCGGGCCTGCGCACGCCCGGGGCTCGCGGCCCTTCCGGAGGCGGCCAGGCCTTCGCGCCAGCCACGGCCTGGCAGCGAGCGCCCCCGGCAGCGGCAGGTCGCGCGGGGGCTGCGGGCAGCGAGCAGCCAGGCAGGGGCTGCGGTGCCCAGCGGTGCCGCCACCGCGTCGCCGGGCTCTCGCCTCCCACTCCCCGCGCACCGGCAGCGCCGGGGCGAGGCGGCTCCCGGGGCTCTGGGCCCCGCCGCACCGCTGCCGCTGTCGCCGGTCGCCGGGCGCCGGGCCTCGGGGCGCCGCCGCGCGGGGGCTGCCCGGGCCCTGCAGCGCCCCCGCGGCCGCCAGGCGGCACCGCCGTGCGCGGGCGAGCGGCGCTGAGGGGTGGCAGGTGCGCGGCGGCCCCGCGCCGGGCTGGGCGGGCGCTACTGGAACCGGAACCGGCGGGGCGGGGCGCTACCGGAAGCGGCGGCAGCGGCAGAAGCAGCGGGCGGAGCAGGCAGAGGAGCAGCAGCAGGTAGCGGGGAGGCGGGACGGGCTCCGGCTCTGCCGGGAGGCACCTGGGGCCCCCCCCGGGGGGGGTCGCAGCGGGCGGCCCGGGCTGGTCCGTGGGGCAGCGGGGGGCGGAGGCCCGGCCCGGCCCCGCAGCCGCCGGGAGCGCCGGGCCGGGCCGGGGGGAGTCGCGGGGCCCCCCTGCTGCCTGCCTGCCTCGGGCGGGGCGGCCCCGGCCCCCGTGACACCCGCAGGCAGGCGGCAGCAGGGCCGGGAGGGCAGCAGCGCGAGGGAGCCCCGGGCCGGGCCCGGTGCGGAGCCCTGTGGGGCCGCGAGCGCTCCCGGGACGCCTCTGCCCTCCCGCGGGAGCACCGAGCCGCGGGGCTGGCACGGACGGACGGATGAACAGCGCCGAGCGAGAGCCGGATGGAGCGCCGGAGCCGCCGCCGGGAGCGAGAGCCACAGGAGCTGCGGCCGCGCCGGAGCTGCCGCTCAGGCTGAGGCCCCGGACCAAAGCCGCTGGCTGCTGCCCAGCGCCGCGGGCTGGGGCCGCTCCGGTGCGGGGCCCCCACGGGAGCGACGCGGCTGGGAACCAGCCGCGCCCCGGGCACAGGGGTGGCGCCGCGTCCCACCGGGGCAGCCCCGAGCCTGGTGGCGGGGAAAGGGTGTCTGGCACCGAGCGAGCGCGGGGGCACGGAAGCGGCGCCAAGTGACAAGCTTGTGCACGTGGCATCGATAGTGACTAATGCGTTCATACTGATCCAATAACTATAAGCTAATTGATTAACTATTGACAGGGCCATAAATCAGTTGCTGTCACAGCTTAGAGATTGTGGCATCATTTAATAGTGCATCAGTATTGAAGCCTTAGCTGATGGAGATTGGATCAGTGTTGACTAATTACCTTATGAATATTCAGTTGAGCAATGAGCTTAGGTACATTGACTCAGGGACAACTAATGACCTAACATCTATGGAATCCCTATTGACTAATCAGTCACTTAATATTGCTGCAAAAACTATAAGCTAACTGTTTATTTAGTATTGAAAGTATTGTGTGAACTCTGACTAACTGGTTTATATATGTTGACTCACTGTTGACTACTTGGACTAATTGAGCATTTAGCTTATGACTGTTGAATCGATAGTGACTCCCTGGTCAGGATTGATTCGATACCTCTAAGCTAATTGGTTAATTAGTGTTGAAAGTCTTGGATGAATGTTGAATAAATATTGGCCCTAGAAGATAGTTTCTGACGCGAAAGCGGTTTTGGGGCAGGAAACACCAGGAGACACCATCTCAGACACGAGGTTCGGCCTGGTGCATGCCAGCCTCCCTGCCCTGGGGGTACTCGTGGATGGACCCCCCCCTTCGGGGAGGGTCCACACACCCTGCCTCCCCCCACCCCTCTGCCTCCCCCCACCCCAGAAAGGGCCCCCACCCCCCAGCCTCTGCTTTGGGGCTGGAAGCGGCTGAACTCACCTCCCTTTCCAAGTCCCCAAAACGCAGGACTTAGCCTCCATTTTCGAGCTCAAAAATGCAGGACTTGGTCTCTGTTTTCAACCACAAAAACAGCCCACTAAGCCTCCATTCTTGACCCCAAAAAGGCAGGACCTAATCCCTGTTTGTGAGCTCAGAAAGGCAGGGCTCAGTCTCACAGTAACAGAAGCAGCCCCCTAAGCCTCCATTTGTGGAGCCAGAAACGCAGCACTTAGCCAAAGCCTTATGCAGCACTTTTTTTTCAACCCCAAAAAGCAGGACTTGGCCTCTGTTTCTGAGCTGAAAAACACAGGACTGAGCTGTTGGTTTTTTTTTTTGGGGGGGGGGGGGGGCTGAAAACAGAGACTGAAAAAGCCACCATTCTGGACCCAAAAATGCAGCACTCGGTCTTCGTTTCTGAACACAAAAATGCAGGGCTTCGTCTCCATTTTGAGCCACAAAAACAGCCCACTCAGCCTCTGCTTCTGGCCCCTAAACGCAGGCCTGAGCCTCTGTCTCCAACCCCCAAAACAGTGCACTAAGCCTCTGTTTCTGACCCCAAAACCCAGGGCTTCAGCCCAGCTGCTGAGCTCAAAAACACAGGCCTTGGGCACCTGTTCTTGGGCTTGAACACAGAGCCTGCAGCCCCACTGCCGGCCCCCAAAACGCAGCATTTGGCCTCTTTTGGGAGACCTGAGGACAGCGGCCCTTGCCTCCCTTTTCAAGCCCCCCAAGGCCCCCCGCGGCCGCTGCTCTGGAGCCCGAAGCCCGGGAATGACGCCATGCTTCCAGCCCCAGGAGCAGCCGGGCTCCCCCAGCCCGTGTCCGGCCCCGCAGCCCCGCACTCGGCCCGTGTCGCCCCCGCCCGCCCCTGCCCCGGCCGTGTGCGGGGCCCGGTGCAGCAGCCCCAGCCCGGGCGGCCCCGGGCGGCCCTGGGCCCTGCTCGGGAGCTGCGCCGGGGTGGCCCCGCGGCGAGGGGAGGGCCCGGCCCCGGGAGCGGGGCACCGCGGGCGGGGGGCGCCGGGCTCCGGCCCTTCGGGCTTTATTCCCCGGCGCGGCCCGGCGGGACACGAGCCGCGGCCACAGCGGGAGGCGCCGGGCCGGGCGGCGGCCCCGCGGGGGGAAGCAGGGCCCGGCTCCGGCCGCCGCAGCCGGGCAGCCCCAGCCCCGCTCCCGGCTCCCCCGCCCGGCCCCGCGGCCGAGCCCCCCCGCTCCTCACCTGGGGCCGCCGCCGCCCTCCCGGCCCCGAGCGCCCGCGCCGCCACGGAGCGACAGAGCGACGGAGGGAGGAAGCGGACGGCAGCCGCGAGGGACCAAACTGAGCGCGCCGCCCGCGGCAGCCCGCGCACGCGCCCTGGCGCCCCGCCCCCGCCCCGCGCTCTGGCGCCGCTCCACCCCGCCCCACTCCAGGCCGCCCCCGCCGCCTCGCCCCGCCCCCGCCCCCGCTTCACGTGTGTCACGAGCGCACCGTCCTCAGCCAGGCCGCGCGCGCTGGGCGACGTCCCGGCAGCGCGGGGGCGATCGGCGGGTGCCGCTGCCCCGCCGCGGGCCCGGGCTGCCCGTGTCCGGCCCCGGCCCCGGCGCTGCGCTGCGCCCCCCGCGCCCGCGATCCCCGTCCCGGGCTGCAGCCGCGCCGGCCCCGGCGGCGGCGCGGGGACCCCGCGCTCGGCTCGGCTCTGCCCGCGGCAGCCGCGGCGTTGCCGGGGGCGCCCCGGGGGGCGGCGCGTGGGCCGGGGCCGGCTGAGGGAGGCTGGGGCGGCGCGGGGGCGGGCGCGGGTCGCTCCGTGTTGGCTGCAGCCCGGTGACGGGCGGCGGCGCGGGGCATCGTCGCCCCCCGCCCCCCCCAACCCTGCCGGGACGGAGCCGCGCGGGGCTTCGCGGGGCGCCCGGGGCCGCGGCGGATCTGCCCCAAGCGCCGCCGTGCGCGGGGTCCCGCGTGGCGGCGCCGCAGGGCGCAAAGGGGCCGCTCGTGCCCCGCGTGACCGGCGCGGTGCGGCTCTGCCCGGCGCGGCACGTGGCGGCCGCGGCCCCTGCGGGCGCCGTTTCTGGCGGCGCCGGTGTCACCGAAATCGGGAGCAAAACTCCTCAACACGAGTGTCGCACTAAGCAGCAGGCGTTCTCCGTATCACAGCGCCGGATGCGCGGGGGGAGGGGGGGGGGTCGCTCCGCTCCGCCCAACGTGCATGCCGTGTGTTGCATTAGCCAAAGTTTCTGTTGCTCTGTTACATCCGTAGGCATCAAATTTCCCAGAATGATTATACATATTCATTCTATTTCCTGGAAGGAATTATCACATTTACATAGCCATTACGCAGGCGGTCTGAGTCTCCGGGGGGCTTTGATGGGGGTCTCTGGTGGTTGTTGACGAGGTGCCTTTTCCAGGAACGCTGAGCTCCTTTGCCATATTGGTCTCGGCTTGGCTCGTTTCTTTGCTTGAGACGGCTGCCTTGTTCCTGGCCTTGGTCTCAACTGGGTTCTGCTGGTTTCGCTGTGCTCCTTGAGGCTGCATCAGTCACAGCTGCGAGAACTGTGTCCTTGGGTGCATTCTCGTCTGAAGCTCCTGGCAGCAGCCCCCCCCCCCTTTCCCTCCCCCCTTGAGACTCCTTGTCTGAGGCCCCTGCTAACACCGGGGCTGGGGCCGCTTTTCCCTGGGAAACGGCCCAAGCGGCCGGGAGCCGCCGCGGCGCTGCCCTGTCACCGGCGCCTGTCAAACCCGCACTGCTCGAGGAGGGCTCGGGGGCAGCACGGCAGTGCCCACTCGCACGGGCGGCCTGGGCTGGGGGCGCTGGGGGTCCCTGGGCAGGTCCCGGCCCGGGGTGACCCTGCCCAGCTCCAGGCCTGGCTCCGGCTGCCCCGGGGGGCTCGGCCTGGCCCTGGTGCCTGGCGCTACGGGACGGGACGGGACGGGACGGGACGGGACAGGACGGGGGGCCCCGGGGCGGCGGCAGGGCCCAGCCGGGGAGGGCAGCACTGGGGGCCCCTGCCCTGGGGGGGCTGCGAGCGCCCATCCCACCATTTATTACAACCCCCTCCCCCGGCCACTTATGACGACCCTTTCAAATCATTAAATGCCCTGCTGACATACCCTGCCCCCCCCCCCCCCCCGGCCACTCGTTCTTGATATCCATCTCGATGCCTTTTGGTAGGTCTGGCATTGGAGGGGCATCGATGCTGCTTGCTATTGAGAGGGAGCGATGTCGATACCTTCGATGCCTGGCAAGAGGAAAAGGGGGGGGCGAGAGCGAAAGCGATCGATGCCTGTCGAGATGGAGAGGTATCGATGCGTCCCGAGAGGGAAGGATAGGTAGGGATGTCGGGCCCTAGCGGTACGTCTGGAAAAGAATATTCGCCAAGGCCCATTGATGTCAAAAACGGTCCATGTCGATAGTCGTCTGTGCGTAGGGAGAGCAGCACGGGCCGCAGAGCGGAAGGTATGCACGGGTGTGGGGAAGCAGAGGCATTGGTACCTGTCGACAGGGTTTCATATCTTTATCGATCGATATCGCCCCCCCCACCACCACTTTTTGCACCCCCCTGCCACTTGTTACCGCAACACCCCCACGTGTTAGGCCACCTTCCGACATATCTCGTGCCACCTCCACTTATTATTGACATCCACATCGAACCCTATGGATAGGTGTGGAATTTGACAGGCATCGATGCTGCTCCATTTTCAGAGGGATCTGTGTCGATATGGTCGACGCCTACCGAGAGCGAAACAGGGCAGAGAGCAAAAGCCATAGATGCCTGTGGAGATGGAGAGATATCGATGGCTATTGGCAAGGATCGATAGTGACAGCTACCAAGAACCAAGGATCCGTTGTGCTCTTGATGCCTTGAAGCGACTCTGGAAATGGACAGGCCTCGATGCCTGTCGAGATGGAGCGGGAGCGATGCGTACCGAGAGTGACAGAGAGCTAGGGATGTCATGCCCTGGCGATAAGTGTGGAAATTAATAGTCACCGAGACCCGTCAAGGTCAAAAACGGTCAATGTCGAGAGTCATCGGTGCCTACCAAGAGCAACATCGGCCACAGACCGAAAGGTATGCGCGCGTCGGCAACGGGACGTATCGGTGCCTATCGATGGTCTTCAATATTAATATCGAAGCCAATCGACAGGTGTGGAATTCGACAGGCCTCGATGACGTGACAGTGTGCTCCTTCCCCCCCCCCCCCACTGATGTGCTCTCTCCCCCTCAACCTGACCTCCCTGTAAGCAGCACCTATGTAGGGGCTAGTTCAGCGTGCGCCAATTAAGGCCCATCTAGCATGCAAATATGACTGTGAGTCAATCATCCCCCCCCCCGCCCCCCCCCCATAAATAGGGGGCAGCCCAGAGCCCATGGAGCTCTCCTGCACAGCAGCGGGCTGCACTGCAGAACCTCCTCTTGAGCAGGGACACCTCTCACGGTCACTCCTCGAGGCTGAGAGATTCCTTACCCGCCACAGATCCTCGGGAAGTGATTAATAGCGTGCTGAACCCCTGCGAACTTTGCCGAGTTATATCTCTGACTAACTGCACACCTAATCCCTGAGACATAAACCGTTGAGCAAGTCTGAGACTAGGACAGGATTCAGCCACGCCTAGGCTCCTCTCCGAAGGAGTCTCACTCAGGCAAGCATGCACTCACACGAGCGAGTACTCATGTGAGCACATACTCATGTGAGCATGCACTCACCTACGTGAGCACTCACCTACACGAGCGAGCACTCACGTGAGCAAGCACTCACATGAGTGAGAACATGAGTGAGCACTCATGCGAGTGAGCACTCACTTGAGCACTCACCTATGTGAGTGAGCACTCACTTGAGCAAGCACTCACATGAACACTCACCTATGTGATCAAGCACTCACGTGAGTGAGCACTCACACAAACACTCACACTCACCCACTCATGCATGCAAGCAAGCACTCAGGTGAGCAAGCACTCATGCAAGTGAGCACACATGTGAACAAGCACTCAGGTGAGGGAGGACTCAGGCAAGGGTGCACTCCTGTGAGTGCACACTATGGGGAGCATGCACTTCTGTTAGTTTGCACCCCCGTGAGAACCCCCGTGAGTGGGCGCTCCCGTGAGAGGGCGCTCTGGGGAGTGGGCACTCCGGGGAGTGTTCTCTGCCATGATTAGGCGCTCCGGTGAGTGGGTGCTCTGGTGCATGGGTGCTCCAGTGAGTGCATGCTCCGGAGGGTGGGTACTCCAGGGAGCAAGCACTCCGGGGAGTATGCACTCTGGTGAGTGGGTACTCCAGAGAATGTGCACTCCCGTGAGTGGGCACTCTGGGGAGTAGGCACTCTGGGGAGTGTTCTCTGCCATGACTGGGCGCTCCAGTGAGTGGGCGCTCCGGGGAGTGAGCACTCTGGGGAGTGGGCACTCCGGGGAGTGTTCTCTGTCATGACTGGGCGCTCCCGTGAGCGGGTGCTCTGCTGAGTGTGCACTCACGTGAATGGGCTATCCCGGGAGTGGGCACTCTGGGGAGTGGGCACTTCTGTGACTGCACACTCTGGGGAATGTGCACTCTGGGGAGTGTGCACTCACTCCCTAGAGTGTTCACTCACTGGAGTGCTTGCTCACTGGAGTACTCTTTTGTATGAGTGCTCACTCACAAGTGCTCACTCACCGTAATGCTCACCGGAGTATTGATTCACGTGATTGCTCGCTCACTGGAGGGCTCACTCATGTGACTGCTCAATCACTGGAGTGCTGGCTCACCAGAGTGCTTGCTCACCAGAGTGCTCACTCACAAGAATGCTCACTGGAGTAATCACTCACCGGAGTGCTCGCTCGCCAGAGTGCCCGCTTCCCAGGGTGCTTGCTCACTGGAGTGCTCATTCACTGCCATGGTAACTCATGTGAGGCTCGCTCACCAGAGAGCTCGCTCACCAGAGAGCTCGTTCGCAAGAGTGGTCACTGGAGTAATCGCTCACTGGAGTCCTCGCTCACCGGAGTGCTTGCTCACTGGAGTGCTCACTCACCAGAGTGCTTGCTCACAATAGTGCTCTCTCAGAAGAGTGCTTGCTAACTGGAGTGCTCGCTAACTGGAGTGCTCACTTGAATGAGTGCTGGCTCATTGGAGTGCTCACATGCCGGAGTGCTCTCTCAGCGGAGGGCTCTCTCAGCGGAGGGCTGGCTCACAGCAATCCTCACTCACCGCAGTGCTCCCTCACCAGGGAGTTCACTCATTTGAGTGCTCACTCACCACAGTGCTCGCTCACTGGAGCCATCACTCACCAGAGTGCTTACTAACCAGAGTTCTCACTCATGTGAATGCTCACTCACCGGAGTCATCACTCACCAAAGTGCTTGCTCAAAAGAACGCTCATTCACCGGACTGATCACTCACTGGAGTGCTCGCTCACCAGCGTACTCACATGCATGAGTGCTCACTCACCAGGGTGTTCACTCACCAGAGTGCTCAGTCACTGGAGTGCTCCCTCACAGGAGTACTTGCTCACTGGATTGTTCACTCACTGGAGTGATTCCTCAGCGGAGTCATCCCTCACCTGAGTTGTTGCTCCCCGGAATACTCGCTCACTGGAAAACTTCCTCACTGGAGTGCTCGCTCACTTGAGTGTTCGCTCACCAGAGTGCTCACTCACAGCAGTGCTCACTCAAAGGGTTTCTTGCTTGCCGGAGTGCTCCCTCACCAGACTGCTCGCTCACTGGAGTGCTCGCTCACCGGAGTGATTCCTCACCTGAGTGCTTGCTTACAGAAGTGCTCTCTCAACAGTGTTCACTCACCAGAGTGCTCCCTCACCAGAATGTCCACTCACAGGAGTGCTCCCTCACCGGAGTGATCTCTCGCCGCAGGGCTCACTCACCAAAGCGCTCTCTCACTAGAGTGCTCGCTCAATGGACTGCTCGATCACCGGAGTGCTCAACTCCCTGGAGTGCTCGTTCACATGAGTGCTCATTAACCGGCATGCTCTCTCATGTGAGTGCTGACTCAGCAGAGTGCTCACTCAGCAGAGTGCTCCCTCACTGGATTACTCGATCACCAGTGTGCTCACTCACTGGACTGCCCGCTCTGAAGAGTGCTGCCTCACCGGAGATCTCGCTCACTAGAGTGCTCACTGAACAGAGTGCTCACTTGAATGAGTACTCACTCCCCAGAGTGCTCACTTGCCAGAGTGATCGCTGGAGTAAGCGCTCACTGGAGTGCTTGCTCGCCAGAGTGCCCGCTTGCTAGTGTGCTCACTCACCGGACTGCTCGCTGGCAAGAGACCTCACTTGCCAGAGTGCTCGCTCGCTGGAGTGCTTGTTCACCGCTGTGGCCACTCATGTGAGGCTCACTCACTGGAGTGCTCACTTACCCGAGTGCTTGCTCAATTGAGTGTTCCCTCACCAGAGTGCTTGCTCACTGGAGTGATGCTCACTACTCCGTTCGCTCAGCAGAGTGCTCCCTCACCTGAGTGCTTGCTTACAGGAGTGCTCTCTCAACAGTGTTCACTCACTGGAGTCCTCGCTCACCAGAGTGCTCACTGGCCGGTATGCTCGCTCACCAGAGAGATCGCTCACCAGCGTGCTCGCTCACCAGGGTGTTCACTTGTGTGAGTGTTCACTCACCGGAGTGCTCATGCACCAAAGTGTTCACTCACATGAATTCACACTCAGCGGAGTGTTCACTTGCCGGAGAGCTCACTCGCTAGACAGCTCACTCGCTAGACTGCTCGCTCTCGTGAGTGCTCACTCACCAGGGTGATCATTCGTATGAGTGCTCCCTCACCCAAATGCTTGCTAATGAGAGTGTTCACTTATTGGAGTACTTGCTTACCAGAGTGCTCACTCGTGTAACTGCTCACTCCCCAGAGTGCTCACTTACGAGAGTGCTCCATTGCCAGAGTGCTTCATCGCCATATGGCTCACTCAACGGAGCACTCGCTCACCAGAGTGCTCACTCACTGCAGTGCTCTCTCCCTGCAGTGTTCGCTCACCGGAGTACTTGCTCACTGGAGTGCTCATACATGTGAGCGCTCACTCACTGGAGTGCTCAGTAACAGGAGTGCTAGCATACCGGTGTGCTCGCTCACCGGAGTGCTTGCTCGCCGGACTGCTCGCTCGCCACGGTGATTATTCGTATGAGTGCTCCCTCACCTGAGTGCTCACTAATGAGAGAGTTCAATCACCGAGGTGCTCACTCCTGTAACTGCTCCCCGGAGTGCTCGATTGCCGGAGTGCTTGATCGCCGGAGCTGACTGACTGGAGCGTTCGCTCAAAGGAATTTTTGCTCACTGGAGTGCTCATACGTGTGAGTGCTCACACAGAGTTCTCACTCACCAGAGTGCTCGCTCACATCAGTGCTCCCTCACCGGAGTGCTCGTGCACAAGTGTACTCACTGCAGACATGAATATCTTCAGCTCCTGACACCTACGGAGACCCAGCGCTATCGATCCCTAGGAGGAGGCATGGAAAGGGCCGGGCCTCGGGGCCTCTGGAAGCTCAGAGGGAGCGATGCACACCGAGGGGCACGGTGAGCTACGGACGTCGTGCCCGAGCAACGCGGACGGAAATCAAGACTCGTGGAGGCCTGTCGCTATCAAAGACGGTCAATGTCGATAGGCAGCGGCGCCTCCCAAGAGCGACATCCGCCCCAGAGCAAAGGCTAGGCGTGCATGAGTGCTCGCGCGACAGAGCGCGTGAGTGCGTGCGCGAGTGCATGAGCGAGTGCATGAAAGAGTGAATGCGTGAGTGAGTGCGTGAGAGCTTGCTCACGTGAGAAAGTGCATGGGTGAGAGAGTGCTCGCATGCGTGAGTGCTTGCCTGGGTGAGTGCGTGAGGGAGTGCTTGCATGAGCGCTTGCGTGAGTGAGTGATCGTGTGAGGCAATGCGTGAGTGCTCACATGAGTGAGTGCGTGAGTGCTCGCGTGAGTGCGTGCGTACTCACATCAGTGTTTGCTCGCATGAGTGCGTGCTTGCCTGAGTGCTTACTCACACAAGCACTCACGTGAGCACTCACTCATCTGAGCACTCACGCACTCATGCACACACTCACGTGAGCACTTGCTCCAGCACTCACTCATGTGAGCACTCACTCACATGAGGACACTCTCACACGAGCATTCACACACACACAGGAACTCACGCACTCGCGAGCACTCATGCACACACTCACTGACTCATGCACTCACTGATGTACACACTCCTGTGAATGAGAACTCACGTGAGGGAGCACTCACACAAGTACTCACATGAGCACTCATGCGAGCATGCACTCACACGAGCATGCTCTCACACAAGCACTCACGCGAGCAAGCACTTAGACGAGCACGCACTCACGCGAGCACTCATGAAAGCAATCACTCAGGTGAGCACTCACGGAAGCACTCAGTCCTGCGAGCACTCACTCACGCATTCAGTCACTCACACAAGCACTCACGCACTAACATACTCGCGCACTCACGCACTCTCTCACGCGAGCACTCTCAGAACAGCAATCTCTCACGCGAGCACTCACGCACTCTGACTCATGCACTCATGCACTCAACTCATGTGAGCACTCACATAAGCACTGACTCACATGAGCAGGCACTCACGTGAGCACACACTCATGCAAGCAAGCACTCATGTGAGCACTCACGCGAGCGAGCCATCACGCAAGCACGCACTCATGCGAGCATGCACTCACGAGCACTGAAGTGAGCAAGAACTTACACGAGCACGCACTCACACGAACACTCTCACATGCGAGCAATCACACGAGCACTCACTCGCGCGAGCAATCACGCACGCACTTACGCGAGCACTGATGCGAGCCCTCTCTCACGTGAGCACTCACTCACACGAGCACTCACTCACTCAAGTGAACACTCAAGTGAGCACTCACTCACGCGAGCCCTCACGCAGTCACTCATGCACTCACTCTCATGCGAGCCCTCACTCATGTGAGTGCTCATTCACATGAGCGCTCATGTGAGCTCTCATGCGAGCACTTATTCATGCAGTCACGAACTCACTCAGGCATTCACGCAAGCACTCATGCACTCACGCGAGCAATCACTCACGCACAGACTAGAGCACTCTCTCACGTGAGCACTCACACATTCAGGCGACCACTCACACACTCACTCACATGAGCACTCACGTGAGCACTCACTCACTGAGTCACAAAATCATGCACTCAGGCATTCACGCACTCACTCAAAAACTCACGCACTCCCTCACGCACTCACTCCTGTGAGCACTCATTCACGTGAACGCTCACGTGAGCACTCATTTCAGTGAGCACTCATGCACTCATGCACACTCATGCACGCACTCATGAACTCACGCGAGCACTCAAACGAGCAATCACGTGAGCACTAACTCACGTGAGAACTCACGCACGCACTCATGTGCTCACTCACGTGAACACTCACTCACATGAGCAATCATACATTCGAGCACTCAGGCACTCATTTGCTCACACACTCACGTGAGCACTCACGCGAGGACTAACGCACTCATGTGAGTGGGCACTCACACACTCACGCGAGCACGCATGCATGGAAGCTCTCACGCACGCATGCACGGACTCAGGCACTCAGGCTCTGCTGTTGTCAGATGACCCTCTGGAGCCTGGGGGTGGCTTGGGACAAGCAGGGAGGATCTTCAGTCTTCTGGTAGCTCCCAGCATGGATGTGGGTGGGATGGGGCTGGGGGTGGCATGGGAGGGCAGGAATGGACACAGCCCAGAGGGGTGAGGGGGAAGGCGCATTTTGAAGGGGGGATGTGGGCAGCGACACTGAGCCTGTGCTTCCAATTTTCTTTTGATCAGGTATTGCTGGATTTCTCCCCTGAGACTGAGCTGCTCCAATGCCATCAGCTCTCCGCCTGGCTTTCGGAAAGGTTTTGTTATTTTTGCGGCAGTTGAGGCAAAGCAGAATTACCAACCCCCTGTCAGGTCAATACAGGCAAAGGGAATCACTGCGCGCGCCATGCTGTGTGTGCACGAGCCTTCCTGGGTCAACTGTGCTGACACGCTGGTTGGGCTAATGCCCTTTGGTTGGCAAGCGGTTGTGTTAGCAGCTGCCCCAGCAGGGTTAGTACCAAAACATCTTCCGTGGGTGGGTTTTCTTCCCAGGCTTTGGGTTATTTATTTATTTATTTTTTAACCTCCTCATCTGGTTCTGAATAGGGGGGGGGGTGATTCATTTCTCTCTCTCTCTCTCTCTCTCTCTGTGTTTAATTTTGCCTCAGCCTACCATTTTCTGCTTTAAACTAAAGGACAGCTCTTGGTTTGGTTGTGCCATAGGAGGAATGTATGAGCTTGGCACTGTGAAAACTGAGACAGAGCTGTTTGTATCTGCTTGAGCCTAAAGGGAAATTCTGTGCATGCCTGGCATATAAAACTTGAAACTAAAAAAAACCCCCACAATAAATTCACCGCAAGATGCACGACCTTCAAATTATCCATGACTCAACTGCCTTCCCTATACATCATAGATGCAGCAAATTAGCTGCAGGGGTAATGATAATCTTAAAGCAAACACAGCTGGGTGTGGATGGTAGTAAGGAAAGTCAATTTGATACAGCAGCACTTACTGAACATAGTTTGGGGCCACATGAATCTCCTTTGCAGTGGATGTGCAGCTTTTGAGCTCAAGAAAAGGTTTCTTGACTGTTGGAACCAAGTACAAACCCTTCTTGCTCTCTGCGTAGAGTGAGTCCTCTTGCTATAGTGTGATTCCATTAGGGGCTTCTCAGCGAAAAGGTCGAAAAAGGGTTGAGAAAGTTGAAAGGCTGAAAAAGTTGCAAGCGCAGTGAAAAGGATGAGGGCTCGTGTAGATAACGCACAGGATCAGCTCGCGGAATAAAGGCAGCCTCTCTAAGCAAGGACAAGGGAGTTTTCCCCAAAGCAGCGTCTAGTTTAGGCTGTGTGGAGGTTTTGGGCAAGTTGCTTTAACAGCTGGTGATGGGCCGGGCATTTGAAAGTAGTAATGAGCCGGTGCAAGCGCAGGCAGCCTAAGTGGGCAGAGCAGGGCCTCTTCCCTGGGGCCCCAGGCTGCGGGGCTGGGATCAGGCACTGTGAGGAGCCCAGCGCTGAGGGGTCTGTTGTGGGGTGGGCTGAGGCCGGGGCACTTTGTGTGGGGTGCCGCTGCTGGCAGCAGGCCCTGCTGCGAGATGAGACAAGCAGGGGAGACGGAGGCAGAGCGAGCCCATGAGGGTCTGCAGCCAGCAAGGAGCCGCTTGCACTGTGCGAGTCCTGCCCAACAGTGCCCAGGTGCTGAGCAGAGCCACGGTCGTGCCAGAACCACAAAACTCTTTGCTGCAGCATGAATGCTGCCCCGGCCACAGCCTCCACGCTCACCACAGAGCTAGTTATTTCATCTGTCGTCAGCCCCAGAGCCCCTACAACTAACCTTGTGCAGCCCCTGGTGCCGTGAGCGCTTCTGGCAGCGTGGCTGTGCTGGGCACTGTGGAGGTCGGGGGCTGCTGAGCTCAGGGCCGGGACCTGGGGAAACGCAGGGGGCTGGGTGGGAGCTGCCTGTTGCTGTGAGAGCAGCCTGGACTAGATGCAGCTGCTACTTGCAGCTGGTGGCTTCGGGAGGGGAGAGACTCTGCTGCACAGCTGTAAGGGAGGTGGTGCTGGCAGGGCTGAGCCTGCGGCAAGCTCCGGCCTTGGCCTCGGCAGCCCCAAACTGAGCCCGGCAGCCCTGAACGCATAGGAGCAGCAGGTGCCGCCAGAGGTGTCTGCGGGCAGGCCGGGCTGGCGCTCGGTGCAGCTGGCCCGAGGAGCTCCTGGGTGCCTTCGCTGCCTCCGTTGCCACACTTGCCTCCTGGCAAGTTTTAGCTGTCTTCGGCTGAGCTCTGGCCAGTTTTGCCCCCCTCCCTTCCCTTTTCTGCAGGGCAGCCTGGTTTTGTGTTTGTGGGCTTTAAGGGAGAGCACAAGAAAGAATTGCCCAAACCTCCAGGCTTGGGCCGAGGGGCAAACGCTTGGGAAGGAAGAGGCAGGGGCTGCAGCAGGCAGTGGTGGAGGAGTGAGGCTGTGCGGAGGGAAAGGGGTGCTGGGGTGGAAGAGGGGAGAAAGAAGGCAGCATTTCAATGCAGACATCTCAGCCTGTGGGCCAGCATGTTCCTGAAGCCGGATCTCCTGGCAACCTGAGCCCTGGCAAGCCTGGCCTGGGCTTCAAGCAGGCGTGGGGGCTGGCGCAAGCTCTTCTGCGGGTCAGAGACTTTGGCGCGATCCTGTTTCCCTTGTGGTGCTGCAGTTGTGGAGCAGTGGTGCAGAGGGATAACCACGTACTTCCGCGAATGGGAGCAATGTGCCTTCCCTCGCCTGGAGGCAGCCCAGCTCTGTGCTCCCATTTACCTACTCTTCTGCTACGTGCGCAGGAACTGGCGGGGCTGTGAGGAGGAAGAGGTGAGCGTTGCTGCTTTTGCAGCCGTGGGCAGCGGTGGGGACATCCGTGGGGGCCGGCTGGGCTGTGCGCGGCGCTGTGCGAGGAGCCCAAGGGAGCAGGCTGGCAGTGCAAGTGCCCCAAGCCGGGAGCCTGCAGGCCACGTGCCGCAGCGAGCGGTGCTGGCTGGCAGCAGGACAGCAGCTCCCCGTAGCGGCTCTGAGCTGGGAGCCGCGGGGCTGGGAACATGCCGGGAAGCATGCGAATCCTGGGGCCTTTTGGCAGGGTGGGCTCCAGGGCGCGGGGAGGAAACGCTGTCCGTGCTGGCGAGCGAGCCCTTCTCGCCAGGGATGAAGGGGAAGGGAAAGCCCCCTGTGCGGGAAGGGCAGGCTGGTGCCTGGGGGAGGTGAGCTCTCCCTCAGCCCTCGACACGGTGTGTCCCTGTCCCTCAGCAGGTCAAGCAGGCTGTCCTCAGGGTGATGGGTGCCATGATGGGTGTCCTCGTGCACGCAGAGGAGCACCACAAGCACGCCTGGGAGCAGCTCCTCTGGCTCCTGCAACAATATTGAGAAGTCCAGGAGCCCTTTGGGGTGACCACGGCGAGGTGTCGTGCAGGGCACGGTGCAGCTGGGGTTGTGCATGCACTGCAAGGCGTCGGGGAGGGTGCTGAGAGGAGCCGTGGCCCCTTTGAGCAGGAACAGGGGGAAGAGGGGCCTGTGGCTTCCTGGGCTCTTGCTGGAAGAAAGCAGCAAGGCAGGAGGGCCAGGAGGGAGCAGCGAGTGACCGGGGTGAGCGGCTTGGGAGGGGAGGCTACGCTGCCTCACGGGTCTTGGGAGCGTGCGAGGAGCCCTGCCCTCGCACCCAGGGGCCATGTCCAGCCCCTGTGAGGGGGGTGATGTGCCGGGAAAGGCTTTCCCGGCGGGGCTGTGCAGAGGAGAGAGACCTCGTGGCGCTGCTCTGTGGAAAGGACAAGTCAGAAGCCCCGTGTGGGGCTTCCCTGGAAGTGGGTTCAGGCCGTGGCGTCTCCCAGAGCTGCTGGTTTCTCGCTTTGCAGGCAGCTTATGGTGACAGCCCCCCCCCTCCCCCCCCCCGCTCTCCCTTGCGGAGTCTCGGCTGCTTCCTAGGGGCTGTGGCAGGGTCGAGACCCTTGTGCTCTGGACCAACCTTGTGCCTTTATCTATACCGCCGGCAGGTATTATGCCGCCTTCCGACATAATGCGGCCTCCCGCCACTTATTACGCTCCCTTCCGCCATATAATGTCCCCCTGCCACTTATTACACTCCCTTCCGCCATATAATGTCCCCCTGCCATTTATTACACCCCCACCCCTTCTGACATATTATGCCCCCACCACCACTTATTTGGCCCCTTCAGACATATTGCACCCCTCCTCCATTTCTTATGCCCTCCCCCCCACAACTTATCACCCCCTGCCCTGGGCACTTCTTACACCCCTCTGCAAATTCTTATGTCCCCTTCCGACGTATTACACCATCCCGCCAATTGTTACGCCCCCTTATGACATACTACGCCCCCTCAACCATTTATTAACCTCCCCATCCAGTTCTTATGCCTCCCTGCTCATTATTACACCACCTCCTGATAAACACACATCCCCTCCACTTATTATTAATATCTTATTATTGATGTCAAAAATGGTCAACGTCAATAGTCATCGGTGGCTACCGAAAGCACCGTGGGCTCTAGACCAAAAGGTATGTGTGCGAGTAGGGAAAGAGAGGTATTGGTGCCTATCATCACTGGGGTTCCGTATTGATTGATATTGCCCCCCTGTTATTTATGAAGCCCCCTGTAAATTATTTTGCTCCTCCGCCATGTGTTATGCCCCTTTCTGAGATATTATGCCCTCCCAGCCACTTATTACACCCCCCACCGGTTATTATGCCCTCTGCTGACATATTACACTCCCTGCCATTTCTTTCGCTCCTTTATGATATATTATGCCCCCCACAGCCATTTATTAAGCCCCCCAGCCACTTCTTATGCCTCCCTGCTCATTATTACAGCCCCTCCTGACATATCACACACCCCCTCCATGTCTTCTTGATATCTACATCAAACCCTTTTGAAAGGTGTGGAATTCGACAGGCATCGATGCCGCTCGATCTTGTGAGGGATCGATATTGATACGTTCAATGCCTCCCAAGAGCAAAATGGGGGCGAGCGCAAAAGCGATAGCTGCCTGTTGAGATGAGAGGTATGGGTGGCTATAGGCACGTATCGATACCGACAGTTACCGATACATCTAGATGCACAGTGTTCTTGATGCCGCTAAATGCATATGGCAATCGAAAAGCCTCCATGCCTATTGACATGGAGAGGTATGGATGTGTAGTGAGAGGGATGGACATACTTGGAAGCTGTGCCCTAGTGATCAGTATGGAAATCGATACTGGTGGAGGCCTGTCAATGTCAAAAACAATGTCGATAGTTGTCGATGCCTAGGGAGAGCAGCATGGGCCACAGAGCGAAAGGTAAGCATGCGTGTGGGGAAGCAGACGTATCAGTACCATCGATAGGGTTTCATATCTGTATCGATCGATATCGCGCCCCCCCCATTTATTATGCCCCTTGCAATTTATTAAACCCCCTGACATATCATACCCCTCTGACACTCACTCTTGATACCGATGGCTTTCTATAGCTGTGGCTTTGGACAGGCATCGATGATGCTCAATATTGAGAGGGATTGATGTTGATACATTTGATGCCTGGCAAGAGGAAAGGGGGGGCGAGATCGAAAGCGATCGATGCCTGTCGAGATGGAGAGGTATCGATGGCTGTCGGCAGGGATGGATACAGACACTTATCGATAGCTGTCAATGCACAGTGCTATTGATGCCTCTACGTGGGTCTGGAAATGGAGAGTCCTTGAAGCCTGTTGGGATGGAGAGGTATCGATGTGTACCGAGAGGGAAGGATAAGGTAGGGTATCGTGCCCTAGAGGTACACCTGGAAATGAATATTCGTCAAGGCCCATCGATGTCAAAAATGGTCCATGTCGATAGTTGTCATTACCTCGGGAGAGCAGCATGGGCCTTGGAGAGCAAGGTATGCATGCGCGTGTGAAGCAAGGGGTACTGGTGCTTATCAATAGGATTTGATATCAATATTGTTATCGAACCCTCTCGATAGGTGTGGAATTGGACAGGTATCGATGGTGCTCGATATTGAGGAGGCCTGAGGTCAACAGGTTCGATGCCTGCCAAGAGGAAACTGGGAGTGAGGGTGAATGCAAGAGATGCCTGTTGAGATGGAGAGGTATCGATGGCTATCGGCAAGGATGGATAGCGACAGCTACCAAGAACCAAGGATCCGTTGTGCTCTCGATACCTCGAAGTGGGTCTGGAAATCCACAGGCCTTGGTGCCTGTTGAGATGGAGCGGGAGCGATGCGTACCGAGAGTGACAGCTAGGGATGTCGTGCCCTGACAAAACATGTGGAAATCAATACTTGCCAAGGCCCGTCGAGGTCAAAAACGGTCAACGTCAAGAGTCATCGGTGCCTACCAAGAGCAACATTGGCCCCAGACCGAAAGGTATGCGCGCGTGTCGAGAGCAGGAGCTATCAGTGCCTACGGAAAAGGTTCAACGTTAAGTCGCTGTCTTACTGCAATAAATGCAGTGCTGCTTCCCTCTTACGGGTGAAGTGCATCGCTCCTTTCGTGCGTGCTCGCGTGAGTGCTCACACAGCCACGCACAGATGCGAATGAGCACTCACGTGAGAATGTACTCACATGATCATGCACTCAGTTGAGCAAGCACTCACACGAGCGAGCACTCGTGAACACTCACATGAGAGAACATGCAGTCACGTGAGCACACATGAGCGAGCACTCATGTGAGCACAAAAGGCAAGTGAGCACTCCGGTGAGTGAGCAGTCACAAGAGGGAGCACTCCGGTGAGGGGGCACTCCGATTATCGAGGACTCCGCTGAGCAAGCACTCCGGTGGGTGAAGACTCCAGCAGGCGAGCGAGCTCTCTGGCGGGCGTGCACTCCTGTGAGAGAGCACTCTGGCAGGTGATCAGCCCAGTGAGCGAGCACTCCAGTGAATGAGCACTCCGGTGATCAAGCACTATGGTAAGTGGAAACTTCAGTGTGCGAACAATCTGGTGAGTGAGCACTCACATGAATGAGCACTCTGGCGATCGAGCACTCAAACGATTGAGCACTCCGGTGAGCGAGGACTCATGTGAGTGAGTACTCCAGTGAGCGAGCACTCTGGTGAGTGAACACTCTGGTGAGCGAGCACTCACACAAGTGAGGACTCCAGGGAGCAAGGACTCTGGGGAGTGAGGACTCCGGTGACAGAACACTCTGGGGAGCGAGCACCTCACACGACTGAGCACTCCAGGGAGCGAGCACTCTGAGTGCAGCAATCACATGTTTGAGCACTCACATTTGTGAGCACTCCGGTGAGCGAGTTTTTCTGGCGAGCGAGCACTCACATTTGTGAGCTCTCTGGTGAGCGGGCACTCATGTGAGCAGGCGCTCCAGTGAGTGAATACTTTCACAAGTAGACTCTCTGGCGAGAGAGCACTCACGTGAATGAGTACTTTTGTGAGTGAGCACTCTGGTGAATGAGTAGTCCGGTTAGTGAGACCTCTGTTGAGTGACCACTCACATTAGTGTGTGCTCCTCTGAGCGAGCACTCCTCTGAGTGAGTGCCCCGGTGAGTGAGCACTCTGGCAAGAGAACACTGCAGTGAGTACTCTGCTGAGCGAGCACTCACATGAGGGACCACTACAGCAAGGGAGTGCTCCGGCGAGGGAGCAATCACACAAATGAGCACTCTGGTGAGCCAGAAAGCACTCATGTGAGCGAGCACTTACTTGAGTGAGCCCCCCGGTGAGTGAACATTCACAAATGTGAGCACTCCGGCAAGCGATCCCTCTGGTGAGCGAGCACTTGCATTAAAGAGCGCTCCAGTGAGCAAGCACTCTGGTGAGCAAGCACTCTCATGCATAAGCGCTCTGGCGAGCGAGTGCTCCAGTGAGTGAGCACTCACAAGAGTGAGCACTCCAGTGAGTGAGTGCTCGGGTTAATGAGCACTACGGTGAATGAACACTCTAGTGAGCACCCTGTGAGCGAGTAGTCTGGCAAGCGAGCACTCTGGTGAGTGATCACTCCTGTGAGTGAGCCATCACATGAGCTATCACTGCAGTGAGTAAGCATTCCACCAAAAGAGCGCTCCAGTGAGCGAGCGCTCAGGTGAGTGAGCTTTCCACCGAGAGAGCCCTCTGGTTAGCGAGCCCTCTGGTGAGTGAGCACTCACCCCTGTGAGCGAGCACCCCGGTAAGCGCTCACATGAGTTAGCACTCCAGTTAGTGTGCACACCGGTGAGTGAGAAATCCAGTGAGCGAGCGCTCTGCTAAGTGAACACTCATGTGAGTGAGCACTCCAGTGATCGAGCACTCTGGCACGCGAGCAGTCCAGTGATTGAGCACACACATGAGTGAGCACTCCAGTGATCAAGCACTCCAGTGAGTGGAAACTCCAGTGAGCGAACACTGTGGTGAGTGAGCACTCACATGAATGAGCACTGCAGTGAGCAAGGACTCTGGTGAGTGAGCACTCCGGTGAATGAATATTCTGGTGAGCGAGCACTGACACAAGTGAGCTTTCTGTGGAGCCAGAAAGCACTGCAGTGAGGGAAGACTCTGGTGAGCGAGCATTCTGGTGAGTGAACACCCTGGTGAGTGAGAATTCACGTGACTGAGCACTCGGGAGAGTGATCAATCACATGAGCGAGCGCTTTGGTGTGTGAGCACTGCGGTGAGAGAGCACTCTGTTGAGCAAGCACTCTGGTGAGTGAACACTGAGGTGACAGAGCACTCTGGTGAGTGAGCACCCTGTGGAGCGAGGACTCTGTTCAGCGAGCGCTCATGTGAGCAAGCCCTCCTGTAAGTGAGCACACCTTTGAGTGAACACTCTGGTAAGTAGGCACTCGGAGCAAGCACTCCGGTGAGGAAGGACTCACATGAATGTGCATTCCAGTGAGCCAACACTCCTGTGAATGAGCACTCTGGTACGTGAGCACTCCAGTGAGCAAGCAGTACAGTGAGTAAGCACTCCGGTGATCAAGTATTCACATGAGTGACCTCTCAGGCAAATGAGCACTACATAGAGTGAGCACTCTGGTGAACAAGCACTCCGGTGAGCGAGCGCTCACACAATTGAGCGCTCCAGTGAGCGAGCACTCTGGTGAGATGAACTCCAGGGACTGAGCACTACAGAGAGCATGCACTCCTGTAAGCGAGCACCCTGGTGAGTGAGTGCTCACATGAGCAAGCACTCTGTTGAGCGAGCACTCTGAGTGAACAGTGAGGTGACAGAGCACTCCGGTGAGTGAGCACCCTGTGGAGCAAGCACTCCGGTGAGTGAGCACTCACATGAGTTAGCACTGCGGTGAGCAAGCACCCTGTGGAGTGAGTGCTCCGGTGAGCGAGCGCTCACAGAAGCAAACACCCTGGTTAGGGAGCACTCACGTGTTTGAGCACTCTGGTGACAGTGCAAACATGAGTGAGCCCTCCGGTGATCAAGCACTCCAGTGAGTGGAAACTCCAGTGAGGGAACACTCTGAGTGAGCACTCACATGAGTGAACACCCAGGTGAGTGAGCACTCATGTGTCTGAGCACTCCAGTGATCGATCACTCTG